>NC_056626.2:254280392-254587892 GCF_002870075.4 Lactuca sativa
TTTTATATTGTTTCGGTCCTTAGTTTCAGTTTATCGTTTTCATCCAAAAGGTTTTTCAGCATGTCCTTATGGTCCTTGGACTTAATAAAAGATTCGATTTTGTCCAGACCATACATATAAGTCGAATTCACATCGTCAGACGAAACTATACTTTCGCAATTATATGCTTCAGCATCGATTTCATCCTCCTTAAACTCAAGGAAGAGTAAAATCATGCGATGAATTTTCTGCCCTATTTCACTGTTCAGATGAAGTTGAGTGATGTTAGCATAAAGACGTTTAACAATTAAACAAAAAACATTTCTCTGTTTCAGAAGTTTTAAATTGTCTCTTTGTAAATAAATGTTTTCGTCCTTAGATTGAATCAGCTCCGACTCCTTCAACTCTATCCACATCCTCCGTTCCTCACTCTTGGATGACACCCTGCTTATTTGGTCAGTTAGGTTAGAATTGGTGACCCGTGTTTGAGTTAAACTGCTATCTAGATTTGAGATTCTTGAATTTAAGCTTTTTAATTCTTTTTCATATGAATTTTGTGGGACTTTGAATGAAACAAAAATGGATTGTACCTTCTTGACCAATTCACCAAGCTCATTGATTTGCACACTAAGAGGTTTTGCTGTGAAGCATAAGTCCTCTCGCTCCTTGGTGTCCTCTTTCCCACCGTCTGTATTGTATCCCCTCATTTGAGATACATCTGTCACCATCAAACACTTCCCACTGCTTTCATCACCTCTTGCAACATACGCCTTTCCATGAGATGGGTTCCTGACTTCATCATCCTCTGAGCCGGTTGACCAGACCTGCACGCCACCGAACTCATCATCCGCTGCCGAACCCTGCACAATTAAAGCATTCATCGAAGGGTTAGTAGCAGCTTTCTTTCTCTTGATCTCTTCCAGCTTTTTCATCAACATAGCTTCTTCATCTTTTTCCTCATCCTTCTCTGCTATTTTCTTTAGGACACAGTCTTTGGCATAGTGGTTCTTTCTTCCACAGTAGTAGCAGTTCACACCAGAATCTCCTTCAACTTTCGCCTCTTACTTTGATTCTTCTGTCTTCGGTTCCTCCTTAACCTTTTCAAAATTGCAGCTTCCCTGCCAATTTCGGTTCTTATTGGTAGGGAACCTTTTCTTAATGAACCTCTTTGGATTCGACACCATCATTGCATAGTCTTCAGAAGTAAGATCATAGTCTTCTAAGTTGAGATCTTCATCTTCTACCACACTTTTGCTTTTAGACAGGAGTGCCAAGGATCCCAAACTTGAGACAATATTTTTCTCTTGCAAGACAATCTTTTCTTGGGATTTCAGAATCCCTACCAGCTTTGCCAATGAATAAGATTTAAATTGCTCATGAGCTTTAACAGTGGACACAACTGCTCTCCACTCGGATCTAAGGCCATTCAAAAAGGTTACTTTTTGTTCAATCAGCTTCCTTTCTATATCGTGTTTGATCATCTTGCTAAGAAGATGATTGAAGCGATCAAACGTCTGAGTAACAGTTTCATCATAATTCTGTTTAAATTCACCAAACTCAGACAAAAGCAAGGTCTGAATAGAATGCTCCAAATCTTCATCTGTGGAATATAGCTCTCGCAGCCTATCCCAGATTTCTTTAGCGGTGCTGCATGAAGTCACCAGCCTGAATGTATCTGATTGAAGAACGAATCGAATCAGTCTCAATGCTTTAATGTTGCACTGAAACTTTTCCTTTTCGTCTTGAGCAACATCTTTTACGTCCTTTAACAGATCATTATACTCTTTCTGAGTTTTAATGATTTTTGATGTTCCTGAGTGAGCAAATGGTCCAGATACGATTGCTTCCCAAATAAGGTATCCATTGTCTTCAGATCCGATGACATAATATTCAAAATGATGCGCCCAGACTTCGTAATCTTGGGTGTAAAGAATAGGAATCTTCATCGTTGATCCAATGCTGTTTGAGATGTTGATGGGATTAGATTGTGACTCGTCCATGCTTGATCGTTTAACCTGTTTGAAAGATCAGACTTGTAATATGTAATATTAGGGCAAAACAAATAAATGCTGAGTTACGTCAATTATGGAATGACGGCTCAATAAATATTAGTTAATGCGAAATAACCCTAATCGCAAACTCTTTCACAGAAAAGTTGTGTATGAATTACACAGCCTCCTGCTCTGATACCAATTGATGAGTTACAAAATAACTCTTTGATCTGTGACAACCCGATATTTCGAGACAATGTAATGTAAAACCAATCAAATCTAGGTCAAAATATAACTTTCCTAAAATCTTATTTAGGTTAAATAAAGTAGTAGGAATCGTATCAAGGTTTTCGTTCATATAAAGAACCCTAAAATTCGAGTTATAACGAAGAAGTTATAACCAACCGAAGATTCTCGGCAAAACCGGCAACAACGATTAAACAAAAAACGCGAAGTTTCAATACAATAGTTTTTAGCCTTAAGTATCTAAATGAAAGTTATAGAAAACCTCAAACCGTGAGCGTACATAAAAAGAACGTCCAAAACGGATGTCGGGTAAAGAAGTTATGAATTTTTGAAGAAATTCCTTAATCACGTCATTTTATTAAATAAATAATAAAAATAACTTCATAATTTGCCAGCGGAATCTAAACGAAAGTTGTAGATCTTAGTCACACCTTCGCGTGGATATAAAGAACGTCAAAAATGGAGTTCGTATGAAAGAGATATGAATTTTAGAAGTTTATTTAAAAATAAATATAAATTTAATTATAAACTCCCGGTATTATCCGAAGGTGAGTCATCGGATAGGACCGGAGTACGCCCTGCGTACCTTCGTACGCCCCGCGTACTCAGATCAAGGGCCTCGGATCGTCCACGTCGCCCTATGCGAAGCTTCCGACCCGCCCGTCCGACCCGCCCGTCCGACCCGTCCCATCCGATCCGTCCCATCCGAAGCCGAGGCAGTCGAGGACTCGCTCATGCATGACGTACGCGTACGCGCTGCGTACAAGCGTACGCCCTGCGTACGAGGCTTCTCAGACCCCCCTATAAATAGAATGCGAGGCTTTCCGAAAATTTTACTCATTCTCTCTCTCTCTTTCTCTCACGATCTTGCCTCGATTTCCGTGCCCGTTCAAACCCGAAGCTCTGGTCTTTTTGCCAAGTCCCGAGGGTCGATTTTACTCCCGAGATTCCCAAGAATCCCGAGAAAAATCCGTTTCCCAAGACGAAACTCTGCCCGGTTTTCCATCTCGCTATCTTCAAACTTTCAAGTGAGTTCATACCCCTTTAATCAACCTTTGAAATTATTTTAAATGTTTTAAATACTTATGGGGGGGGATACAAGTTAAATACTTATAGTTATTGCTTCGATCACATGTGATTGCATTAATCACATGTGATTAATAACTAGGGAATCCAGTGATTTTATCACTGTTCAAACTGTCTATCAAACTGTTTTACTTCAAAATGTTTTACAAACCCTTTTACTTTCAAACCTATTTACAACTGTGATTCAAACAAATGTTCCTTATACTTAAACTGTTTTATCAAACCTATGCCTTCAAATTGTTTTATAGATTGACATCAAGTCGATCTTTTCTTAAAATAATACTTATGTTTCAAATGTCTTATAAAAACTTATTTATGCTTTTATATTATAAATTGCTTGCCCATATATGTATAGATGTATAAATAATGTTTAAAGGGCTTAGGAAGGCCATCCGCCCTATTTCCTTTTTCTCGATTTGGATGTGGTCTGGTGGGATTTCGGGTGACCATCCGAAGGTCGTTTTAATATTAATTATATATCAAATATGCATATATAGACATAAAAGTAATTCCATATTCATACGTACTAGACATGCCATTAGTAAGTTACTATCGGGGTAACACGGGATCATACGTTTACAACTGTTAGATCAATGAGTCAGTTCATTCATGAGTCTATACATTACATTACTATGAGAACATATACAACTATACTATGAGAACATATACAACTATACTAGGAAGAGAACATATACAACTATACTAGAGCGAGAAACATTACCCGTACATTAATACGTTAACAATTGTGATCCACTGTATCGGAGCATGCCTTAAATGTCATGGCCCGAGTTGTAGCCAGAATTCTCTTGGAGGGAGAGCGTTGAGTTTGCGTATAGATCTATACTGGATTGACTATCCTACACCTTGCTGCTAGCTACAGCCGGACCTGCAGGTCTGCGGGTGCCAAACGTCATTCCGTTATTACGACCGTTCTTTATGTCGTTGTTATCAGTCGATAGTATGGTGCAATTATCACATTATACCTTAATATAAATCCGGTTTAAGGTAGTTAGTATAGCAGTAGTTACTATAAAACTAAACTACAGTACTACAATGATTTACCCATTACATATTTTTAGTGATAACCTCACTTGAACTTTAATGTACAAACTATATTTTATTAAAAGATAGTTGCACTTGGGGAATTACACACTTTTACAACAAACGAACATATAAAACAGTTAAGCCTTGATAGAAGGCTACTTTATTAGAAAATATAGGTTTTTCTGAGAGATTCAAACTTTTACAAACACTTACATACATTTCACGAACTTATACTTGAGACACGTTCAACGTTTTTGATAACAAACACCGACACTAAAATACTTATGAACTCACCAACTTAATGCTGATAAACTCTTTCAAAATAACTTGTATTCTCAGGTCATCAGTAGACAGGTACCGATGCCAGCTTTTGAGATGATGGAGCGCATTCAAGACTCATCATATTATTATTTTGATTTACGTTATATTTTTGGTGTCTAAAACCGTACAGAACACGCTTGTATTAAAATTATATATTTAATGCAATGGATGATGTTGTTTGCTATTTTCATTTACTGTGTTGTGATACTTTACATGACGTCCTCCACCCCAGAACGTTTCCGCCGTTCTTGGTTTTGGGGTGTGACAGATTGGTATCAGAGCATTGTTTATAGTGAATCAAGTATATCAACCCATAAAAGATATACTAAACTATAAACCCATTCGGGATTACCTCTCTTCTCGCGTAGATCTAAATGGCTGGATTCCATCATGGTGACCCGTACTTTCCAAATGAAGGCAATGCCGGGTTGATCGATGAAGAGCCCGAAGTTGAGCATCCAATCCCTTTGGATGATCACCTCGCAGAAGGCTTTTCTGATAGATCCGACTTCGAGCCTGAAGTCAACAACCTACCACTCGTAGGTCAAGCCTCGAACAACAACCCTCGACCAGCTTTTCAGGTCCTACTCCCTTGTGGGCAAACAACTTGAATCGTTGGGGTGATGAATAGGGTCAACCATTACCATACTTTGGGGACCGAAGCTTTTACATCGTCAGCGATGGTGGCTCTGCTGACCGAGCTCTGCCTGTCATTATCCGCAGAATAGCTTGTAATGTCGAGCAAGGTCGAGCAGCCATCGACCGGGTCATGGAGTTTGATGCCAACTCAGGTGTCAACACAGTCCGCATCCGCCGTCTTGAAGAAGACATGGAACGGACCCGGAGAACCAATGAAACCCTGCAGCAGCAGCTGGCTGCCTCACGAGCTGACATCTTGGAACTTTGAGCTCGTCAGAGGACTCAGGATCGACACCTTCAAGAGGTGTTTCGTCAAGTGTCCGACCTCAGGGCTCGCCCGAGGAATTTCCCATCGCCGTTAGATGATGTCTAGTACATCTCCGTCTTTTGATTAAAGAATAGCCATTAACATCTGTGCTCTAAGTAGCACTTGTCTGTAAAATATTCCTAACTTTCAGTACTCTAATTAGGAATCGAAGAACTGTCAAGCTTTTCTATGTGGTATGATGTAAGACCTCCTGTTAGGTCGATTTTCCCTGAACTTATTACATCAGTAATACCAATATTATTGAAATCTATCTAATCGGTGGGAAAAATCTATACACTTGTACTTTCCTACTAATATTTCTTATTGTGATTTCAAACACTCATTCAACTGTTGGGCTATGGTTAGTTAGTCCATGTGTCACTCTCACGTTGCTTACAAATTGATTCTTACCATTTTTCTTATCTTTATAGACTTATAGCTGAAAAATGCCTCCTCGCAAATCTCCGAGGAATAATCCTGCACCACCACCTCCTCCGCCTCCGGTCATCAATACTGTAGCCCTGAATGCTGCCGTAGCTGTAGCAGTGGCAACTGCCATGGCTCAGTATCACTCTTCTGATGCCAGCAGAGGTGGAACCCCTGTGGAATCAACCCCGGTTGAAACCCCTGTGCGTTCGAGAGAGTGCACATACAAAGATTTCACAAATTGCAAACCGAAGCCTTTTTACGGCACCGACGGAGTCATTGCCCTCTCGCAATGGCTCGAGAAGACTGAATCAGTCTTCGAAATCTGTTCATGCCCTGCGGTGAGTAAAGTCAAGTACGCCGCATGCACCTTTGAAGGAAAGGCCCTGACATGGTGGAACGGCCATGTTAAGGCACTAACTCTCGTTGTAGCCAACGACATAGGCTGGGAATCAATGAAAGACCTCATGACTGAGGAGTACTGCCCGAGGGGCGAGATCCAGAAATTGGAGCAGGAACTTTGGAACCTGACGATGAAGGGCACCAACGTGGTCGCTTATATTGCCCAATTCAACGAGCTGGTAGTCCTCTGCCCCGATATGGTTCCCACCGAGGGGAAAAAGATCTAGAGGTATATATGGGGCCTAGTGCCTCCGTGTCAGGGGAATGTTCTAGCATCAAACCCCGCTACCTTCAACAGTGCCGAACGATTGGCACAACGACTCATTGACCATGGAGTCAAAACCCCTGCAACCATAACCACCCTAGCCATCCCGGAACCCTCCAAACCCGCTGGTACTAGGCGGAAATTCTGGGATGAAAAGAAGAAGCAATAGGCTGCCAAAAAGTAGCAAATTATGGCAATACATGCCGCAATAACCACTGCTGCTGCTACTACTGCTCCGGTGGGTCGGTATGCTGGAAGTTCGCCCAAGTGCAACAAATGCAACTACCACCACAACGGCCCCTGCCGTGAAATGCAGTGCTCTAACTGCAACAGGAAAGGACACACCATCCGTTTCTGTAAGTTCCCGGCACAACCTATCAACCAAGTCCCTGGCTCTGGCGCGAGCCCGACCTGCTATGGATGTGGCGAAGCAGGTCACTATAAGAGGGACTGCCCCAAAGCAAAGAATGCTGGTGGAGCAGGAAGGGTACTAGCTATAGGCCACGGGGAAGCAGTTGCTGACCCGACAGTGGTGAATGGTACGTTCCTCCTCGATAACTCCTATGCATGCATTCTGCTCGATAGTGGAGCGGAGCGAAGCTTTGTAAACCATAAATTTGCTCGCATGCTTAATCAACCACCGCACGCACTCAAAGAACTATTCACAGTAGAAATGGCTAATGGAAAAACTGAAAGTATGAGTAGCATATACTTAGGTTGTACCCTAACTCTAGATAACCATTCATTCCCAATCGACCTCATGCCAGTCTCAATAAAAAGTTTCGACGTTATCATTGGCATGGATTGGTTAAGCCTTCATCGCGCCGACATCATGTGCTACGAGAAAGCAGTCCGTCTAAACCTTCCGTCTAACGAAACTCTTATAGTCTACGGCGACAAACCCGGTGCAAGTCTTTGCATCATATCAAGTATTCAAGCACAGAAGTATCTGCGTAAGGAATACCATGCATTCCTTGCTCACGTCGTCGACACGAGCCTCGAAACGAAAGAACTAAAGATCATCCCTGTAGTGAGCGACTTCCCCGACGTTTTCCCAGAAGAACTACCCCGGTTACCTCCGCAACGACAGGTCGAGTTCAGAATCGACTTAGTCCCAGGAGCTACCCCAGTAGCCAAGTCGCCCTACCGCTTAGCACCAGCTGAGATGCAGGAACTCTCTGGTCAACTTAACGAACTGCTCAGCAAGGGCTTTATATGACCAAGTTTCTCACCTTGGGGAGCACCGGTCTTGTTCGGTAAGAAGAAAGACGGATCATTCCGTATGTGTATTGACTACAGGGAACTCAACAAACTGACGGTCAAGAATCGTTACCCTCTGCCTCGCATAGATGATCT
Organism: Lactuca sativa; assembly: GCF_002870075.4. NCBI lineage: Eukaryota > Viridiplantae > Streptophyta > Magnoliopsida > Asterales > Asteraceae > Lactuca > Lactuca sativa. The sequence continues at coordinate 254,288,455 of NC_056626.2, forward strand.
ATTCGACCAGCTGCAAGGGGCAAACTATTTTTCTAAGATTGATCTGAGATTCGGATATCACCAGTTACGAGTGCTAGAGGAGGATGTGCCGAAGACAGCCTTCCGAACTCGTTACGGACATTACGAGTTCGTGGTGATGCCATTCGGATTGACCAATGCGCCCGCAGTCTTCATGGATTTGATGAATAGAGTGTGCCTACCTTACTTGGATCAGTTCGTCATCGTTTTCATTGACGACATCCTGATCTACTCCCGGAGTAAGAAAGAGCATGGCGATCACCTACGACGAGTTCTAGAGACATTACGAAAAGAGAAGCTTTATGCGAAGTTCTCGAAATGTGAATTTTGGATCCGGAGAGTCGAATTCTTAGGACACGTGGTAAGCGAAGAGGGAATCCACATGGACCCATCCAAAATTAAAGCCATTGAGAACTGGTCAGCACCTATGACGCCTACTGAAATTTGCCAATTTCTAGGTCTCGCTGGCTACTACCGCAGGTTCATTCAGAACTTCTCTCGAATAGCGAAACCTCTTACAACCCTAACCCAGAAAGGCGTGACCTTTGACTGGGAAGAGAAACAAGAGAGAGCGTTCCAAACGCTCAAGAGAGCCTTGTGCACTGCGCCAATACTATCCCTTCCCGAAGGAATAGAAGACTTCGTAGTCTATTGCGATGCATCAAATCAAGGGCTCGGTTGTGTTCTGATGCAGCGAGGTAAGTTCATCGCCTACGCCTCGAGGAAGTTGAAGACACACGAGGTTAACTACACGACCCACGATCTTGAACTAGGAGCAGTAGTGTTTTCTCTGAAGATCTGGAGACATTACTTGTATGGAACGAAGAGCACTATCTTTACCGACCACAAGAGTTTACAACACATCTTCGATCAAAAGGAGCTGAACATGAGACAACGACGGTGGGTCGAGCTACTCAGTGATTACGAATGCGATATTCGTTATCATCCGGGTAAAGCCAACGTAGTAGCAGACGCCCTAAGTCGGAAGGAATATTATGGTCGCAAAGTCAAGTCATTGTCAATAACCATCAATTCACACTTGTCTAAAAAAATTCAGGGGGCTCAACTTGAAGCCATGAAACCTGAAAATGTGACGAATGAATCCCTTAGAGGAACGGACAAGAATTTAGAAGCCAAGGGTGACGGAGCCTTATATTTCATGAACCGGATCTGGACACCGAAACACGGTGGTTTCCGAGACTTGGTCATGACCGAGGCGCACAACACTCGGTATTCCGTCCACCCAGGTTCAGATAAGATGTATCTGGATCTTAAAAAGCTATACTGGTGGCCTAATATGAAAGCAGAGATTGCTACCTTCGTAAGTAAATGCCTTACTTGCGCAAAGGTTAAGGTCGAGTACCAGAAGCCCTCTGGTTTATTGCAACAACCAGAGATCCCGGAATGGAAGTGGGAGCGGGTCACTATGGATTTCATAACCAAGTTTCCCAAGACAACGGGTGGACTTGACACCATATGGGTCATCGTTGATAGATTGACCAAGTCTGCACACTTCCTGCCTATCAAAGAAACCGACAAGATGGAGAAACTTACGAGAACATACATTAGGGAAATCGTACGGCTACATGGTGTACCTATGTCCATCATCTCCGATAGAGATAGTAGGTTCACCTCAAGATTTTGGCAATCACTACAACATTCCCTAGGAACAAGGCTGGACATGAGCACAGCCTACCATCCTCAGACCGACGGACAGAGTGAGAGGACCATCCAAACACTGGAAGATATGTTGTGAGCCTGCGTGATTGACTTTGGGAAGGCATGGGATACTCATTTACCCCTTGTCGAGTTTTCCTATAATAACAGTTATCACACGAGCATCAAGGCTGCTCCATTTGAAGCTCTCTACGGCCGAAAGTGCAGATCCCCTCTGTGCTGGGCTGAGGTGGGTGATACCCAATTAGCCAGGGGGCAAGCTTCCGACAATACTCTCACCGGTCCGGAGATCATTCGGGAAACGACAAAGCAAATCGTTCAGATCCGTGAACGATTGAAAGCCTCTAGAGACCGACAGAAGAGCTACGCTGATAAACGAAGAAAACCTTTGGAATTTCAGGTGGGAGACCGAGTCCTTCTCAAAGTCTCACCCTGGAAGGGCTTGATACGCTTCGGAAAGCGCGGGAAGCTTAATCCGAGGTACATAGGGCCTTTCGAGATCCTTGCAAGAGTCGGCTCCGTAGCTTACAAACTCGACCTACCAGACGCCCTTCGTAATGTACATTCTACATTCCACGTATCTAACTTGAAAAAGTGTCTATCCGACGAGACTCTTGTAATCCCACTCGACGAGATCGAGATCAACGAGAGCCTCAACTTCGTGGAAGAACCTGTAGAGATCATGGACCATGAGGTCAAGCATACAAAGCAAAGTCGTATCCCTATCTTGAAGGTTCGCTGGAATGCCAAGCGAGGACCGAAATTCACTTGGAAACGTGAGGATCAGATGAAACTGAAATACCCTCGCCTTTTTGCGTAGTTATTTGTAATTTCTTACTTGCTTAAATTCTAATTTCGGGACGAAATTCCTTCTAACGGGGGGATGATGTGACAACCCGATATTTCGAGACAATGTAATGTAAAACCAATCAAATCTAGGTCAAAATATAACTTTCCTAAAATCTTATTTAGGTTAAATAAAGTAGTAGGAATCGTATCAAGGTTTTCGTTCATATAAAGAACCCTAAAATTCGAGTTATAACGAAGAAGTTATAGCCAACCGAAGATTCTCGGCAAAACCGGCAACAGCGATTAAACAAAAAACGCGAAGTTTCAATACAATAGTTTTTAGCCTTAAGTATCTAAATGAAAGTTATAGATAACCTCAAACCGTGAGCGTACATAAAAAGAACGTCCAAAACGGACGTCGGGTAAAGAAGTTATGAATTTTTGAAGAAATTCCTTAATCACGTCATTTTATTAAATAAATAATAAAAATAACTTCATAATTTGCCAGCGGAATCTAAACGAAAGTTGTAGATCTTAGTCTCACCTTCACGTGGATATAAAGAACGTCAAAAATGGAGTTCGTATGAAAGAGATATGAATTTTAGAAGTTTATTTAAAAATAAATATAAATTTAATTATAAACTCCCGGTATTATCCGAAGGTGAGTCATCGGATACGACCGGAGTACACCCTGCGTACCTTCGTACGCCCTGCGTACCTTCGTACGCCCCGCGTACTCAGATCAAGGGCCTCGGATCGTCCACGTCGCCCTATGCGAAGCTTCCGACCCGCCCGTCCGACCCGCCCGTCCGACCCGTCCCATCCGATCCGTCCCATCCGAAGCCGAGGCAGTCGAGGACTCGCTCATGCATGACGTACGCGTACGCGCTGCGTACAAGCGTACGCCCTGCGTACGAGGCTTCTCAGACCCCCCTATAAATAGAATGCGAGGCTTTCCGAAAATTTTACTCATTCTCTCTCTCTCTTTCTCTCACGATCTTGCCTCGATTTCCGTGCCCGTTCAAACCCGAAGCTCTGGTCTTTTTGCCAAGTCCCGAGGGTCGATTTTACTCCCGAGATTCCCAAGAATCCCGAGAAAAATCCGTTTCCCAAGACGAAACTCTACCCGGTTTTCCATCTCGCTATCTTCAAACTTTCAAGTGAGTTCATACCCCTTTAATCAACCTTTGAAAGTATTTTAAATGTTTTAAATACTTATGGGGGGGGGGAGATACAAGTTAAATACTTATAGTTATTGCTTCGATCACATGTGATTGCATTAATCACATGTGATTAATAACTAGGGAATCCAGTGATTTTATCACTGTTCAAACTGTCTATCAAACTGTTTTACTTCAAAATGTTTTACAAACCCTTTTACTTTCAAACCTATTTACAACTGTGATTCAAACAAATGTTCCTTATACTTAAACTGTTTTATCAAACCTATGCCTTCAAATTGTTTTATAGATTGACATCAAGTCGATCTTTTCTTAAAATAATACTTATGTTTCAAATGTCTTATAAAAACTTATTTATGCTTTTATATTATAAATTGCTTGCCCATATATGTATAGATGTATAAATAATGTTTAAAGGGCTTAGGAAGGCCATCCGCCCTATTTCCTTTTTCTCGATTTGGATGTGGTCTGGTAGGATTTTGGGTGACCATCTGAAGGTCATTTTAATATTAATTATATATCAAATATGCATATATAGACATAAAAGTACTTCCATATTTATACGTACTAGACATACCATTAGTAAGTTACTATCGGGGTAACACGGGATCATACTTTTACAACTGTTAGATCAATGAGTCAGTTCATTCATGAGTCTATACATTACATTACTATGAGAACATATACAACTATACTATGAGAACATATACAACTATACTATGAGAACATATACAACTGTACTATGAGAACATATACAACTATACTAGGAAGAGAACATATACAACTATACTAGAGCGAGAAACATTACCCGTACATTAATACGTTAACAATTGTGATCCACTGTATCGGAGCATGCCTTAAATGTCATGGACCGAGTTGTAGCCAGAATTCTCTTGGAGGGAGAGCGTTGAGTTTGCGTATAGATCTATACTGGATTGACGATCCTACACCTTGCTGCTAGCTACAGCTGGACCTGCAGGTCTGCGGGTGCCAAACGTCATTCCGTTATTACGACCGTTCTTTATGTCGTTGTTATCAGTCGATAGCATGGTGCAATTATCACATTATACCTTAATATAAATCCGGTTTAAGGTAGTTAGTACAGCAGTAGTTACTATAAAACTAAACTACAGTACTACAATGATTTACCCATTACATATTTTTAGTGATAACCTCACTTGAACTTTAATGTACAAACTATATTTTATTAAAAGATAGTTGCACTTGGGGAATTACACACTTTTACAACAAACGAACATACAAAACAGTTAAGCCTTGATAGAAGGCTACTTTATTAGAAAATATAGGTTTTTCTGAGAGATTCAAACTTTTACAAACACTTACATACATTTCACGAACTTATACTTGAGACACGTTCAACGTTTTTGATAACAAACACCGACACTAAAATACTTATGAACTCACCAGCTTAATGCTGATAAACTCTTTCAAAATAACTTGTATTCTCAGGTCATTAGTAGACAGGTACTGATGCCAGCTTTTGAGATGATGGAGCGCATTCAAGACTCATCATATTATTATTTTGATTTACGTTATATTTTTGGTGTCTAAAACTGTACAGAACACGCTTGTATTAAAATTATATATTTAATGCAATGGATGATGTTGTTTGCTATTTTCATTTACTGTGTTGTGATACTTTACATGACGTCCTCCGCCCCAGAACGTTTCCGCCGTTCTTGGTTTTGGGGTGTGACATGATCGATTAGATCTTTGTAACAGGTAAGTAATGAACGTAAAGATAGTAAAAACGAAACACAAGTATGAATCAGAATGTGTCGAATGATTAGATTACTCGATCCTCAACAGAGCTCGACTAAGAACTTCCACTGTAGAGGATTCTAGGGTTACAAAAATAAGAACGATGAATATGCTAAACAATACTTTTCTAATTGTTTCTAATCCTCTCTAATCATCATCTAGGATGCATGCAAGCATCTATTTATACTAAACCCTACAAAACTCACGGCTGGACAGGCCCATAATGGAGATACACATTGGACTAGCTAACGAGCCCAATAGACGCAACACAACATTAGACTTAACAAGATCAATTGTATTTAATTTGTGAGATAGGAAAGAAAATTCATAAGATGATTTTGCCATTTCTTGAATTTAAGGAAGACGAGGTCATAGCAGAATGTGAATCAGAAGTATCATCAGAAGAGACATCCATGTCCTACAAAATTAGACTGGATAAAATAGAAACCTTCATTAATTCAAAGGAACACAAATGTATGCTAAAAGATATCTTAGATGAAAATGATAGGTTGAAAATTAAGTCAGACACTATTCACTCATTTGACCAATCCAATGACAAATTAGCTTCTGATAATAAAATAGACTTAGAAAATACGTCTGAATTTAATGAAGAAAGTGAGATGAGTGAGATATCTGTAGAAGACATAGTTGATTGCTCTGAGCTTTTGAAGAGCGAAACTGAGAATGAGAAACCACTAATCTCAAAAAATTCAGTTGAATTTGCTCGACTGGAAAAAGATAAGGAAAAGAAACTCAAAGGAAAGGCTATGGCTTATCAAAAGGTTCAGACTGTGCCAAATCAGGTTTATGCAGTTACAGGGGTCACTCCTAAGTAGACGTCAGAATTAAGAATCATGGTCGAAAATGATAATGCTGAAGGATTTGATAACTACTTCTGGTCAGCTCCTATTGATAATGCAGACGAAACTGTAGGCTTGTCTGAGCAGAATTCTTTGAGGGTTAAAGGAAGATACGTTGTTGAACCCATAAATAAACCTTCGAGTTTTGACAAACCAAGCACAAGTGGAACCAAAGAAATCCCTGAAGAACCAAAGGAAGAACAGAAAGTTCTGGTCAAAACAACTAAAACTCAAAAGGAGAAGCCAAAGGTCAGCTTCAACATCCACAAATCACAAAAGGAGCTAGCTGAACAAAAACGCCTAAGAAATCAAAGATATGCAAAGAATTTGAATAAGCAAAAAAAGTTACTGGCAATCTCAAAATCCAAATCATGTCCCTTCTAAGTGAGCATCATCTGATAAGGGAAAGGAAAATTTCAGTCCAAGTTCCTACTATTCCAAGTCTCAGAACCGAAAGTCAACATTTGGTCCACAGCCCAGTTTCGGTCCTAAACCCAGTTTTGGTCCCAAACCTAGTTTCGGTCCATCCAAGTCCCAGAGCAAGGCAAATTCTTTGATAGACATGAAAGGAAAGGGAAAGCTATTCAGATTCTATGTTCCACAATAAGAAATCATCAGCTAACCCTAGATCTCAAAAGAAAAATCAAATGCCAATACCATCTAACAAACCAACCAATGCACTTAAGTTTAAACAAGATAAAACTAAAATCAAATTGTATACAATTAAAAGAAAAGATCAAACTACTCTAGTAAAAAGAACATATTTGGTTGATATTTCCACTGCAATTCCGTTTTCTGTGAAAAACTCACAAGGACCCCAACGACTTTGGGTTCCTAAATCTGCTTGAATTTGCAGGTAATCAGTGACGAGCAGTTCGATGAGGAATGGTATATATATAGTGGCTGCTCGCTCCACATGACAAGAAGGAAGGAAGAGCTGAGGGAGTTTCGGTCCCTGAAAGATGGTGGGTGTGTGAAATATGGAAATAACTCCTATGGCACAATCAAAGGATACGATATGATAACAAATGGAGATTTCTCGATTCGAAAAGTGGCATATGTGGAAGGGTTGCAGCATAACCTCATTAGTGTGTCACAATTAGTTGTGAGCACAGGTCTAAAAGTATCATTTGACGATGAGGGCTCTGAGATAATTGAGAAACAATCCAAGAAGCTTCTGTTAAAATTTGGACGTAAGCGAGAGATGTACCCTTTAAATCTGAACCCTATACGAGGAAAACCAACAATATGTTTGTTGTCAAGGGCAAATACAGATGAAAGCTGGTTGTGGCATCGACGAGTATCGCACCTGAACTTCAAAGACATTAATAAGTTGGTGCTTGGTGATCACGTTCGAGGAATTCCTCTTCTCAAGTTTGACAAGGAACATCTGTTTGCAGCATGTGAAATGGGCAAACAAAGCAGAAAGAGCCACCCTACACGAATCAATACAAAGATAATTGAAGCTCTTGAACTCTTGCACATCGACTTATGTGGACCTTCTGCTATTGAAAGGTTCGGTGGAAGTAAGTACATTCATGTAATTATAGATGACTTTTCTCGCTTCACCTGGGTTTTCTTTCTTAAACAGAAATCAGATGCGACTCCCAAGTTGAAGACATTCATCAAGCAAGTGGAAGTGCAGCTGAGGAAAACAGTAAGGAATATCAGAAGTGACAATGATATGGAATTCAAGAATAATGATTTTGAGAGCTTTCTGGCTGACAAGGGGATAACTCATAATTTTTCAGCCCCTTATACACCACAACGGAATGGGATTGTTGAAAGACGAAACCGTTCTTTATGTGAAGCAGCCAGAACCATGCTCAGTTTCGCTTCACTTCCGTTATATTTTTGGGCTGATGCTGTTGCAATTGTATGCTATACTCAAAATCGGTCCCTGCTAAATAAGAGATTCTCAATTACTCCATATGAGATCTTAAACAACCGAAAGCCAAATGCCAAATTTTTCCACATATTCGGTTTAAGGTGTTTTATTTTCAATTCTAAAGAGAACCGTAATAAGTTTGATGTCAAAGCCTATGAAGGATTTTTTCTGGGTTATTCACTAACATCGAAAGCATACAGAGTGTTAAATAAACACTCAAAACGAATTGAAGAAACCTATTATGTTACCTTTGACGATAATTATATGAAGAAAGTTCAAAGATGTGAAAGTGACTTAGGAGAAATTTCTCCAGAATTTGGACATGTCTCGGTTCCAATAGCCAACTTGTTTGAAGAATACATGCGCCTGTTTGATGAACCAGAGAAAGCAGCACACTCAGAAGCGAAAGCCGCATATAACAAAATTGGTAGTCTCAAGAAAATTATAGATGAAGCTGCCAAATAGATGGAAAGTGAACCTCCTACCGCTAAGAGTAATCCACTATTTCAAGGGGAAAGTTCAACAGCATCGAAAACAAAAAAAGCATCTTTCGAGGGGGAGGATCCAATTCCGTCCCCATCTCATAAAAGTTCAGGCGAAGGGGAAAGTTCTGCTCAAAATCCACCTATTAGTAGTACTATCAAGGGGGAGAATCCAATTCCCACAGAGAATGCAACCTTTGATGTTGTCACAGATTACACTTCGCCGGTCGAGGGGGAGAAAGAATGTGAGAGTACAACTGACGAAGGCAAGGGTGATCTATCAGAAGTTGAAGTAGAAGTGAATGCTGAAGTTGAATTTTGTATGTTTAATTCGTTTGTTTCCAAGATTGAACCGAAAACTGTAAATGTTGCACTTGATCATTCAGATTGGGTCCAAGCAATGCAAGATGAGCTTCATGAGTTTGAACGTAACCGAGTTTGGAGGTTGATACCTACACCAAAGGATGCGTCTGTGGTTGGCTTGAAGTGGGTCTTCAGAAATAAGTTAGATAAAGAGGGGAATGTTATTCGCAACAAGGCTCGGTTGGTGGTGAAAGGATATTGTCAAGAAGAAGGGATAGATTATAAAGAAACCTTCGCTCCAGTAGCTAAGTTGGAATGAGTTAGAATCTTTTTGGCATATGTTGCTCATAAAAACTTCGAAGTCTTCCAAATGGATGTCAAATGTTCTTTCTTGAATGGAGAATTAGAAGAAACAGTTTATGTTGAACAACCGCCTGGGTTTGTGAACGAGAAATTCCCTGATCATTGCTATGTGCTGGATAAAGCAGTCTATGGATTAAAGCAAGCACCGAGAGCCTGGTATGAAACTTTAACTCGCTTTGTAAAAATGTCAAAATTTAAACAAGGTTCGGTTGACCCAACATTCTTCCGAAAGAAAGAAGGTGAACATCTTATGATTGTTCAGATTTATGTTGATGATATCATCTTTGGCTCTATGAATCCTAGCTTAACAGCCGAATTCAGAAAGTTTATGGAGACTAAATTTCAAATGAGCGCAATGGGTCCAATTAACTTTTTCCTTGGTTTAAATATTAGACAGGGAACAGAAGGTATATTCGTCAACCAGGAGGCTTATACAAAGACCTTACTGACGAAATTCGGTATGACGGGTGACTCAAAAGTGAAGGTTCCAATGACATTTGGCACTGAGTTAACACCATCTCTGGAAAAAACTGCTGTTGACATAACACAATATCGTCAAATGATAGGGTCACTTATGTATCTAACAGCTAGTAGACCGGACATTATGTTTTCTGTTTGTTATTGTGCTAGGTTTCAAGCTAATCCAAGAGAACCTCACATGGTAGCAGTGAAGAATATAATCCGTTACCCGAAGCGAACCTCATCTCTCGGTCTCTGGTATCCTGCAAGATCTGGATTCTTCATTCAATCTTTTTCTGATGCTGATTTAGGAGGATGTGGACTGGATAGAAAGAGCACTACCGGTGGATGCCAATTTCTTGAAGGAAAACTTGTTAGCTGGCAGTCCAAGAAGCAAACTTGTGTGTCACTGTCCACAGCCGAAGCTGAGTATATAGCTGCAGCGTCTTGCACTTCTTAAGTAATATGGATTCAAAGTCAACTGCGAGATGTGACAACCCTATTTTTCCCAAAAAGCATTGTAAACACTCGAAAGCTAAAAACAACGAAATTAACCTCGAAAATAAAGTGTTCAAGTATCTAAGTTGGGATGCATCGAATATTAGATATCATGCCAAGGTTTCCAAAAACATAAAGAACGCTCAAAACCGGGTTATATTGAAGAAATTATAACCACTCGTATATTTACGACGCGACGTTAAAACATTATTTGACGTAAAAAGTAGAATCTCAATAAAATGCATTTTTTAGCCTTAAGTATCTAAACAAAAGTCGTAGATCTCGTTGAAAGGTGAACGTACATAAAAAGATCGCCCAAATTGGACCTCGTATGAAGAAGTTACGAATTTTCAAAGCTTCGTAACAGTAGTAGAGGGCTAAAAACTCGGATTGAAGATCGAGTGTTATTTAGCTAACGCAACCTAAACGAAAGTTCAAGATCTCCTCAGTAGTAATAAAACAATAAAAAGACAGACGAAAACCGACGTCGAATAAAGAACCTATGAATTTTAACGAACTTTAGGAGGCCCGGCCTATTAAAAATATATCATTAAAAATAAAGTCAAAACTAGCCGACGGAGTCTAAAGGAAAGTTGTAGAGCATAATCTCACCTACGCGTGGATATAAAGAACGTGAAAAACGGAGATCGTACGCGAAAGTTACGGAATTTAGAAGTCGGAAGCAGGGATTACGCCCCGCGTACTCTGGGAGTACGCCCCGCGTACTAGACCCAGAGTCGAGTCCCATCGGCCCGCCCAAGCTACACTTAGCTAGCCAGGAGTCGTAAGCCATGACGCCATATTACGCCCAGCGTAACGACGTACGCGCTGCGTACGTGAGTACGCCCCGCGTACTCCAAAATTACGCCCCGCGTACGAGGCAATTCCAGCCTATAAATAGAAAGGTTCAGCTTCGAGTTTTTGCACACTTTCACAACTTCTCAGTCATTCTCCCATAACCACTAAGTTCCAGAGACCATTTTTCTCACCTCGGTTTCCGCACTCGAGCCCCCGACGGAAGATTTACGCTGCAGAGATCCCCGAAGAGCCCGACGACGCAACCATCCGCGGACGAAGTTCTGCTCAACCCTAGCCTCTCTCTTCGAAACGAGTGAGTTCATACCCCTACTTTTCAATTGTTTTCATGTTTTAGGGGGGGAATACAAGTACATTACAAATCAAAGTATTATTTTTATAATATCGTTCTTATAGAGGGTTGATACAAAAATAACTTTATGTTTTAAAGGGATATTATATCACCAAGTTGTTATTACCAAATGGGAACATACTTTTGACAAACTATAATGAGCATAGTATTCAAGTGATTCATACATTTTACATATACATCTCGACAAACGAAATGCTTTCAAAAGAAGTACAGTCTTTTATCATCGTAAATCTGTTTATACCTAGTAATGTGAGACAGCTTCACGTACGTTCGAGTATGCATTATTAAGTCCTGTATTATATACCATAATCCCTTGTAGGGGGAGCGTGATACTTGTGTATAGATCTATACGGGATTGACAATCCTACACCTAAGCTGTTAGCTACAGCTAGGCCGGCAGGCCTGGGGTGACAAATGTCATAACAGTTCCAACGCCTGAAGAACGTTGTTACAGGCCATCATTGTCAATAGCATGGTTATAAAACTCACATAAAAGTATAAAAACAAGTTAGATTTACGAGATTCATACATGCATTTCAGTTTTCCATTTTATTGTCAATACAAATGTTATCACTATTATTCAAGCATGGAAAACACTAATGCACTCCAACACGGGAAACTTTTCAAATCATATATAGAAAATATTGGATTTTCTGAAAACCTCGTTCATCGCTTTACTATCAAAAAGGACATACTTTTCAATGCAAAACACTTATGAACTCACCAACTTAATTGTTGACACTTTTTCGAAACCACTTGTATTTCTCAGGGAATCAGTAATACAGGTAACTACCAGCTTTTGGAGAAGGAAACACTAAAGATGTTTTATTATTGAAAAGTATGTCCTTTTTGATAGTAAAGCGATGAACGAGGTTTTCAGAAAATCCAATATTTTCTATATATGATTTGAAAAGTTTCCCGTGTTGGAGTGCATTAGTGTTTTCCATGCTTGAATAATAGTGATAACATTTGTATTGACAGTAAAATGGAAAACTGAAATGCATGTATGAATCTCGTAAATCTAACTTGTTTTTATACTTTTATGTGAGTTTTATAACCATGCTATTGACAATGATGGCTTGTAACAACGTTCTTCAGGCGTTGGAACTGTTATGACATTTGTCACCCCAGGCCTGCCGGCCTAGCTGTAGCTAACAGCTTAGGTGTGGGATTGTCAATCCCGTATAGATCTATACACAAGTATCACGCTCCCCCTACAAGGGATTATGGTATATAATACAGGACTTAATAATGCATACTCGAACGTACGTGAAGCTGTCTCACATTACTAGGTATAAACAGATTTACGATGATAAAAGACTGTACTTCTTTTGAAAGCATTTCATTTGTCGAGATGTATATGTAAAATGTATGAATCACTTGAATACTATGCTCATTATAGTTTGTCAAAAGTATGTTCCCATTTGGTAATAACAACTTGGTGATATAATATCCCTTTAAAACATAAAGTTATTTTTGTATCAACCCTCTATAAGAACGATATTATAAAAATAATACTTTGATTTGTAATGTACTTGTATTCCCCCCCTAAAACATGAAAACAATTGAAAAGTAGGGGTATGAACTCACTCGTTTCGAAGAGAGAGGCTAGGGTTGAGCAGAACTTCGTCCGCGGATGGTTGCGTCGTCGGGCTCTTCGGGGATCTCTGCAGCGTAAATCTTCCGTCGGGGGCTCGAGTGCGGAAACCGAGGTGAGAAAAATGGTCTCTGGAACTTAGTGGTTATGGGAGAATGACTGAGAAGTTGTGAAAGTGTGCAAAAACTCGAAGCTGAACCTTTCTATTTATAGGCTGGAATTGCCTCGTACGCGGGGCGTACTCACGTACGCAGCGCGTACGTCGTTACGCTGGGCGTAATATGGCGTCATGGCTTACGACTCCTGGCTAGCTAAGTGTAGCTTGGGCGGGCCGATGGGACTCGACTCTGGGTCTAGTACGCGGGGCGTACTCCCAGAGTACGCGGGGCGTAATCCCTGCTTCCGACTTCTAAATTCCGTAACTTTCGCGTACGATCTCCGTTTTTCACGTTCTTTATATCCACGCGTAGGTGAGATTATGCTCTACAACTTTCCTTTAGACTCCGTCGGCTAGTTTTGACTTTATTTTTAATGATATATTTTTAATAGGCCGGGCCTCCTAAAGTTCGTTAAAATTCATAGGTTCTTTATTCGACGTCGGTTTTCGTCTGTCTTTTTATTGTTTTATTACTACTGAGGAGATCTTCAACTTTCGTTTAGGTTGCGTTAGCTAAATAACACTCGATCTTCAATCCGAGTTTTTAGCCCTCTACTACTGTTACGAAGCTTTGAAAATTCGTAACTTCTTCATACGAGGTCCAATTTGGGCGATCTTTTTATGTACGTTCACCTTTCAACGAGATCTACGACTTTTGTTTAGATACTTAAGGCTAAAAAATGCATTTTATTGAGATTCTACTTTTTACGTCAAATAATGTTTTAACGTCGCGTCGTAAATATACGAGTGGTTATAATTTCTTCAATATAACCCGGTTTTGAGCGTTCTTTATGTTTTTGGAAACCTTGGCATGATATCTAATATTCGATGCATCCCAACTTAGATACTTGAACACTTTATTTTCGAGGTTAATTTCGTTGTTTTTAGCTTTCGAGTGTTTACAATGCTTTTTGGGAAAAATAGGGTTGTCACATCATCCCCCTGTTAAGGGAATTTCGTCCCGAAATTTAATCTAAGATAGAGTTTACAGTTTTAGGAAAAAGATGCGGGTACTTTTGTTTCATCTGATCTTCGCGTTCCCAGGTGTATGCAGGTCCTCGCTTGGCGTTCCAGCGGACCTTTACAATGGGTATGCGGCTTTGTTTAGTCCTTTTGATTTCCCGATCCATAATCTCTACTGGTTCCTCCACAAATTGAAGGTTTTCATTTATTGCAATTTCGTCTAGAGGGACGACAAGGGTCTCGTCGGATAAGCACTTCTTTAGATTTGATACGTGAAAGGTGGGGTGTACGTTGTGGAGTTCCTGAGGTAGTCTAAGTTTGTAGGCCACTGGACCGATTCTGGCAAGGATCTCGAATGGTCCGATGTATCTAGGGTTCAGTTTCCCACGTTTTCTGAAGCGTATTAAACCTTTCCAAGGTGAGACTTTGAGTAGGACATGGTCTCCAACTTGGAATTCCAAGGGTTTGCGTCTCTTATGCGTAACTCTTTTGTCTATCTCTTGATGCTTTTAGACGTTCTCGGATTTGAACAATCTTCTCCGTAGTCTCCCTTATGATTTCTGGTCCAGTGAGCGTGTTGTCAGTTGCTTGTCCTTTTGCTAGTTGCGTGTCCCCCACTTCGGCCCAGCACAAAGGTGACCTGCATTTGCGGCCATAAAGGGCTTCGAACGGGGCAGCCTTGATGCTGGTGTGGTAGCTATTGTTGTACGAGAACTCGACCAATGGTAGATGTGTGTCCCATGCTTTGCCAAAATCGATTACGCAAGCTCTCAGCATGTCTTCTAGGGTTTGTATAGTTCTCTCACTCTGGCCGTCGGTTTGTGGGTGATATGCGGTACTCATGTCTAGTCTTGTCCCCAAAGCTTTTTGTAGCGACTGCCAGAACCTTGAGGTGAATCTACTATCTCGGTCCGAGATAATGGATATGGGCACACCATGCAGTCATACGATTTCTCTGAGGTATGTTCTTGTTAACTTCTCCAATTTATCCGTCTCTTTGATCGGTAGGAAATGTGCTGACTTAGTTAACCTGTCGACAATTACCCAAATGGTGTCGAGTCCGCTTGTTGTCTTGGGCAACTTTGTTATGAAATCCATGGTTATCCGCTCCCACTTCCATTCGGGTATTTCTGGTTGTTGTAATAAACCCGAGGGCTTCTGATATTCCACCTTGACTTTGGCACATGTCAGGCATTTGCTTACATAGGTAGCAATTTCAGCTTTCATGTTTTGCCACCAGTACAATTTCTTGAGATCGAGATACATCTTATCGGAGCCGGGATGTATGGAGTATCGTGTTTTATGGGCTTCGTCCATAACGATTTCTCTGAATCTTTTTCGAAACCACTTGTATTTCTCAGGGAATCAGTAATACAGGTAACTACCAGCTTTTGGAGAAGGAAACACTAAAGATGTTTTATTATTGAACATTTATCATCTCATTGTAATATTCTTTTGCTATTATGTATAACGCAACAACATACGTTTTCATTATATATGTGATGGTTGTGTTACTTTCTTTACAATATTCAATGGTTGTGATACTACGTGAAGTCATCCACCCCCGAATGTTTCCGCCATTCTGGTTTGGGGGTGTGACACGAGATTACGGGCTAAGTATGAAGAAGATGCCTCTCTATTGTGACTCAGAAAGTGCAATAAGGATTTGTCACAATCCAGTGCAACACTAAAAAACTAAGCACATTGCACTTAGATATCATTTCATCAAGGATCATGTAGAAGATGGGAATGTGGAAGTACATTTTGTTCGATCTACTGATCAACTGGCCGACATATTCACTAAGGCATTACCTGAACCACTCTTTAACAAAATCTTACAAGCTTTGGGTATAATGGAAGCGGAGTCGGTACCGAATCCTCAAATCTCTCACTAAAAATTAGACAAGAGAAATGGAGCGAACGCTCGGTCTATTTCGGCTCCTTAATTTTCGGGAACCGAAATGAACCGACCGCTCGGTCTATTTCGGCTCTGAAATTTTAAGAACCGAAATGAACCGACTGCTCGGTCTATTCCGCTTCACTCAATTAAGATAAAGTTTCGGTTGTATATTATGTACATTTTTTTTCTCGTCTTTAATATGGTTTATGCTTATCTTATTTGTATGTTTTTTTTTCAGAAAACTTCAAAAATCCAAAAATATTTTCTCTTTCTGTTTTTATTATTTTTCAGAAAACTCAATCCTTCAAAATTATTTTTCATTTTGTTTGTTCTGTATGTGTGGTGTGTTTGTTTGTTCTTACTTCAATTAGGTCACAAGGGTACGAGAATAATAGAATTTGGAGTTAAGGCAGGTACAATTATTTCCATAAAAACTAGTTAAGGGTCCCTAGAAGCATGCTGTTGCATGTTGCCCAAAGCCTCTATGACTTAGAGCAGGCCTTAATGATACGATCTATACCTATCGTTTCTTCCCAATAAGGCTGATAACTATAACTCAGTCTAGAGCTACCTTACTCTTTTCACATGAGTTAAGAGTTTGTCTGCTTAGTCACGTTTTAATAGCAGAAGGTACTTTCGGTTCTTTAGCCACCTTCCTTATATTCTCCATCTACTTTCGGTTCACCAATGTAACCCTTGAGACTCTCGGTTCTTATCACTAAGGTTTATGGTTGCACAAAGTCTGTGTTTGTGATCTTAGATACGTACACCACGTGCTGAGTGAAACCCATAATCCAACTCCTATAATGAATTGATGGTGAATTATCAAATTCAAGAACTTACTGGTTACCCAATGAAATTTCTTTTTATTTTATTTTTCCGTGGTCTTTATGAAATTGTCTGAAACCAAGGCATTTCTTCCCAAAAATATCCAGTTTATTTTTTTGTTTTGTTTTGAGATTTCTATTACCTCATTTGTCACTCCAACTTATATCTCACCTACTTGTTCAACATACTACATTGGTCTCACAAAGTACTTCTACTAATGTTCAGTCTTATGTTAAGACTCGAAGTTCGGTTGAAGATAAGCTTCCCAAAGCCTAACAATTAAAAGAAGCCTTTCATTGTTTCTCAACAAACACTTGATCGTATTTTTCGGGAAACTACATGTTGAATCATGGAAGTGACCCTCTTGAACTTAGCTACCGCAACCATTTCTCTACCGCAACCACATCAGCACCCGGAGTCAGCTACCGCAGTCATTAGGTAGATTACTTTATTTGTCTTTTATGTAATACACTCTATTATCCAGTATGCCTTGCACAGCTGCTTATAGAGTTGTAATCTAGTGTAGTTCTAAGTCTCTATAAATAGAAACTTATTCTCTTGTATTGAATACCTCTCCTGATCACCGATAACTTATGCATTCCATCTTAATATAATTTCTGAAGTTATCATTCTATCTCTCTTCACTCTTCACTTCTTGCTTAAATATATCTGATTGTAATCACTCTTCAGAGCAAGTCTTTGTGACTTATTCACTAAGTTCGATCTCACTTACTAACATTGGTTTGAATGCATTCCAAGTTATGAATCAACTTACATGTATACTTGACATAACCATTGTTGTCATTTATATTACTTTACTTTCTACATCTAACTCGCTAACATCTAACTATTAATATTATTGTTGAGCTAACAGATCCTTCGAGATTAACTGTTCCGCTATATACTTGTTCTAACTGTTTTATTCAAGTGTGTCTCAAAGTTTTTCTCTCAACAATTGGTATTAGAGCCATAGTGGTTGCTTTTTGAAAATCGGAACTCTGATTTTTCAAAGAGCCCTCTATACCACTGAAGCTCATTTCTAAAACAAAATTTTCAAAATGGCTCAATCGTTATCACTGAATGTTTCCAACAGTGTTGGTGGTTCCAATCGAGCCCCAATACTGGTTGCAAATGAGTATCATCACTGGTCTCAAAGGATGGAAAGATATCTCAGACGACTTGGTAGAGATGTCTAGAGATCTATAGAAGAAGGACCCCACGTTCGAGTCCTTACCCCAGTCCAAACTGATGGAGCCACAACAAGGCTAGGAGGAGGTCAACCAGCTTTGAACCGTCCCACAAAAGATGATCTAGACAAGATGGAAAATGATGCTATTGCCTTTTATGAAATCTCTTGTGGAGTTGCTCCTGGCAACTTCGACATCATCATAAATTGCAAATCAGCAAAGGAGATTTGGGATGTTCTCAAAAACTTATACGAAGGTTCAGAGCAGGCTCAAGACAAAAAGCTCACTACAGCACTCAACGAATTCAATAACTTCAAAGCCCACTCCGGTGAAAGTTTGGAAGACTCCTTTAAAAGGTTCAACTTGATTGTTACAAAACTGTCCAATGCGGGTACCATCCGCAGCAATCATGAAACAAATTTGCAGTTTCTTAATGGCTTAGGAAGACACTGGACAACAGCCAAAATGATTGTACAAGGTGACAGGAAGATTCACTCTTTATCTCTCTATAAGCTTTATAGAGAATTGCAAGCTCAAGAGTCCACTGTACTCAAGGACTGTTCAGACTTCGGAGGACCACTCGCATTAGTAGCCCTATCACCTTGCACTCAAACCTATCCCACCTCATATGACTCTACACTGCACTCATATGAAGCTGACTCAAAATATGAAGATGAAGAAGAGTTTCAGAATGCCATTGCTCTTATAAGTCATAAATTCAATCTCTTACCACCTTCATTTCGCAAAAACCAATAATTCACTCGACCACCTTTCAACCGTAACTTTCAAAACAATCACTTCCGTTCCACCAAAAACCCTCTCCCTCCACCACAGTCTCAGCAAACTCAGTCCAAGGAAGTACCACCGCAGTCCCAATCAACTGACTCCGGTACCTCTATAGAAGACAAGGTGGCGTTATCATATGTCACAAGTGCAACAAGGAAAACCATTTTGCCAAGGATTGCAAGGAAAACGTAGTGAAAGATAGAGCATTCTATCTCAAAATAGCTCAAGAACTGGAAGATAAAGAAAAGGAAAAGGCCTACGTTGCTCAAGTGAAGAGGAATCATCAAGTGTGGTCATCAGGAGATGAAGATGATCTTAGCAAAGGGAAAGGCAAGATTTGTATGGTAGCAACTGTTGATGAAGACGACTCAACCAATCTAAAGAAGAACCATTGCGACTCTCATCATCGTGGAACAGGTAAAACTCATGATTCAAACTTTAAATTACAACATGCATGATTGTCAACCTTTCATAGACACAATCAATGACACTTGTGTTGCCGTCCTTACAGATTACAATAAAGCCCTAGATGAGAAGAACATTGCTTCGCAGGAGATGTTCCATGTTAGAGGATGTTTGGACAATAAGAGACTCAAAATGGCAATGTTAGAGAAGGATTTAGTGTTAGAAAAAGATGCTAGAATGCTTAGTGAAACCCAATTAGAAATAGCCTTAAATTAGAGAGATCTAGCACATAATGAAATTGAATGTTTAAATCTTTTAATTGAAAAGCAGTTTAATGAAACTGAGGCCATTGAGAATCTTGTTAATAATGTAAATGTTGATAACACTTTTAACTGGGGTTGGTCCAATGGTTACCGAACCGCAACGGACTCCTTACCTCGGTTCACACCGGAACGTCCCTATGTCCCACCGGACCGCAACTTCTTGTTTCCGATCAATGACAAAACATTCCCTGAGGATATCCAAGCCCACTTTGGAAAACTTCATGATCTGAGTAAGAATTGTGTTATAGAAGAAATTCTCCCTGAATCTTCTACTCATGTTGACAACACAGATTCTCAGACATCATCTGTAGTCGATGAGGAAATTGTTATTGAAAGTCCTGAAGTCTCTTTAGATTTCCCATTTTTACAGTCTGACCGCAGTGTTTTTGACCGCAGTCATATACTGCAATCTGTCCCTTTGTCCGATATCAAATGTCCCATAGAAGTGTCCACCAAGACTTACTCTGCGGTAGTTCAAAACACTTCACCACTAATTAAAGTCAAAAGTTATGTGACCATTGAACCAATTAATCATGAATTACCAATTGAAAATTTTGAATTTGGTCAATGTTCTCAAAGTCCTGATTTCTCAAGTTCGGATGAATCGAGTCACTATTTTTCAAAATCGTCAAAAGATTCTAGGAAACCGCAATTAAATATCACTGACTGCGGTTCTCCTAAGACCGATGCAAAAAAAGTTTTTAAAGAAAAATTTCGCTCTCGTGGCAAGCAACGGGAAATTTGCTCAAAATTTAAGAAATCTGTGAAATGTCCTAAGTCAAAAAGTCCTGAAAAGTTTGTTTTTTCAAATTATCATTTCAAGAAAACTGTTTCCAAGAAAACAAAAAGAAAGGAGTTCACTATCTCTGACAATACTCAAAAATTATCCAAACATAAGGATAAGTCATTTTGATCAAATGGATTTCAAATCTATTCTATCAATGATCTAAAATGGAAAGGTATCTTACCTACTCCAACCTTTCCAGTGTCAGTCTCAAAATCTCAAAAGTTGAAAGGAATTTTGTCAACTCCGGCACTCAACAGGTCATCTCAAATGTTTAAAAAATCACATCACAAAAACTCTACACGTGCCTTCACACCTGTCAGACCTGCACAAAACACCTTTTCAAAACACACAAACAAAAGGGTCAAATCTCACAATCCTCGGAATGGACAAAAACATACCTTTTCTTCAAAACCTCAAACCAGGTCAACTGTCAGGAAAAATGACAAAAAATTCTCTTGTCAATGTCAATGTAAAAAAATTACTTCAAACACCCAGGATTTCAGTATCTCTTCTAATCTCTCCAAAAACACTCATAATTATTCACAATCTCACAAAACTCCAAAGAACTTCAATCACCCGGGACTAGGCTTGAAAGTTGATTTAAAACTTGTCCCTACCACCTCGCATCATGCATAGATTAATACATCGTATGTGACTCTGGGCTCCAAACTCGCTTGGGTGCCCAAATTAACTACTTAGCTTTTGTAGGCTTTGTGCAAGGAGGATCAAGAAGAAGAATGGTTGATCGACAATGCTTGCTCCTTACACATGAACGGAATGTTAGAGTACCTTCGGGATTTCAGGCCTATATGCAATTGTGGAAATGTCACTTTTGGAAACAATGCAGATGGCATTATACGAGGCTACGGTGTTCTCACCACGTGGAATTTTTCCATTCAGAAGGTTGCTTAGGTAGAAAGCCTTAAACACAATCTCCTCAGTGTTGGCCAACTATGTAAAGCAGTCCATCGAGTGGAGTTTGATGATCAATTTTGTTACATAATGACAAGTGACAGAAGCACTTGCTTAATCAAGACACGATCCGAAGGCATAATGTATCCTCTGGATGTCTCTCTCATCATTGGTAAACCTCAGCTGCGCTTTATCTCTAAAGTTGTATCCGAAGTCAGCTGGCTATGGCATCGCAAGCTAGCTCATCTCAACTTTAGATACATCAACAATCTGGTCACAGGAGAACTAGTCCGCGGTATCCCTATTCTCAAATTCAGAAATGATACTCTCTGTCTAGCTTGTGAATGTGGTAAACAAGTCAAAGCAAGTCACCCTCTGATAATGGACTCGTCTATTTCAGAACCACTGGAATTAGTGCACATTGATCTCTGCGGTCCTTCAACTGTATCCAGTCTCCACCACAAGAAATATATACTGGTTATTGTTGATGACTTCACTCGCTTCACATGGGTCTTCTTCCTCAGATTCAAATCCGAAACACCACAGATAATTCTCATAAACTTCATCAAAGAAATAGAACTTCAGATCAAGCTTCCAGTAAGACGTATCCACAATGATAATGGAACCGAGTTCACTAATCATCTCCTCAATAGTTTCTTGGTGTCCAAGGGTATTTCTCACAACTTGTCAGCACCCTACACACTGCAACAAATTGGTGTCGTAGAAAGAAGAAACCGCACACTAGTAGAAGCAGCCAGATCCATGCTTAACTTCGCCCACCTTCCTCTTTACTTCTGAGCTGAAGCGGTAGCAACCACATGCTTTGTCCAAAACTGAAGCATTGTGTGAAAACGTCTCAACAAGACACCATACGAGGGCCTTAACAACCGCAAGCCGAATGTTCGTTTCTTTCATATTTTTGGGTGTAGATGCTTCGTGATCAACAACAGAAACCAGCTTAACAAGTTTGCACCTAAGTCTGATGAAGGCATCTTCCTTGGTTATTCCACTAACAAGGTTGCTTATTGAGTGCTTATCAGGCATACAAGGCTGATCATTGAAAGCTTCGATGTGAAATTCGATGATTCTCACATCCACGATGTCCCTCCATCCACTGAAACCACCGCAATCATGGGATCTGACATTCCCGTCTCTTCTGGTCCTTTAAATCTAGTTGAAGTCAATTATGATGATCTCTTCAATCCTGTTGAAACGACAAAACTATCCGAAGTTCTTATGTCTCCCGAAGCTCAACAACAACACGCTGATATTTCTGGACCATCTCCATCCGACGTAGTATCTATCAATACTTCCGCCTCTCCGGTTGAGGGGGAAAGCTCTACTCCAGATCAGCCCGCAACCATCGAGGTTCCAGTACTTGATGTTGTTCAAATTCCTTCTCGAAGAGAAACATTATCATCAAACGTATCTTTGGATTCGGATGATGAACTCATAGAAAAGATTGCACTAGAACCGATCCAATAATTGTCAATCTCCCATCTGCAGTCCAGGGGGAACCCTCTCAGGTTCCCGATAGACTCCCTTCAACAATCCAGGGGGAACCTATCAAAGAAAATGTCTCTTTCTCTCCAACAAGTCAAGATGACTCAACAGGATGTTCACAAATCCAGGGGGAACTTCCTCCACAATCTGAAGCAACCTATGATATTGAAAACATTCCTTCAACCGCAGCTGCTGATCATCTGATGCCTTGTCTACATGTATGGACAAAGGATCACCCACCAAGCCAAATTATTGGCAACCCGTCCGCAGGTATCCAAACTCGATCTGCCAAAGATTTATCTGATCATTGTGACTATGCAACATTTATGTCCACAGTCGAGCCTCGATCTATCAAAGAAGCTTTATTGGAATCAGATTCGATTTCTACAATGCAAGAACAACTGGAAAAATTTGAAAGAAACAAAGTGTGGCAACTTGTTCCTATTCCACAAGGTCATACTATTGTTGGCACAAGATGGGTTTTCAAGAAAAAGATAGATGAATCTGGTGCGGTTATCAGAAATAAGGCAAGGCTAGTTGCTAAAGGCTATAGTCAACTGGAAGGTGTTGACTACGATGAGACATACGCTCCGGTAGCTAGAATGGAAGCAATCAGAATCTTCTTGCATATGCTTCTCACAAAAACATCAAAGTACACCAAATGGACGTTAAGATTGTTTTTCTCAATGGGGAATTAAAAGAAGAGGTTTATCTTCAACAACCTCCCGAATTCGAAAGTATCGAGTTCCCCGATCACTGCTACAAGCTTCAGAAAGCAGTCTACGGTCTGAAGCAAGCCCCTAGAGCTTAGTATGAAACTCTTTCTGAATTCTTAGTCTCTTTAGGCTACAAAAGAGGAGTGATTGATCCCACACTATTTAGAAAAGAAAACGGGACTCACCTTCTGCTTGTACAAATATATGTGGATGATATCATCTTCGGATCATCTGATCAAGGAATGGTGGACTAATTTGCTAATCTCAGGAAAAACAAATTTCAAATGAACATGAATAGAGAGATTAACTTCTTTCTTGGTCTTCAAGTCAAACAAATTCAACAAGGGATATTCGTTCATCAAGAAAAATACACCACTGAACTTCTGAAGAAATTCTCTATGGACAACTGCTCTTCGGCTAAGGTCCCTATGGCCTTCGGATATAAAATCTTTGTTGATCCCTCTGATGAATCTGTGGATCACAAGACTTATACAGGTATCATTGGCTCGCTAATGTATCTTACCGCAAGCAGACCTGACCTTGTCTTCGCAACCAATGTGTGTGCGAGGTACCAAGCTGACCCAAAAGTGTCACACATGACCGCAACCAAACAAATTCTTCAGTACCTAAAAGGAAGCAAATCTCTTGGTCTATGGTACCCCGCAGGCAATGACTTCAGTCTTCAAGCATTTACTGATGCGGATCATGTCGGATGCAAACTTGATCGAAAAAGTACATCTGGTGGAAGTCAATTTTTAGGAGGAGGACTTGTCAGCTGGTCCTCAAGAAAACAAAGTTGTGTTTCTTTATCTACCGTAGAACTAGAATAAGTGGCCGCAGCCAGTTGCTGTTCCCAAGTCCTTTGGATGAAGACACAACTGTTAGACTACGGATACAGGATGTTGCAGATACCAATTTACTGTGACTTTGAAAGTGCCATAGCGATCTCTCATAATCCTATTCAGCACTCCAAGACGAAACATATTGAGCTACGGTATCATTTTATCAAAGACCATATTCTGAAAGGTAACATTGAACTCATCTTTGTTCCTACTCATGAAGAGATTGTTGATGTTTTTACAAAAGCACTTGACTCTTCAAAACTCAATGTGTTCCTACCAATGTTGGGAATGATGAATTTGGATCCTAAATTCTTCTTGAATTAACTAGTACCGCAAACCCTCCTGGTCCCCATTGCGGTCCTTACTGAAAGTTATTTATAATAGATAGTTTTGGAACATCACCTGTTCTACAGTCGATGTACCGCAACCATATATTATATCGATCTTTCATGGGTCCTTCTTACTTATGATTACTAACTTTTGTACAAGTGCTTCTCTCAGTTTCTCACTGCAGTCTTTTCTTTGGTCATCCGCGATGAAATTCCAAGTCGCAATGAAGTTTTCATCCGCAATCCTCGTGATAGTTTTTCAACTGTTTTATCAACCTGTGAATCTTTGCGTGCTATTTAATGATCCTTCATTAAATGAAATAAAACATTCTCCTTAGAAACTATCATCTTCTCTTTCTGAATAATCCTTTTATCATACCTATTTTAGGGATGATGACAAAAAGAACGTTTTTCCAATAAACTCATCCTTAATTTGTCCTTTCCTTTCCCTAACACGTCCCATTCGTTACCACTTCCTCTCCTATCTCCCCCACGATCACCTGACGTATTGACATGCGTCTGACTTTGCATTAAATGCAAATGCCTTTTGGAAATCTTCCGAAATCTCACACAACCCGTTTTTATTATGTGTGGCTGAGATTTTATCCAAAATTCATAGATTCCCCCCAAAACCCCAATCGACATTTTACCCTATTCTTACCTTTTACCTAGGGTTAAACATTTTTCTTTCACCCCCTTTTATAAACTCATTTCCTTCCCTAAATTCACTTTACGCTTTCTGAATATCGATCATTCCCTCTCAAAACCATCAAGAACTCTGTATTCTACTTATTCTTCGAACACCTTCAAACTTCAACAATGGTGAAATCAGGAGTATCATAGAAGCAATCCAAGGCTTTTGGCTTTGTGAATCCAGTAGGTTCAGACTCTCCTACAATCGCTTCAATCAATTTCAGAGCATTATTTGAAGATCATCCTTCATACAATGCTCCCATCAAGCTCATGATCAAGTTTCTCAAGAACCACCCTCTGTGTTGGTCCGTTTGATGCATTTACAGACGTTGTTCCAGTTTCTACTCTCTTCAAGAGTGCTTTTTTTGCTTATCGCCCACTGGAAAATCCTCAAGAAGTTCATCTCAATCTCATTAACGGTTCTTTGGTCATCTTGTCCAAAGAAAAGTTCCTCATAGCCATTAACCTTTTGGTTAATCCATCCATCAAATTCTTCTCACCATCAATGGCTGACATCACATCCGCACTCTACCAGATGGGGTATCAAAAACTAATTCGAGGAATTGGTGAGTTAAAAAAGAATCAGCTGCCCGTGGTTTGGCAGTTTGTGTGTCACTTTGTCATCCTCTGCCTATCCGGCAGAACCGGAGGCATTGACAATATGGGACTCAAGCTTTTGGAATTAGTATGGAGCATTTTCACCGGACACGACGTCAACTACGGGCAAATTCTATGGGATGATTTCATTCAGTACATTCCCAAGGAACACACGAAGGAAAACCCAACCGAGCTCACATTTGCAAGATTTTGGTCTCTCTACATATCAGATCTACATGCAGACGCTGGCATAGATATGGGTAGTGACATCAACTTCTTCGTCACTAAGGATCTTAAAAGGTACCTCCCTTCTTCTGATCAAACTCTATTTGGACCGATCCACATGCTTCCCACTCATATCCGTTCTTCTCTTGGTCCTGAGACTGCTGATGTCTCAGACCACATTGAGGCTACGGAGGGTATTGCCCCATACCCTTCTACCCCGTCTCTTCTGTCCGCAGTCGTTAACCTTGAGGGTACCGCAGTCCCCTCTGCCACTACATTATCCAACCTTTCTCAAAGAATAAAGCAGTTGACATCCAAAAAGAAACAAAGAACACCCAAGAAGGATGCTCCCAAACAAACCGAACCCACCAAGAAACATAAAACAAAACCTCCCCAAACTGTATCTAGTAGTGATTTAGATGAGGACATGCAACCAATCTCTATCCTCAAGAAAAGAAAAACAACCAATACCACTAGCCATATGCGTGACCGGACCGATGCTGAAGCCTCTCAAAAGGATCCAGTAGTCCTTGGGGTGGCCGCAGACCCATTCCTCACCACCATCATTTTTCAGTTTGACTCAGAAAGTGAGTCTGATTCTCATCATCGTGGACACACCCCTCCAGCATCATCCCAAAGGGATGATACTGGTTTACGCCCTAAGGTCTCTAGGGCCTCCTGACTGCATTTATTTTCTCCAGAGGAGTTGCACTCCATCCTTCTTTCTTTCACCCAAACACTGCAAATACATTCCCAACCGCAGGGAACTTCTTCAGCCCATGCCAGAACTGAGTTGAGGCCAGACTTGACCACGGGTCAAGGAGACCAAGGACACTCTGGAAATCCTACTCTGTTTTCATCTCTTATAGGTGGTTTAGGCACGGTCAGCACTAATGTGCCAGGATCCGTTAACCCAAGGGACACCTTGGTGCGAACTCAAGCAATTGACGGTAGTAACTCTAGTGATTCTTGGAGTCGTTATCAACCAACAACTGCAGCTGAACTCAAGAAGTATGACGCATTTAGAAGGGCTTTCCAAGCCCACATGGAGCAACAAATCAAGAAGCTGCAATAGAAAGAACAGGAGATTCAGTCCATGGCTAGGTACTGGGAAAATGCCATCAGTAATGCCCATACTGTAGCCACCATTCAAAAAGTTCAAAACTGGATGGATGAGATGGCAGAAACAATTCTCAAAGCACAAGCTTCTGGTGCAGCCGCGGGTACCTCCAATGTTCCTCCTACTCCAACTTTCATCCCAGTCAATCCATCACAAGATGACGAACCCGCAATCTCAATCAACTCTGCTCCTACCTTTGGTCTAGATGATGACGACATTCATGAGGTAAACAGACCCTCTCCCTCAGATGATGACTTCATGATGTTTGATGAAGGTGAAGAATCAAGTGGTTCCCATCACTCCACCTCCAAACCCAAGAAGAAGAAGAAGAAGAAGAAGAAGAAGAATGCGTTGACCAGGAAAGAGTTCCTATCTCTTCAAGCCAAAGTCGATCAGATCTTGGTTGCAGTCATGTCTACTTAACCGCAACCTGAAGACACTCCAGGACCTCAGTCACTAACTGAAAGAATAGATCTTCTGGAAACAAGGGAACGCATGGCTGCTGAACACCTATCTCTAAAAGTTGAAATGGGAATCCGCTCCCTAGATAATAACCGCAAGGCTAATCACAAGGAATTTATGGCCACTGCTGATCGAATCATTTTTGAAGTCACTGCAGTTAAAAAGGATCTTCAGGCATCAAGCTTCTGATTCTAAACGGTTGATTGCTGAGACTCACTCAGCCTATGAGTCCGCAATCACTATTCTTCAATCCACAATCAATCGGCTGCAGCGCTCTATAACGACCAACTTTCATGGTCCGGAGATTCTTCTTTTTGTCAAAGACATTCACAAACTTCTCTTCAATCCTTCCATTCCCAATAATTAGTAGCTGGCTGATGCTATGAAAGCCTAATTTCAAGAAGTTTTCTCTAAGATAGATGGCCTTCGCTCTTGGCTTGAGGAATCACCTGCGCTGCATTCCTCAAGAGGGGGAAGTGATGAAGACGAAGCCCATCATTCACATCACTCTTAGCACTCCCATCATTCAATCTCACCACATCAGAGTCCCCCCATCATCACTAACAAAATTCCCACACCGCAGCCCTCACCGCAACCATCTCAGCATATTCCTAAAAAGCCTGAGACTCCTCCTCACTTCAAAAATCTTGAGGAGAACATGTCCTCACCAAGCCCAACTGATTCCCCTACCATAGCCCAAAAGAAGAGAGACTGGAGGTCAGCTAAACTTGCTGAAGAAATCTGGAGGCTAAGTGGTTTCGACACTGTCATAGATGAAAACCTTATCAACTCTTGGGTCAATCCTCACTGGACGGCTGCAAGATGAAGATTATATTCCCGACCTCACTTATGCAGAACCTCCTTCGGATGGCTACTGGGATGTTCCCATTTCACCCAATGCCAAATAGTAGGGCTGTTCACTATTCGGATAAAACCGAATTATCAAATTGGACAATTTGGATTGGACTATTTGGTTCGGATATTCGGATTTTTGGATTGGTTTTCAAAAAATCCGAATTATTATTTTGGATTTCGGATTGGTTTTGGTTTATAAAATAAGAACCGAATAGTCCAAAAAAACCGAATAAACATTTATATTTATCTATTTATAATATATATCTATAGTTATTTATTTATTTTGTAATTTATTTTTTCAAATAGGTTCAAAACGTTTCACTCGATAAAAAAACATTAATATGCATTTTCTCTCAAAAGTTTTGTATCTATAAAATATTTAACTATAATACATCTTCTTATTAGTTGTTTATAAATTTCAAATCAAAACAAAATATTTGTTTTTTCTTCTTGTGTAAAGTTGGGTAATTTTATAATTATATGTTGTTTTAAAATGTTTCGGTTTTGAAAACCGAATTATAAAAACCGATCCAACCGAATTGTAATTGGATCGGATCGGATCAGATTTGAATTTAGTTTGGACAATTCAGATCCATTTTTTGAAAACCGAAATCAATTTGGATTTACTTGATTGGATCGGATCAAACTGATCCATCCAAACGAACACCTCTACCAAATACTTCACAGTATTTGAGAAGTTTGACCAAAGCCTTCCTGATGTCAAGAGACTGCCTATGGAGTTTGAAAGACTTGCATAACTTTTTACTAAACATTCCTCCCCCATAGAGCACATATGGTCCAATGACAGACCATCCGTAGTTGTAAACTACAAGCCTCGGAGATTCATGAAAGCAGAATTCTTCCAGTATACCCTCACCCGAAGGGGACATGACTGTATCCACACCCAAGCAGACTTTCCCCACATGAATCCGGAAGAAGTGTTTCTCATAGCCAAAGTATTTCGGAACAAGGCTGAGAAGCATCCAAAAATGAAGACTGCACTTGATTGGGTCAACAACTTCTTGAGAGAAACTATGTGCGACTTTGCCAAAATTGATGCGGACATCTATCCCATCATTTCCAAGAAGTTTGATCTACCACCTCTCGATCCCGCACCTATGCCTACCGAAGGCTTTGCTGACAGATCCTTAGGTGCAACTAACTTCCTAGAGCTTGGCATCATTTTCAAAAGGAAAATCGACAATGTCAAATACTTCATTCTAATCACTGCCATGAACCGCCTGCCCAAGAAACAACTTGACATCTGCCGGACCGCAGTTGAAAGATCGAAGCAAACTACCGCAGAAGTCAAGTTCGAGATTACAAGAAGAATCACATGGCTAGAAAACGTCAGGAAGTTTTGGTGGATTTTGATCAAGTTCCTCAAACTTGATAGCTGAACCAAAGTTAAAGAGGTCACTTAGGGGGAAAGTGTTGAATCATGGAAGTGACCCTCTTGAACTTAGCTATCGCAACCATTTCTCTACCACAACCGCATCAGCACCCGGAGTCAGCTACCACCGTCATTAGCTAGATTACTTTATTTGTCTTTTATGTAATACACTCTATTATCCAGTATGCCTTGCACGACTGCTTATAGAGTTGTAATCTAGTGTAGTTCTAAGTCTCTATAAATAGAGACTTATTCTCTTGTATTGAATACCTCTCCTGATCACGGATAACTTATGCTTTCCATCTGAATACAATTTCTGAAGTTATCACTCTATCTCTCTTCACTCTTCACTTCTTACTTAAATATATCTGATTGTAATCACTCTTCAGAGCAAGTCATTGTGACTTATTCACTAAGTTTGATCTTACTTACTAACATTGGTTTGAATGCATTCCAAGTTATGAATCAACTGACGTGTATACTTGATATAAATATTGTTGTCATTTATATTAATTTACTTTCCGCATCTAACTCGCTAACATCTAACTATAATATTATTGTCGAGCTAACAGATCCTTCGAGATTAATTGTTCCGCTATATACTTGTTCTAACTGTTTTATTCAAGTGTCTCTCAAAGTTTTTATCTCAACACTACAAAAGCACTTCAAGTCTCTCTTGACTTTGAAGGAAGCGATTCTTGCCCGGGATCATCTGCTTTCTGTCTTATAATGAGACATCACTCACATCCCATACACACTTGCTTTATTTCTTTATCGATTGTCACTCTATTACACAAAAATTTTATTTTTACAACTCTAGTTGCTGTTGGTTCAAGTTTTGTTTAAATAGGGGAATTATGTTTCTTGAAGTCACACTGAATTTCAAACGACGATTGAGGATAATAATTTGGGCGCATGAATTTGAAAGGTCTCTATACCCACACGTGCTGACGCTTACCTGGGAGTACCCAACCTGTCACATCGCGCTTTTCCAGGCGACGTTTTAGTGATCACGTCATTATCATCATATACATTCTCTCTCCTAGCAACGATATATAAAGAGATTTTCCTTTATTTGTCTTTTATCCCCAACAAATTCTCTCAAGATTATGACGCATGTTCCAATTGTTTATCTTCCTTCTTCGATCAACAATGGTGACTTCTTCCTCAGTTCAAGATCAGACTTCGTCGTCTACATTGCTCTCAATCAAGCCTAATCAGAATATGATCATCGAACTTAACCCATTTTTGTATGATTCATATGTGTTTCAGGTTGTTGAGTGTTTGAAGTATTCTCCACTGGTTGTAGCCCTAACTCAAGTTGAAGTCGTTCCAATGTCACTCTTATCGCAGGTCTACTCCATGGCCTCGTATGACAAGAACAAAGAACGTATTTTCTTTCAAATACATAACAAGAAGGCTTCAAATTCAAAAGGGAGATTTTGCTCATTGATGAATCTTGTTGTTGATTCCTCAGTAATTTCACCAGACTTTATCACGACTACACAGCTGTTCTCCATGCTTTACAAGATGGGATATACAGATGTGCTCACTACAGTCAAAAAAGTTAAGAAGTCTTGCTTACTCTCTCAATGGAATGGTTTGTTAACTCTTCTCATCAAGAGTTTGTCAGAAAGGAGTGGTGGATCAGATGGCACTAGCAAGGGTTTTCTTACCCTTTTATACGGTCTCTCTATGGAATCAATCTTGATGATGGGATGATTATCTGGTCTCAAGTGGTGCAGAGTCTCAATACATCTACAAGGCATTCAGAGATATCATGTGGCCGCTTCTGGACGCTTATTACAAGAAGGGCTATTAACACTTTGGACATTCCTGTGATGAAGGATGCCCTAGTTGCGTCCATTGTTATGTTTCACACAAAGAAAATTATCATCTCTGATCCAACAAAGTTTCATCACAAGGGCTCCATTCCTGAATCTATGTATCGTTGTGTCTCAGCTGAAAGTCATGTCATGGTGGAATACAGAAAACTTCCTCCTAAAGGACCGAGAGTTCTTACTCCAGAACAGCAGGTTACCTTGGAAGCTGTAGACAAGCCTGGTAACAGAGGGAAACACACTACCACCAAAAGGAGTCCACGGAAGAGGATAAGACTAAAGCTTCTAAGTCTCGAAAACGTAAATCTCATAAAGGAGAGTCTTCCAAGCCCAAGAAGCTTAAGAAAATGGTGAGAAGATCCAAGAGTCCCACTCCTCCTGGCTCAGAAAATGACAAGGATGATGATGAAGAGGAGGATCATCTTGAATCACCGAGAGGCAATACACCTCCCAGATCCCCAACTCCAACCGAACCCCTCCATAACAAAATTCCAACCCCACCTCCATCACCGAAACAAACAATTGCAGTTTTGGTTCCTATCGCTCCTCCACCTACTACTTCACAACCAACGAATTCTTTACCACAACCTCCACCAGTTGCTACCATTCCAATTTCTACATCACCATTACCACCTCCTATAATTTCACAATCAACCACCACTACACTTCCTGACCCAACAGTGGAAGTCAACGTATCACGGGGGCAACTACTACAACCGAAACTCCAGTCATCACTAAACCTCTTTCACCTACCAACTCAACTGATTCTGGTGACACTCTTAGTGGAGAGAATGATGAGTATGAGTCGACATACTTTAGTCCATATCGGCTTCCTTCTGATGAAGACAATGATGCTGCTGTCAACAGCCTACATTTATAGAGCATTCATGAAAAGCTGGATCGTTTGCTTGAAGGCAGCAAGGTTTATAGTGGTGTGGTTCTTAAAGCTTTCATGGATACTAGCATAGAACAATACACATCGTCGATTGAGAAATCTACTAAAGCTATTGATGAGTCTACTTCTTCTTGTAAAAACGCAACTAATGATGTTTCCGAGATTGTTCATACAACTCAAATTTTTCTTGACTCATTGAAAAATCATGCTGATACAAGTGCAACTAAAATACAAGCCTCTGTGGATTTATTTTCTAAGTCCCTTCAGAAACAAAGCACCAACTTTGAAGTTGTGCGATCATCTATCCAAACCGAGAACACTTCCTTTTTAAGCTCAGTGAATTCTCGATTTGCCTCTCTTCAAGCTGACCTGGCAACTGAAAGTGCTCTAAAGGCAGATCTTGCCAAACAAGCCTCTATTATTGAAGTCCAGAAGATCCAGTTATCCCAAGCAGAGAAAGAAATTTCTTTATTAAAGACAGAACGGGGTGTATTTCGAAGTTGTGCAGGCGAAGTAAAGGACATGTTGACCAATCTCCTTGGTGGTCATGATCCCATCCTAACTCTCACCATCAGAAATCATCTTACCACCAAACTGATTCCTGCCCTTGCTATGCTCCATGAAATGAAGGGTGTTTCTAAGAGGTTCGTACCTCTGAAAAAAGGGGGAGAAGGTGTTTGTGTTGATCATCCGAAAGTGCTTATAAAGACAGAAAGTGATCAATCGAGAGTGATTGTGAAAACCAAAACAGAAATGATTCACCCAGAAGTCAAAGTCACAACTGAACTGAAGGATAATGTAGCTTCAGGTTCTGGTCGACATGAAAAGGAAAAGGCGACTGCTGTTGACAGTGATAGTGATGTTGGTAAAACTATTACTAAAGCTCTCCAGAGAAAGAAGATGGAACGAGAGCTGAATGAAAATTTGAAAGTTGTGAAAGAAGCAAAGGAGAGGGAAAGGAGAAACAGGGAAGAAGAAGAAGCCTTGAATTGTAAAAAGGCCTTGTTTCCCTTATGGACGAAAGAAGTACTTGTCAATCAAGCTATAGAGTTTCCATTAGTCTATTGGTTGGAACCTGTTGCTTCATTTGACTGTGATAATTCAAAGGACTCGCAGTTTGATATGCCAATTACAAGGAAGGCATTCATGTTCCATTGTTTTGATTCAACTACTGAGGTTCCTTTTCCTCATCCAAAGGTTGACCGAGAGCTGATTGACTTCTATCTGAAGTTTGGCCAACCGCAGTACTTGAGTTGGAGTGCACAGAAGATCATTATAGTCAAGGTTCTCAAACCCTCACCTGCTGGGAGATTTACTAATGTCAATTTCAAGATCACTCGTGGTACATCAAACACAGTGTCAATTATCTCTCTTGCTGACCTTCCTAATCTAAATCCACTTGATTGGATTTTGATATACAACATTATGCTCACTAATCCGATGGAATATGATCCGAATCCATAACAGTTAAAGAGAATGTTGGCCTCCTATAATTATGAAGTTGCAACTATGGATCAGGAGATAGAAAAGGTTATGAACAAGAAGCCAACAGTCAAGCCTACACCCAAGCCAGGGGATGTGAACAAGATGAAGATGGGCCAAATTGATTCAACACATCTCACTGTGATGTTTACTAAAGGTGAAGCTCACATATTTTTGTTTGCTCTAGTACATAAGCACTTATTTTCTACTGATCGCTTAGAGCACATCATCAACATAATACATCGGTGCAAGCAGAATTCAGAGGCTGACAAGAAGAATTTTACAGACATGCTTTGGTGGTACATTACATTTCGGTATCATCGTTTGTCCATCATACCGAGGGTGTTCGAGACTGTGAAGAAGTCTTCTGTTACTAAACATAATTGAGGTTTCGGCTCCAAAGACGCAAAGGGGGAGATTGTTGAGTCCGTTTGTGTTGCGTCTTGGGCCTTACGTTTGGGATCCGGATTGGGCCTGTCCATCCATGATTATCTAGATTAGCTAGTAGGGTTATTATATATATGCATGCATGTATGCATTATTAAGAGTTGATCATCACGTTCATTACTTTGTAATCCTAAAACACCTCTACAGTTGAAGTTCTTAATCGAGCTCTTCTGAGGTGTTGAAGCATTAATCATACGACATATTCAAAGCCATACTCGTGTTCTTTATTACGTTCTTAATTATTAGCTTGCTTAGAATCTATCGATCTTGATAGAACATTGTTCTAACACTTAGATGATGGGAGTTAGGCACTAAGTGAATATGATGGTATTCATGAGGTGGATCACTGTCAGTATGGGAAGTTCTTCAGTAGCTGATGACAGAGTGAGGTCGGGAACCTAGGAGAGCCTAGGAAGTGATTCAGTGGTTTTGTGGCACGATTTAGTGAATTTTTGGTTCATCAGTTTCAGTAGGTGACTTAGAGGATTCATGATGATTCTTGAGGAAAGTATGGATATGTGTGGAAGGTAGTATTGGGCCTGTACTACTGAAAGTACATGATCCATACTAGAATCAGAAGAGTCTTGGGGAATCTAAGAAGCTTGTAGGAGGAGGATTTTTGCGTATGTTCTGACCACTGGCTTGGTGATGAGCACTCAGGGAGGAGGTTCTGGTTTGGGTTCCGGCTCAGGTGTAGGTGCCGAGCCGATTAGCGAGAAGATGCAAGAGTTCACCTCGTCGGAGATTTCTCGCTGTATTTCGGAGATCTTGGATGAGTGCTTGGGCGCGATCCACGCCGATGTTATGTCTATTTTTGGAGCTTGCACTTTATCTTTTTGTGAGCGGGATATCGATTTAGATCACCTGGGGAAGAGGGGGCCAGATCAGGTTCATGCAGGGGAGGGTCCCGGGGAGAGACCCAATATTTTGGATCAACAATTGAAGGGTTAGTAGGACCATGTTCAATGCAGCACGTGTGGGAAACTGCACGATGAAGTTTGTTGTTCTAGGGGTATGGGTTGCTATAAGTGTAGCATGATTGATCACTGCAGCAGGGATTGTCCTCAGGGAGAAATCTCGTTATGTTTTCTCTACGACCAAGTGAGCCACAAGAGGGATTTTTGTATGAGGAGAGGGGGAGGATCAGTGAGTGCACCTGCTCCGATTATTTTGCGGATCTATGATAGTCGTGAGGGTAGGTCAAGCGCCCCAGCAGAGAGGAGTCGGTCAGTGTAATGTCAGACAGAGGAGGTCCATGCTCTGACAAGTGATTTTACCGGTATGTTATGTTGGTTTGTGAGCACTATAACACTCCTATGATTCACATGTAACCCTAAATTCTTTGGATCTATGTCTTCTCTAATTATACATGCATTTTGTTTTTCCAAAGCATTCACCCTAGCTAGCATACAACTGAAGCTATATAATATAACTTAGTTTGGATGGTTACCTCTCTTGAGTAGGGTAGAGTTCTTGACCTTTGAAAGCTTGAGCACCTCAAGTGTGATTCCTCTAATGGTTCACAAACACCAATATGCATGAGGAAGCTTAAGAGAATAAGTTTCTTAACTCACAAAGAAGGTGCAACACATGTGTAACCGATTTTGGCTATAGGAGGGTTCTATTTATAGTGTGACAAATGATAGGGTTAAACTTTGTAACAATGATCCATGACTTTTCACATTCTGATGCTCCATGGGTTTAACCTCCATAGACTATCCATGGATTAACTTACTGGTTTAGCCCATCTAAATAATCATGGATCATTGGCCCACACTACAAGAATCATTGATTTACACAATCAATCCTCATATATTTAATTAGTCTTTTTTGACCACCAAATTAATTCTAAATTAATTCTTAATCAATACTAATCAAATGATATGATTTCATATATTAATATATTATACTTGTAATATATTAATAAATCATAAATAACCTTATTCTGAAAAGTCCATCCTATTAAATTGCATTGGTGAAGGCAATCTAAAAGGACCATGCTACTATCGGGTCAACTACATCCTAGTTATAGTTATGGGCTTAGACACCAAATACAACAGTCTCCCACTTGGATAAGTATAATAACTATAGCTGCCAATGTAACTTCACGATCCGACTTAGCAATCATAAGCTTTCAAAAGCCGTTGTCAACTCTGACCCAGTCAGTGACGCATCGTTTAGATAAGGGATCATATAATCCTCTGTTCTCAAGATATCAACTGGAAAAATACATGGAACAATGTCACACTTATTGTCCAACAGTTTGTTTCCCTGTTTCTAATTCATCTGACCTAGAACATAACTGAACACATCAATTAAGTTCTGACCGGGCCCGAGACACAGTCAAAACAGAATCATCGAGGGGCCCACAATATCGCTTGTAATCCTCTTAGGATAAAATGGAACATATAAACTTGGACATTATATGCTTTTACTAACTACTCATTAAATCATGCACAACGATACGTTTTATAACATCAAGTTACTGATGCGTTTTGGTGTCATCAATGCACAACCAACTCATAGTCAACAACTCATATATCTTAGTTTGAAGACTATATGCTATTATAGTCTCACGATCAATCGTGATAAATTCCATGAAGTGATTCAAGTGAGCGCGGGTTGATCCAATACTCAAATCTGATTTCAGAAGTACTCATGAATGGTGTAGCAAACTGTTGCTATGCCTAACGCCTTAGACAATCTACAAGCCAACTCATGACAATCTTCTTTCATACCTACTTCGAACGTATGATTGACTGTGGATGGTTTAAATAATCTTATTATTCTAGAAGTCAAAACATGCAAAGTGAAACACAAGAATAATACTAATCTTATATGGCCCCAAAACGTTTGAGTGTAAATAAAACACCGTTTACTTAATCACCATATTGATTACTCATTACTCATTGTATAATGTTTCGAATGATCAACTTAATACTTGAATTAAAACAATAGTTATCCCATGCTCCAAGCATGCACACTATGTTTACCTATGCTCCTTACTTTCTGAAATAGATAAATTGTAAACATTTCCAATGGTACTCATTTCACAATTCCAAATCCTTATCGTAAGTGTAAGAATACCAAGTTCTTCCACTTACTGTAATTGGTTAGATTCTAAACTTATATGCAGTGATCCTTTTGTAATGACTATATACACAAGTCATAGTGACTTTGCTAATTAGAAAAGTTTCCATTGGATATTGTTAAAAGCCAATTCCATAGATCCGAAGTCTCATATTTAAAGCACATTCCTTTGAACATCCTTCTTCCACATGATAACTCGTTGTTAATAGAATCCTGTCTATTCATAATAATGTCAATATGTTCCATCCATTACTATACTTCCAACTATCCATAAGCAACCAATCTTTGGCGAACCTTGGATTGTTCTTAGCAGTTGTTTAATAACTTTAGTCATATCCTCTTCTAGTCCTTTTTCCCTTTTAATGCCCTAGGCATTTGGAAAATTAGAACACATGAATATTATAGCATATGCAATCGATCCTATACCCGAAGCATATGGGATACGATTCATAATGTCTTACATAAAGACATGATACTTGATCAGTCTTTTGCAATAGAATTTCCATATATAGAATTTTAAATGTTGAAGCATTCCAACATGGTATTCATATAAATCCTTGACTAAATTTGATTAAAATCTCAATCTTAACTCTTAGAATTGAAATGAAGTATAAGTTCCTCTCCCTTAATTATAGAAAAACAAGTATTCTACCCTGCAACTTTGCGAGTTGAAAACTTTGTTTTCTATAATTAACATTGCTAATTACCATAATAATTATGCTCCCACTAGCATAACAATTATTTTGTTACTTATACTCCCACTAACTATGACATAAATCCAGAAATCATTTGGACTTCTAGAAATCAATACTTTATTGACTTTCTTACCAAAGTTCAGATTTCTGATACAAGACGCTTCGATAAGACTTTATATAGGCTTCTCAAACTCATACACCTTTTTTTAGAAATCTCATATGTGTGTCTAAACAATTTTAGAACTTACATCAATAAGTCTCAAATGTTTAGATCTTTTGCCATTTCTCACAATTCGAACTATGATGAAGGATGCCGTAGTCATAATCAAATTTGAGAATGCAAATATCACAATTGCTAACTCTTTAAAATCTAGTTAGTGAAAGCGTTTCCTCATAATCATTTTCATGAATTGGAGAGAAACCTTATGACACTTAGATTTGTTTAGGTGTATGTGTTCCTATCCATGTGAATTTATCATAACCATAATCTTAAGATTAGGTTAGCGACAGATTCAAACTCATATGGACTGAACCTATCTAACCTTAGTTCCTTGCCACTTGGCAGAACAAGGGCCTACAATGTCTTCCAAGTTGTTCAACATATCACTCTTATCGATCAATGAACTTTCACTGACCAAGGTGTTTTTTTCCCTATGCAAACAATTGAGAACTCATAGAACTCACAAGCATAGTCAACCTTAACTGGAATGGGCACAGAAACAAGAATCAGTCAACATGATAGGTTACAAACCTCAAGTCGTGTGCTAGTGATTAACAATAGTTTGACTCTAGATTAGTTCTTAAAACTTTTCAAGATCTTTAACACTCCCACCGACCTCTTGACATATAAGTTTCTCTCAGTCAAGAAACATTGTGTGACAAACAAATATTCAAGAGTTAGTGTGATTTCTTATCAAGACAAACACTTTTGACAATCAATCTTAGTTGATCTTTGTTTTATCCAAAACATTACAACTTACCAATTTCAAATGTACAAGAGTAGAAAATATTTTACTCTACATTTGTTGATATGCCACTCAACATACAATCTTGGAGGATGACTCTAATATTTGATTTTGGAACGAAGTATGATTCATCTTAATTTATTTAACCATTTCAACAATTCCTGATTCCTCTTCTTAGCCAAACAAATGCACTAAAAAGTCCTTATAGGATCAAATTGTGATATGGTTTTCATAGTCATTAAGATGATCATAAAACACGCTACTCAAGTACTCTCCAATCTTTTTAGATTAAAAAAACTTTTATCTTTCTGCCGACTTTAATTCTTCTTATTCGTTCTGCTATACATTGAGACTTTTCAATGACTCAGAATTATACTTAATCTTGTAAGCATAACCATATTTACTAACTTTAGTAAATCATGACAAATAGTCTTATCGTTCTTTGTGATGGACTTGACCAACGCACAACCAAGTGTATCCGATCCCCTAGTCCTTCACTTAACTCACATATACATGCAAACAAGGAATTAGTCTTAGTTTCCTAATGATGAAAATTCTCATTCATCATACAATACAAGTTGCATGATTCCAAGTTTCTGTCCAATTGAAACTTGGGTGATGAGAATCTTTCCTTATTTGGTACAATACAATGCTCCTTCTTTTGGCGATAGAAACATATGGACTCTTTGGGAATGGTACACAGGACAATCTCAGACTTAGCCTTTCCTTTTCCCTTGGAAAGAGAAATCTTTTCTGGACTTCTAATGTTTCCATTGTAAATGCCCATGGAAGTTTGGGAATTATATCTTCTAATAAAATTTGCTTTACCAGTGCGCGAAAT
Organism: Lactuca sativa; assembly: GCF_002870075.4. Taxonomy (NCBI): domain Eukaryota; kingdom Viridiplantae; phylum Streptophyta; class Magnoliopsida; order Asterales; family Asteraceae; genus Lactuca; species Lactuca sativa. Next base: position 254,328,759 of record NC_056626.2, read on the forward strand.
CATTGTTGATTCAGCAGCAATTAGCAAATAGGTAAGATGAATAAGGGTTACGTCGCGGTCTGTCATATAGTAGTCTTTAACAAACTCACTATATGATTTGGGATGTGACTGAAGAACCAAGTCAATATCCAACTTCCTCGAGAACACGACACCCAACATTCCCAGCTTGTCAATATGCAGCTTCATGTCCAAGACATGAGCACATATAGACTTTCCATCTTGATGTTTCATTGCATGTAGGGATTTAGTGGTCTTGAACTTTTCAAGTCTTTGAGCTTGTGGGTTAGGAAGAATAATTGGAGGGGGTGGAGGAAGTGAAGTATGATATTGAGGAATATCATATTCATGTGGAAAGCCTTTTCCAACAGATTCAGGAAGACCGTAGTTGTGTGAGCTAGACATCTATAATGGGAGATATTCAAGTGAGTTGATTTAAGTCCTTAATATAACACCCAAAACGAAATATTAAGGCTAGGACCCAACACAATATTTTACAATTGCGAAGAGGGATACCGTAATCCAAATGTAAAATATTTGAAGGTAGGTAAATGACTAAATTTACCAATTTCCACCATGAAAAACGAAATAGATTATTAAGTTTTAATTGGATTTGAAATTCCTAGATCCTTTGAGATTCATTGAACTTTTCAATGGCATGTTTAAATCTAATTGTGCCCTTGAGGGTTGTGACTGGGATGCCGAGGATCACAAACAAGGTGTGAATAACCATGCAAATTAGCTTGGTACACCCGATGTTACATATCACGTAATCAATGTGCCAGTTAACCACACACGCTCCATGATCTATGATTAAAATCAAGCTACCCTTTGCCACACATTGTCAGTCCCATATTAGTGTGCCGGTTAACCACACACGCTCCACTAACGACTTAACAAGGTGCAAAGTGCAATTTCATGGATTAGCACCATTAGCACATTTTTCCTAAAGTAACTAAGATTGGGAATTTAATAAAAGTTTAGTTACTTTATTTTTATCATTATACTTTTAATGAGGGAGAATTAATGTCCTATCCTACCCGTTCGACTAACAACCCTCCACCAGTCAAGGAAGCGGTGGGTGAGAGTGGACACCCATTAAACCGCCATTTTATATAGGCAGTAACCTTATACCCCCTTATAGACCGGCTTCGTGAATGATGCCTACTAACGGTAAGACTGACTTGTCTTATATATATATATATATATATATATATATATATATATATATATATATATATATATATATATATATATATATATACATATATGTATTATTAAACTTATAATATTATAAAGTATAAGGATTGAATTTTACCTTTTAAAACTCTAGGGTTTTGAATTAAAGTTTCATTAGTGAGACTTTACGAATTCCAAAACTTGAGGGAAAGTTTTGAAACTTGTCAAAACTATTCATATTCATAACTTATGAGTTAATGTTGGGTTTTTATGAAAATACTTTTGATTTTCCATAACTTGAGGACAAGTTATGGAGTTCATTAAAACATTTATGGTAAGACTTTTCATGTTCCATAACATGAGTACAAGCACTACCATATCATAAAATAACATTTCCAATGATCCAAAACAGTTTGTGGTAGTGTTCCTAATCGAAACCAGGTCAAGAAACTCGAAATTCTGCAAATAGAGCCTTCAACTCGTCTAGTGCATGAATTGAACTCGGTGAGTTGCTCTGTTACTGAGTGGACTCGTCGATTCTGTCCATGGACTCGGTGAGTTCACCAGTCAGAGGCCAAAATTTCAACATTTTTAGCTTTGAAAAACTAGCAAGCATCAAATATAATAGAAAACAATCCTAGGCTCTGAGACCACTGTTGGGTTTTGAGCACTATAACACTCCTATGGTGCACATGTAACCCTAAATGGTTTGGATCTATGTTTTCTCTAATTATACATGCATTTTGTTTTTCCAAAGCATTCACCCTAGCTATCATACAATTGAAGCTATATAATAAAAGTTAGTTTGGATGCTTACCTCTCTTGAGTAAGGTAGAGTTCTTGACCTTTGAAAGCTTGAACACCTCAAGTGTGATGCCTCTAATGGTTCACAAACACCAATATGCAAGAGGAAGATTAAGAAAATAAATTTCTTAGCTCACAAAGAAGGTGCAACACATGTGTAACCAATTTTGGCTATAGGAGGGTTCTATTTATAGTGTGGCAAATGCTAGGGTTAAACTTTGTAAACCCTAATGCTCCATGACTATTCACATTCTTATGCTCCATGGGTTTAACCTCCATGGACTATCCATGGATTAACTTATTGGTTTAGCCCATCCAAATAATCATGGATCATTGGCCGATACTACAAGAATTATTAATTTTCATAATCAATCTCCATATATTTAATTAGTCTCTTTTGACCCAAAATTAATTCTTAATTAATTCTTGATCAATACTAATTAAATAATATGATTTCATATATTAATATATTATACTTGTAATATACTAATAAATCATAAAAAACCTTATTCTCAAAAGTCCATCCTATCAAATTGCACCGGTGAAGGCAACCCAAAAGGACCATGCTACTATCGGGTCAACTACATCCCAGTTATAGTTATGGGATTAGACACCAAATCCAACAAGTTAGCCTTTGTGTTCTTTTTGGTTATTATCAGTATTTATGTTGCTTGGAATTTTATATTGGTTTGATTATGCGTTACCTTTCGTTTAATTCTCTATATCGTGGGTTTATATCTTCGAGGGTTGTTTTATATATTTTGCATGCCATAAATCATTAATGGGTTATTGAGGGGTTGTATCACATGTAGCAGGTTCCAATGTTTTTGGTTGTTATTCTGGTTTTGGTTGGGATCGGTTCAGGGGTATTGTATGGAGAGTCTATGGTTAAGATTCCGCTGGGTAGCCCTCCTGTAATCGTTAGAGTTAAGTGGTTTTAGTATTTAATTCGGTAGGAGTGGAGGTTGACTATGTAAGAACTTTTAGGGGTTCAAACATTGTTGTTGCTAGGAGGGGGAGCAGTAGCAGGAAGATGGTGGTGTTGGTTGGATGAGTTTTTTGGTCATCGGAATGACATGGGTGTTTCATATTTGCTCAGGTTACCGTTGATTAGGATTCAGGGATTCTTCGAGAATGGGAGTTAGGATGAAGATTCGTCGGTTCAGGGAAAGGGTCATGGTTTTTAGTCGCCAACATAAGAACTCAGGGAAGTGGTATGGTATCATGAGAGGTGATTTGGATTATCAGACGGTCTAAGCTTTCAAGAGTATTCTACATGATTTCAGGATTTGGGTGATCATTGAGTTTGGATAGCAATGGAACGCTAGTATAGTTTAGCGCATGGTGTGAGCAGTTCATACTATTTGAGGGAGATGGGTTGAAGATCCATAAGGATTAAGAGGTGAGAGAGATTTGTCGAGTCCAAGTGGGGGAGAATTTAATGGCTATTCAGATTGAGGTTGTTTTGGTGGGAGTTCAGGAAACTTCCAACCGTAGGTCGACATCTCCATTGTGATACATAGTAGGCTGTGGGATTCGAATGTATGACTTGAACTCCTGATTGGTTGCAAGATTTTGCTTAGGGTGCATGGTATTATGATGGTTTGAGTGTAGTAAGGCTATAGGTGGCAGCCTTGGTTGGTTGGAAGTGTTGTAAGACTATGATGGGATTGCAGCATTCATCTGTTCGAGGTAGAATATTATTGGGGATGGTCATGAGCATGTGAGAGGAATCAATTCGTGCCTTGGCTATGCCGGCCAGGGTTGTCGGAGAATTATTCTCTGTTCAAGGTTGAGGACCATTGGGGTCCAAGGCGGAGCCGGGTCTAAGTGGCTCTTAATGGTTGGGGCCATGGACGAGGCCTGTGTGAGTATGGCAATTCTGGTGGGGCCTGGTAGAGACCTTTGGGTCAGGGTTTGGATTCTGAGTTGTGGGATCAAGTGGGAGATCAGTGTGTGAAGCATATGGTTTATAGGTTGGGTAGCCTTGTTATTTGGTCTCTTGGGAACCTGATGGATGACCAGATGCGAGATTGGTTGTCTTAAAGATGGTTTAAGAATATTATTTATTGGTCAAGTGAGGGGTCGTCGGGAATCAGAAGGTTGTGGTGTGAAATTCAAGTGCATATTTGTGGATCTTGAGTTCTGAATGGAGTATATAATTGGTTTTGGGTAAGATCCCGAGTCGGGTATCGCATGTGTATTGTGCAGGATCTACGTTCCAGTAGAATAAGAATTAGGGTATTTGTATGCTAAGGGCATCAATCGCAAGGTTCAAGGGTAATGAGTGGGTTTGGTTTTGGTGGCAATCGAGCTATTGTGTTATGTATGGAGTTAGTTCCGTTTGTGGGAGAGTCGCAACGTGTTTGGGACCAGGAGAAGGTAGGTCGTTGGAGACCGGGTATGATATGAGACTGCAGTTGGTCTTGTGGCATTCTTTTAGCAGTAGGTTTGGTGTCGAGGTGGTTTGGGGTATTAACGCCTGATAAGGTTTCTCTCGGGAGCCGTGTAGGGCTACTGGGTATTTGTATGTCTTTTGGCCCAACAATCGGGTAGGATTTTGGTGTTTCAGATAGTTCGTAGACAAGTTGGGACCAGGGAGATCTCGGTTGCCTTTAGAAAACAACTAGGTGGCAGCAAAAAGAGTCGGTGTGGTTTCAATGATTTAGGATTCGTGTGTGGAGTCGCTTTTGATTCAAGGAATTAGCTAAGCCGCTCGCAGTGAATCTAAGTAATCTCAGAATGGTTGATTGGACCTGGTTGTGCAGCTCTTATATGAGTCTAACCGTTTCAGGGAGGAATATTTTACTCGAAGGGTTATCTGAGCCTTCTGCTAGGTGTAGTGTTCTGCAGCAGTTCATGATCAGTAATTTTGTTCCTATGGAAGCATCAAAATTATCCGGGTTGGAGGTATTTTGTTTAGTCTGATATTCATGATGAAACGGTATGATAGCGGTTCAATGCGGGCGGTTTGTCAAGAAGTCGGATCAATTTGAGGTTTTGAGTTTCGGGAAAGATTGAGGTGGTTTTCTGCAAGGGGTTTAAGGTTTGTTCCTTTTCAGGTTTGGTAAGTTCTACCAGGGTTGGTTTTGGTTGTCTTGGGAAAGCTCCAGTATTCTTTGGTCGTGGTTGCATTGTTCAGATTGTTTGGCGTGTTGAGAAAGGTAATGACGAATTTCGAGGAAGAAATCTATTTTAAGTGGGGGAGAGTTGTAACGCCTGTTTCGAATTGTTCCCATGTTGGGGATGGTGATTAGGGATTGGGTATGACTAGGCTTCGGACCCTTGGGTAATTGTGATGCGGACTCAGTTGGAGTTGGATAAAGCAATTCGGATGATTCGGGTATTCGGTTTGTATTTTTGGAAACAAAGGGCATTTCGGTAATATGTCAGCTCGGGCTTTTATGGAAAGTGGATGTTCGTTCGGGAATCTTAGGGAAAGTATGAGTTTATGATAGTGTAGAACGTCTCAATACTTTTCATGGATATAAGGATGGTCGAAATCGGATTTGTATCAATAAAATTATGGCATTCAGGTTGAATCCTCGACACCTTTTCATTTTAGCCCTTGCGTATGTCTTTTGGCAAATGAGGACCTTCCTTACGTCAGGCGTACATATGCGTACGCTTGGCGTATTCTTAAGCATGCATCACGGAGCTGAGGCTCGTACACGACGCGTATGAGCATGTACGCGGGGCGTGCGAGGCCAAAGACCAAAAACCCTAATTTCATGACTTACACCCTATTTAAAAGTCTGTGTAATTGCCTATTTTGTATGTTTCCTTATGTATTCACTACGGACTTTGTTTAACGAAGCTTAAAGTCTAGCCTTAGTATTTTTTGTACTTTCAGTCTCCTATAAATAGGAGCTGAACATAGAGTAGATGGTAGAGTCTTTCCCTGTTTTCTATCATTCATGTACTCGTGTTCATTGGAAATAATATGAGCTAAAACCCAGATCTTATTTACTTCTTGTGTTCAATCTTTACATTGTTTTACTCTGATTTGATTCTTATACTCGATTAAACACAATTACAATTGGTATCAGAGCAGGAATCATACTACAAAGATCTGATTTTCAATTGAATCTCTAGTTTTTGAGTTGTGAGTTGTCTCAAAAGTTTCTGCACTGTTAGATTTTGAAAATCATCACTGATCTACAGTTTTGATTTGATTATCTGTTTGTATTGTGTAATCGAGTAATCGATTTTGAGTTTCTAATCAATTCAGTCTTTCAATTTCAAATTTCTTCAAGTTTTTCTAAGAAATCTTATATGTACTTTAATGGCGAATTTCAACATGAACACGATGACTTCGTTTTCTCACCTGTTAGGATCTTCTACAAAGATTCCTATGTTGATTCCAGAGTACTGTGATCAGTGGGCTGATCAAATGGAGGATTACTTGAACGGATTTGACGAGGAACTCTGGAGCTGCATTACAGGCATTGCTCAACCTCTACCAAATGTTCAAACTATTGGATCATCTGGATCAACACTTGTAGTTTCTGATCAATCCACCAGGCTGAAGAACAACGGAAAATGTTGTTTGAGAGAATTGCAAGGTGCATTGCGACATGTTGTTTACAATTACGTTCGTGGCTGTAAAACTACAAAGGATATTTGGAATACTCTGAAAGAAAAATATCAGGGAAGTGATAAGACGAAGATAAATTATGTTAAGCAGTGTCTTGAGGAGCTGAAAGAGTTCAGACAAAAAGAGAATGAAACGATTGAAGTTTACTATGACCGTCTTAATGAACTCATCTATATATGCAATCGTTATGGAATCATCAGGTCATCTATGGAGTTCAATCTCACTTTTGTGATGGGACTTCGTAAGGAGTGGAGAAGTGTCAGCATGATGGTGAAGAATCAACAAAGCTTCGATACTTCATCTCTGAATGATGTATATAATCAGTTGAAAACTCACAAAAGTGAAGTAATTGAGATGGATAAAGAGTCGAAACTAAGTTTGGGAGGTCCTTTAGCTCTTGTTTCAAAAGTGAGTGAGAAAGAAGCAGATGAGAAAGACGATTTTGATAAAGAAGGCTTTCTAATGAATTCTGATTATGAAGCGATTGCTTTTTACTTGAACAACCGAGTCAAAAAGTTTTTCAAGAAACCTTTCAATCCCAAAGTGAAGAAGAGTGATGTGAAAGGACGTTTCGTTTATAAGTCTGTGGGTGAGGAGAAGAAGAAATTCGAGAAGAGTGAAGTGAAGGCAACTGAAGCCAAAAGCGAGAAGAAATTGAAGGGAGATTCGGGCATTGACTGTCATTACTGCAACAGAGAAAATCATTTAGCAAATGATTGTATGCTTCATAAGAAAGAAGAGAAAAAGAATAGGATCAAGGACAAAGCCTATTATGTTGAAAGATTGGAAGAAGTTTGTGTAAAGACAAAGGGGACGTATTTAGTAGCTCAAGGCGAAGGTGATGATGATGGGACGTATCAGATCTGGTCTTCAGGGTCTGATGACGAAGAGATGCAAAATTCGACGCATGGAGCTATGTTTGCAAAATTTGAAGAGGATGAGGACGAAATGGTGACTGGTCGTTGTTTCATGATCAAATCAGGAGACAAATCACCAATGACAATGAAGGTACTTTCTATTCTTCAATCTTTTAACATTCCTTTACCAGCTTATGATTCTGAAATAATTGCATTTGATGATACTGTTGCTTACTTTGATACAATTATGGTGTTTGCTAGTAATGAAGCTAAGAAACTAAAGATCCAATTGCAAGAGACCCAAAAATTGTTAGATTCGAAGAAAAAAAAAAGCAGAGTAGAGTATCTAGAATTGCAAATAACAAATATTATGTGTGATAGGGATTCATTAAGCAGTGAAGTCAAAATGTTGTTAGCTCAAAGAAACATATATTGTAATTCAGCTAAGAGATTATATGCTAAATTGACTACATTGCATCATTCATCTGATATAAGCAAAGAACAACATAGGAAGTTATTACCTTTTCTAGCTTACGAGAGAGAGAATGTTGATAATATTTCTTATGACTGTGAGAAAACAATCGCCGAACTTGATAAAATTCTAGATGATAGATATGCTTATGGAATTGTGAAAATAGATGAATATTTTGATGCAGATGAATTGGCTGATATTGTAAATGATACTTTAACCAAAAATGAACAAATCAAAATTTTGAAAAGAACAGAGAATTCGAAACTTGACTCTCAATATAATTTTGCTGATATCGATGATAATTCTAATAATTTTAGCGAAATCAGTGAAATTGAGGAGGAGGAAAATGTCGATTGTTCTTAGCTGTCTGTCATTAATGTCACATCCATGTCTAAAGGGAAAAAAAGTGTAATGATTCGTTGGTTAAGATTGTCACTGACAAACCCTCAACTTCAAAAGTTTTTGATTTCAATAATGCGAGTGTCAGAGATAGTCAAATAGATTGTAGTGATGACGAGGATGAAGAACAAGTTTCGAACAATTCTAAGCCAGAAAAGATTGTTTCAAATGAAACATCCATTCCACGAGTTGTTGTGGATCAAGTGTTTGGAGACACGGAAAATTTCGATAAAGTCTTATCTGAAAAAGGTGCTCATTATTTGGAAACAAATCAAGTGGTGTATCCAAATTTCAAGTATTCAGATGATGTTGTATTTCTGAATCAAGTGTTTGTCACTACTGGAAATGTTGAAAACATCAAAATGGAGTTCAACAAATTTTTCAGACCCCAAAACCATGAACGGCGGAAACGTTCTGAGGCGTAGGACGTCATGTATAGTATCACAACAATGAATAGTAGTAAACAAGCAACAACATCATCCATTGCGTTAATAATATAATTTTAATACATGTGTGTTCTGTCAAATTATAATAGACACTAAAGTATAAATCAAAATGAAAGATAAGTCTTGAAAGAGCTCCATCTTCTCTAAACCTTGCATCGCTACCTGTCTAATGACTACCTGAAGATACAAGTTATTTTGAAAGAGAGTATCAGCTTTAAAGCTGGTGAGATCATAAGTATTTTAGTGTCTGTATTTGTAAGAATGTAATTGTAAGTATGAGTATGTCAAAGTTTTGAATATCCTAGAAAACCCTATGTTTCCTACTGAAAGTAGCCTTCTACCAAGGCATCTAGTATTTGACTGTTTCCCTTGTAAAAGTGTGCATTTTCCTAATTCTGACTATCATTAACCAAAATTATAGTTTCTACATTACCGTGCATCGTGTGAATGATCATGAAGTGAATGTAATGGGAAAATGAAATAGTACTATAGTGTAGTATCAAATAACTACAATCGTACTAACTACCTTAAATCTATTGTAATTTAAAGTAACATGTGATCGACCTATATCCTACTACCGAATCTAGTAAAACGACGATGTAAGACGTCGTAAGAAATGACATTTGGCACCCGTAGACTTGCAAGTCCCACTGTAGCGAGCAGCAAGGTGCAGGATAGTCAATCCAGTATAGATCTATACGCAAGCTCATGCGCTCCCCAATTAAAGAGATTCTGGATACAAAAACGGTCATGGAAGGAAGTGCCAGGACCCATTTAATGGCTTACATAACTGCATGAATGTATATGTAATGAATGCTAGCTGTAATGTATGTTCTCCCTCTATCTAGCCTGTATGTTCTCTCTGTATAGTATTGTAATGTATTGTGTGTACTAGTTGTAATGTGTGTTCTCTCTCTATCTAGCATGTATAGTAATGTACTGTGTGTCCTAGCTGTAATGTGTGCTCTCTATCTATCTAGCAAGTATTGACTCATGAATGAACTGACTCGTGGTATGATTCCGCGTTCTAGAATAGTATTAGTATCTTCCTAAACTACCCATATGGTAGCTTACTAGTAATGTAACTGGTAAGCATGAACATGAAAGTATACCCCTGCTACCCAAGGGTATTAAATTAACTGATAGAACTTTTATGTTTATATATGTATCCATGATATACAACTAATATTTAGACGACCTTCAGACGGATAACCGATGCCCTAAAGACACATCCTAACGAGGAAAAGGAGGTAAAGCGAGCTAGTCTTCCTAAGTCCTTTAAATATTACTTATATAACTATACATATATAGGAATGCAATTGACAATATAAAAGTATAAAAGAAGTTTTGTAAAAACCTTTGAAAAGTTGTATAACTAGGAAAAGATGACTTGATGTCAGGGTGTAAAACGATTTGAAAACAGTTTGTTTAATGAGAACAATTTAAAGTATAAGGAGACCTTTGTTTTGAAACACAATTGTAATAGAGTTTGAAAAGAAACCTTCAGTATGTAAGACAATTTGATAAAGAGTTTTAAACAAGTAAAAACATTTTGGAAAGCCATTTGAAGTATTATGTCTAGTAAAACAGCTAAAAGAGTAATAAATCCATTTGTATGCTACTTATTAATCACATGTGATTGATATAATAACTAGCATGATTCAACTTGTATCCCCCCCTATAAAAGGATATAAAAACATTTAAACCATTTATTAAGGGGTATGAACTCACCTGTAGCAAGTGGTTGGGATTGAACGGACTGTATAGGATGCTAGGTGTCAAGTGAAGACTTGTACATACTCTATGATCCTAGTTAACATATAATATCACATATATGTAACCAATTAGCCTTTAAACAATTAAATAACAAAGTTAAGACATCCTAACACATGTTACACACTTTGTGTAATCATTATAAGTGCTAAGGAGTGCATCTAAGTGTTGTAGGACAAAACTATTGAGCTTAGGGTTCAAGGGAACCCCTAATATGAGTTTACTCCCTAAAGACCATAACCCATTGAGTTTACGGTCGTAAACCCTTGACTTTACAATCGTAAGCTCATAACCTTTTGACCATTTGTTGGTTTGAAGTCTTCTAAGTCATTCATAGCATTTCTACTTCATGTTTAGGCCTTGAGAAGTGTTTGTGGCATCAATACACTCCTAAATGGAGTTTACGGCCCATGGACCATTTCTCCATGTGTTTGCTGCCGTAAACTCCTATGGACCATGGTATTTTTGATGTTTTCAAGTCCTAAACACTTCAAGGTAAAAGTCTAGGCTAGATTCTAGGCATAAGGAAGGAATATGGGTCATTTATAACACATTTTGGGGTGTTTACGGTTTTGGGAGATCCCCAAACCGTAAACACATATAAATGAGATATTTTGGTGGTTTCTATGTGCTAAATACATCAAGGTAAGGTTCTAGGTTAATATCCAAGGCTTATGAAAGGATGAGGCACAGTTTGGCACCTTTATTTGGGGTTTACGGTCCAAGAACTTCTTGGACCGTAAAAACCTTGTTCTTGGTGTTCTTGGGACGATTTCTTGATGTAAGGGAATGTAACAAGCTTTATAAGACTCTAGGATAGAAGTACTTACTATATTGAAGCTTGAAATGAGCTAAAAGTCCAAGAACACTAGTGTGTGTTCTTGGTGAAACTTGAAGATTGACCCTTTTGGAATGATTTCACGGTTAGAAATGTGTTAAAACACTAGATTAAGTCATATAACAACTTAAGAAGGCTAGAAATACTTACTAGGTTGAAGATCTTGAAAAACTTTTGGATGATACTTGAGAGATAATTGGATTTGGATCTTGAGATTTTGGAAAAAGTGTAAATAATGACTAATTGTCATATATATAGTCCTAAATTTAGGGTTTTTGGTTGTAAATATTTTATTCAGGCAGTAAACTCAAATTTCTTAGAGTTTTGGAATAACAGTGTTGCACAATAAACCCTAGTGCATCCTCTCCCCTGGTATCTCTTAAAGTGTAAATCCTGCAATACTCAAACTTATTCTAAAAAGTCTGAAAATTAACAGCAACTGTTCTGGCTTCTATTGACTTGATATGTTTGTATAGAATAGAAATTTCGGGTTGTCACATCTGTTGGATAAGGTGTCTAAGTCCATAACTATTTCTGGTATGTACTTGACCCGACCCGGCATGGTCCATTTGGGTTGCATGGCACCATGCAATTGGATAAACTAAATGAGAGAAATAACGCTTGGAGATTATTAATATATTATAAGTTCTAATATATTAATAATATTATTTGATTAGTTGATCAAAGAATTAATTTGGAATTAATTAAGTGATCAAAGGATAACTAATTAAATATATGGGTTGATTATGTAAATCATCCATATCTTGTATAGTGGGCTAAGAGGCTCCATGGATTATCAAGTTGGGTTCTACCCATAGGATGCTCCATGGATGCTCCATGGGAGTTACAAACCCATGGGTCATGGAAATGAAGAGTCATGACACATTAGGGTTTACATGGTGTAACCCTAGATGTGTCAACACTATATAAGGATCATATTCTCCACCAAAATCGGCTACACAAGTTGAACACACTAAGGAAAGGGGGCTTGGCCGATTTTGAAGAGTGTGTATTCTCTCATAAGTTCTTCCAAGAGCATTTGGTGTTGTGTGAAGCATTTGAGGCATCACCACTTGAGGTGCTAGGCTCACAAGGTTTCAAGGAACACAAGCAACAACAAGGTAAGTTATTCTATCTATACTTTATGTTAAAATTGTTCCCCATGTATGCTAGATAGGATATAACCTTGGAATTCAACTTTGCATGACAAATTAGACAAACATAGATCCAAGGTTATTAGGGTTGCATGTACACTTAGGAAGTGTTAGAATGCTCAAAACCCATCAGTGGTATCAGAGCCAAGGCTTGTTTGTTGCTATTTGTGCTTAAAAGTTGAAGAAAGTCGAAAATCTTGCTGTCTGACTGATGGACTCGGCGAGTCCATGGGGAGGACTCGACGAGTTCATGTGTATCTTCAACCTACTCGGCGAGTAGGTTTATGCACTCGGCGAGTAGGGTCGACAGAGTGCAGAATTTCGACTTGTGTTGCTGGAAATGGATTAGAATCATTACCCTAAAATGTTTTGGTACTTGAAAACTTATTTTAGAAGGTGTAATGTCTTTTCTAACTCATTTACAACAACAAATTATCAAAATTACAAGATTAAATGTGATTTTGATTCTTGAAAGTGTTCATATTCATATTCTTGTTCTTATGATGTTTAGATGATCATAGGAATTATTTGTAACCTATGTGGTAGAATCAATTCATGATCATAATGTGTTTTAATGGAGTCCATAACTTGTCCTCAAGTTATGGAAAACCAAAAGTCCCTTGGATTAAAAAAACCATTAAAAGAACACAAGAGTTAGAAAAATGAAAAGTCCTCATTTTATTACTCTATTAAACTCATAAGTTACAAGAAATGAAAAGTTTTGAAAGATTACAAAACTTGCCCTCAAGTTTTGGAACAAGTAAAGTTAAGTTAAAACTTTAGTTCCAACCCCTAGAATTTTAAAAGTTAAAATTCAATCCTTATACTTATATTATTATGATTTAATAATTATATATATATGTATAAGAACAAAGTCGTCTTACCGCTAGTACGCCTCATTCACGAAGCCGGTCTATAAGGTGGGTATAAGGTTGTTGCCTATAAAATGGTGACTTAATGGGTGTCCACTCTCACCCACCGCTTGCTTGATCGGTGGAGGGTCGTTAGCCGAACGGGTAAGACAAGGACTTATTAATTCTCATTCAAAGTATGATGAATATTATAAAGTAACTAAATGTTTTATTAAATTCCCAATCTTAGTTACTTTAGGAAAAATGTGAATAAGGTGCTATTCCATGAAATTACACTTTACACTTTGATTAAGTCGTTGGTGGAGCGTGTGTGGTTAACCGGCACACTAACTTGGACTTAACAAGGTAGGTAAAGGGTGACTTAGGGTTTATTATAGTATCGATGGAGCGTGTGTGGTTAACCGGCACATCGATTGAGTAATAAACTTTAAGGGTACCAAGTGATTTGCATGGTTACTTCACACCTCGTTTTGTGATCCTCGGTATCCCAGTCACAAAACTTGGAGGGCACACTCGAGATTGAAACATGCCTTTGAAAAGTTCATTGAATCTCAAAGAATCTAGGAATTTCTAAGAACCATTCAAAAAAAACCTAATAGTAAAATATTGCGGTTTTCTTGGTGGAAATTGGTGAATCGTCATTCACCTACCTTTCAAATATGATATAGCTTAGATTACGGCATACCTCTTCTAAGTTATATTATATTGTGATTGGATCCTAGCCTTAATATTACATTTGGGTGTTTTATTAAGGACTCTCTTATATCTAAACTAATCTTGTCCTCTTTCCTTCAGATGTCTTTCAACAATGCTTCTGGCTCTAATCCTAATGGCTCCTTTTCCCTTATGAACTTGTGTGGGAAAGTCACCTTTGATGGATCCAACTTCAATGAGTGGATCAGAAACATCAGGATGATTACCCGCTACGAGGACAAAGAATATGTCCTTGACAAGGAGCTTAAGGAGATTGATGAGTCCACTGCAACTCCTCAGGAGATCGCTGAATTTCGGGCACATGAAAGGGATGCTACGAAAGTGGCTTGCATCATGACGGCCACGATGACAGCGGAACTCCAAAAGTCTTATGAGGATTTCTACCCTTATGACATGCACCAAGATTTGATGGAAAGATACCATCAAAGTGCAAGACAAGAGAGGTATGAAATCATCTGCTCCATGATAACAACCATGATGAAGGACGGGGAATCCGTCACGAGCCACATGCAGAAAATGCAAAGGTATGTGGATCGTTTGCTGAAGCTTAATGTGAACTTCCCGGAGGATCTTGCAATAGATATTATTTTGCATTCCTTACCATCGTGCTATGATCAATTCCGCATGACATATCACATGAACAAGGAAGAAGTCACCCTCAGCAAACTTCAGGGACTTCTCAAGACCGCAGAAACAGGTCTTAAGGGGAAGTCGGTTGCTATCACTCCTAATCAAAACTCTACTCCGGTTTTGGCAATCGGGAAAAGTCGAGGGAGGAAGAGAAAGAGCTCTTCTAAGGGTACCAAGGCTCGGACCCTTGATGGCTCTTCTTCAAGTGGAACCAAGAGAGGTTTCATTACTCCTTCTTCTGACCCAAAAGAGGCTGAATGCTTCTATTGCCATGAAAAAGCCCATTGGAAGCGGAACTGCCCAAAATACCAGCAAGATGTGAAGGATGGGAAAGTTAAACCCAACCATGCAGGTATTTACACTATCATTTCTAATAACTCACCCCATTCTAATTCTTGGGTCCTTGATACCGGGTGTGGTATTCACATTTGTTGTGACTTGCAGGGACTAAGAAGAAGTGAGGATGTGGAGCAAGGAAGGATAAACTTGATCATGGGGAATAGGAAAGCTATACCTGTTACCAAGATTGGAGTTTATACTTTATCGCTAAGTAGTGGGTTTAGTTTAGATTTGAATAAGTGTTGTTATTCGCCAAGAATGGCAAGAAATATTATTTCCTTTCATGCTTTGTACAAACAAGGGTTTACCTTTTCATTTAATAATGAAGTTGGTTCTATAGATGTGTTCTATAATAATGTCTTTTATTTTAAAGCATTACCTTGTGATGGTGTGTATGAAGCTGTATCTGTTGTAGATAACTTGGGAAATAATGTTTTGTGTATTGATTCTACTAATAATAACTTGGATAAAGCATCTTTATGGCATTGTCGTCTTGGACATATAAGCAAGAAACGCATAGGCCAACTCCAAAAAGATGGAGTCTTGGAGTCGTTTGACCTAAAGTCAGATGATAGTTGCGAATCATGCTTACTTGGAAAAATGACAAAGTCACCCTTCACAGGTTCGTGTGAGAGGGGTGAAGGTTTGTTGTACCTTATACACACGGATGTGTGTGGACCATTCAAACATGCCACAAGGGATGCTAATCGTTATTATTTGACTTTTACTGATGATTATAGTAGATATGGATATGTCTACTTGATCAAGCATAAGTCAGAGACTTTCGAGAGGTTTAAGGAATTTAAACAGGAAGTCGAGAATCAATTGGGCAGGAACATTAAGATGCTTCGATCCGATCGTGGTGGTGAGTATCTTAGTTCAGAGTTCCTCGACTATCTAAGGGAATGTGGGATAGTCTCACAATTGACACCTCCCAGGACACCGCAGTTGAATGGTGTGGCTGAGAGGCGTAATCGAACCTTGTTGGACATGGTTCGTTCCATGATGAGTCGAGCTTCGCTACCAATCTCATTCTGGGGGTATGCCTTAGAGACTGCCGCCCATATCCTCAATCTAGTCCCTACAAAGAAAGTTGCCAAAACTCCTCACGAGATGTGGACTGGTAAAGTACCTAAACTAGACCACATCAAGATTTGGGGCTGCGAGGCTTTCGTGAGACGCGAGACTCATGATAAGCTCGAACCCCGAAGCGAGAGGTGTATTTTCATCGGCTACCCACAGCATTCCTTTGGTTACCTCTTCTACAGACCTAGTGACAATGTGGTCTTTGTAGCAAGAAGAGGAGTCTTTCGAGAAAGAGAGTTTATAAGCCAAGGAGACAGTGGGAGGCAAGTTGATCTTGAAGAAATTCAAGAGTCAAGTGGTGAAGGAACTTCAAACTCTAGCCCTCAACTTGAGGAGGAAACTCCTGTTGAGCCAATTGACAAATCTGTACCTCTGAGACGTTCCACGAGAGTTAGGAGTGCACCTGAGCATTACTATGGATTCCATATTACTGCAGAAGGTGAGACACTTATTAGTGATGAGACACTAGTAAGTCAAGAGGACCCTAACAGCTACGAGGAAGCCATGGCAGGCCCCGAGTCTGCTAAATGGAAAGAGGCTATGGATAGCGAGATACAATCCATGTATGACAATCAAGTTTGGAACTTGGTTGAGAATGTACCAGGTCGAAAGACTGTAGGGTGCAAATGGGTCTTCAAAAAGAAGACCGACATGGATGGTAAAGTACACACTTATAAGGCTAGGCTGGTTGCAAAGGGCTTCTCTCAAATTCCTGGAGTGGACTATGATGAGACCTTTTCTCCGGTAGCCAAGATTAAGTCTATTCGGGTTCTGTTAGCCATAGCCGCATTTCATGACTATGAAATTTGGCAAATGGATGTCAAAACCGCTTTCCTTAATGGAAAGTTGGCTGAAGATGTTTACATGAGTCAGCCAGAGGGTTTTGTCAGTAACGAGTACCCTAATAGAGTGTATAAGCTTGAGAAATCCATTTATGGATTAAAGCAAGCACCTCGCAGATGGAATCTTTGCTTTGATGAAAAGGTCAAGGAATTTGGCTTTTCTAGGAGTGAAGATGAATCTTGTGTATATGTCAAGGCTAGTGGGAGTATAGTTAGCTTTTTGGTATTGTATGTGGATGACATACTACTCATAGGAAACGACATTCCAACCTTGCAGGAAGTAAAGTCCTGGCTTGGAAAGTGTTTCGCTATGAAGGACCTTGGTGAAGCTGCCTATATTTTGGGGATAAGGATCTTGAGAGATCGGAGTAAAAGATTAATTGGACTTAGTCAAAGTACCTACTTGGAGAAGATTCTGAAGAGATTCAGAATGCAAAACTCCAAGAAAGGAGAGTTGCCCATCCAGAGTAGCACCAAGCTGAGTAAGACACAAAGCCCTAGCACTGAGGCTGAGATAGCAGAAATGAGTCGATTACCTTATGCTTCGGCTGTAGGTTCGATCATGTATGCTATGACGTGTACTCGACCTGATGTAGCCTTTGCCTTGAGCATGGTTAGCAGGTTCCAGGGGAACCCTGGCAAGGCACACTGGATTGCGGTAAAGAATATTCTCAAGTACCTGCGAAGGACTAAGGACTGGGTCCTTACCCTCGGTGGGAGTGATGACTTGAGAGTTGTAGGGTATAGTGATGCTAGCTTCCAGACTGATAGGGATAACTTCCGCTCTCAGTCGGGCTGGGTCTTTACCCTAAATGGAGGAGCAATTTCTTGGAAGAGTTCCAAGCAAGAGACAGTGGCAGATTCTACTTGTGAATCAGAGTATATTGCAGCTAGCGAAGCGGCAAAGGAGGCGTTATGGCTGAGGAACTTCATTGGAGACCTTGGAGTTGTACCAGCTATTAAAGAGCCAATGGAAATTTTTTGTGATAGTGAAAGTGCTGTTGCCTTAGCTAAGGAACCAAGGGATCACGGGAGATCCAGACACATCGACAGAAAATACCATTTCATCAGACATCGGATCGAAGAAGGACTCCTCGTGGCAAAGAGGGTGTCATCGGATGAGAACCCAGCAGATCCCCTCACGAAGGGACTGACTCGGGTTAAGCATCTTCAGCATGCTCGGAGCATAGGGCTGAAGGATGATATTAGATTTAGTAGTTAGATAACCCAGAAATTTGTAAAGTGTAATTGACATTAGATGATGAATAAAAGGAGTTTTATTTATGAGTAAAGTGTTGCTATCTCTTGTCGATCGTTTACTATATTTCTTTTGCATGTTTTGACTTCCAGAATAATTTTGTTTGGTATAACATATTATTCAAACCTCCACAGTCGGTCATATGTCGGAAGTAGGTATGAATCAAGACTGTCATGTTTGGTTGTAGAGGTCTGGGACAAGGCTACGACAATCATGAGTGCTCATAAGTTCTGAGCATTGGACTCAACCCACGCTCACTGGAATCACTTCATGGAATTCTATCTCGAGTGATCGTGAGACGGTAATATCATATAAGTCTTTAAACCTAGAGATATGATTTGTTACTTACGAGTTGGTTATGCATTAATTGTACGAAAAACGCATTGGTAACTCGATGTTATAAAATCGTGCTCTTATGTGTAATTCAATGAGTAGTAGAACAAACATATGAGTCGAAGTTTATCTGTTCCTTCTTGGATTAGAAGCTGATATCTGGGCCCCTCGATGATTTTGTTTTGACCTATGTACCGGGCCCGGTCAGAACTAAGTTGATGTGTTCAATTAAGTTCTATGTCAAACAAATCGGAAATCGGGAAACAAACTGCTGGACAATAAGTAAGACATTGTTCCATGTATTTGTCCGGCTGATATCTAGAACGGAGGATTATATGATCACTTATCTTAAATGGCATACCATCGTCTTCTCAAGTTTCGAGAAACCTTGTAAAGAGCTACGATTGCCGATCGGTTCCTGAAGTCATACTTGCAGTAATAGTTACTAGACTTATCCAAGTGGGAGACTGTTGGATAAGGTGTCTAAGTCCATAACTATTTCTGGTATGTACTTGACCCGACCCGGCATGGTCCATTTGGGTTGCATGGCACCATGCAATTGGATAAACTAAATGAGAGAAATAACGCTTGGAGATTATTAATATATTATAAGTTCTAATATATTAATAATATTATTTGATTAGTTGATCAAAGAATTAATTTGGAATTAATTAAGTGATCAAAGGATAACTAATTAAATATATGGGTTGATTATGTAAATCATCCATATCTTGTATAGTGGGCTAAGAGGCTCCATGGATTATCAAGTTGGGTTCTACCCATAGGATGCTCCATGGATGCTCCATGGGAGTTACAAACCCATGGGTCATGGAAATGAAGAGTCATGACACATTAGGGTTTACATGGTGTAACCCTAGATGTGTCAACACTATATAAGGATCATATTCTCCACCAAAATCGGCTACACAAGTTGAACACACTAAGGAAAGGGGGCTTGGCCGATTTTGAAGAGTGTGTATTCTCTCATAAGTTCTTCCAAGAGCATTTGGTGTTGTGTGAAGCATTTGAGGCATCACCACTTGAGGTGCTAGGCTCACAAGGTTTCAAGGAACACAAGCAACAACAAGGTAAGTTATTCTATCTATACTTTATGTTAAAATTGTTCCCCATGTATGCTAGATAGGATATAACCTTGGAATTCAACTTTGCATGACAAATTAGACAAACATAGATCCAAGGTTATTAGGGTTGCATGTACACTTAGGAAGTGTTAGAATGCTCAAAACCCATCAACATCATCCCCCCGTTAGAAGGAATTTCGTCCCGAAATTAGAATTTAGGCAAATAAGTAGTTACAAATAACTAAGTAAAAAGACGAGGGTATTTCAGTTTCACCTGATCCTCTCGCTCCCAAGTGAATTCCAGTCCTCGATTGGCATTCCAGTGAACCTTCACTAAAGGGAAACGACTATGAATCGTTCGCATGACCTCTCAGTCCATGGTCACTATGGTTCTTCCACGTAGGTGAGGCTCTTATGGGACTCGATCTCTTCGAGTGGGATTTCAAGAGTCTCGTCGAATCGATACTTTTTACAAGTTCGAGACGTGAAGGGTAGAATGTATGTTACTAAGCTCGCGGGGTAGATTGAGTTTGTGAGATACAGGACCGATTCTGGTAAGAATCTCGGAGGTCCTAACTATCTTGGATTTAGATCTCCACGCTTTCCAACATGTATCAAGCCATTCACAGAGTGAGACTTCCAAAAGAAATTGGGTCTCTCACTTGGAATTCCAAGGTTTCTTTTTCTTGCTTATCTTCCCAGTCAAGGGCCACCCCCTGCCGGGTCAGAGTCGTAAGGGTTTTTGTAATTCGCGAGGAGTTCTGAATGGACTCCTGACAGTAAGTCGGCGAGACCTAAAATTTGGCGAATTTCGTAAGCGTCTTCGGTATCGAAAAATTCTCAACGGTTTTGACCTTTGGAAGGGTCCGCAAGAATTCCCAAATTTCTAATAATGTGTCATAGAATTTTGACTCTTCGAATCTACAACTCGTATTTAGAGAACTTCGCGAAAAGTTTCTCTTAGGGTAATGTTTCCATGGTTTCCTTCTTACTAAGAGAGTGAATAAGTAAATCATTTTCAAAGACAATGACGAGCTGATCTAAGTAAGAATGGTATACCCTATTCAATAAGCTCATGAATACTACGGGCGTATTGGTCCTATCCGAGGGGTATCACTACGAACTCGAAATGTCCGCATTGAGTTCGAAAGGTAGTCTTCGGGACATCCTTCGCTAACACTCGCAACTGGTGATATTCGGATCTCAGGTCCATTTCTGAAAGGTAATTCGTTCCTCGCATTTGCTCAACCAATTCATCTATGTGAGGCAGAGATATCAATTTCTAATGGAAATCTTGACAGAGTCCCCGATAGTCGAGGTACTTATGATTCCACTCGTCCACCTTTCTGAGGAATAAGACCGGAGCTCTCTAGGGCGAGGAGCTTCGTCTTCCTATTCTTTTGCCGAGTACTTCGCTAAGTTTTCCAGACTGTTCTTGTGTCTCTGTAGGTGGTTAGACCGTAGGGCGATCTGGTTGCAGGAGTCGTATTGGGTTCTAAGTTTGTTCACATGACGATGCGATTACTCGTAGTCTTGGGCAGTCTCTGTCCTAAAGTTCATATTAAAATTCATACATGGTTCATCAATCGCAGTCTCGTGTATACGAGTTGAATGTAATTAAGATTGAAAAGGTATTCGAATAACTGATTCTCCTTTAAGCTCACATCCCAACGAGGAAAAGAAGTTAATGTGGAATCATCAATTCTAAACTTATAGGAACTTGATTATATACCACCCCTATGTATACATTCTTCAGCGATAGATCAACCGTATGGATCTTTGGATTGAACTTCACGTACTGTACGAGTGGTACTTCGGGGAGGTTTTCTGAGGTTTCTTCGGAAAGGATAAGAAACATGAGGTACTCTAAGCAGGAGTACTTCCGAGTTCTGAAATGACGGCTTCATTAAAAGACGTTTACGGAGAAAGAGATGTACGTATGAAGCTGGTATTGCGAATCGAATTGAATCTATTAGTATGATAATGTTGGAATCATATGGGAACTAAAGACATTAGATTTGAACATAAGGCGTTACAGACAAAACACAACCGTGCAACCTTCAACAGAGTTACAGTACTTTAGATTTACTACAAGACTATCGCTGCGAACAAGGTATACTACAAAAGACAAGTATACGCAGCATGAGCATCCCTTTACTGACGGGATCTCGCAAAAGATAAGACTCTAGTTGCACTAGTTTTGGATGGTTTATAAGTCTGTTACAACGAAACGCCTTAATTACATTAACGTGGGTCCGGAGTAGTCTCTCCTGCGGCGGTGATCCTTAGTATTTTCCCATCTGCGCCAGAGTTCTTCGTTATCGGGAAATCCTTCTTAAGGTGCCCAATTTCACCGCATTGGTGATATATCTGGATAGCACCAACTTTGGTGGTGGAAGTGATGTGTCGAGTTAGAGTTACGTGGACACGAGTGTTCTCCTTATTCATACACTTTGAAACTTTCCTTTCATAGGGTCTAGTTTTAACACCACCATCATAAGCTTGGTTGACTCTGATGTCAGGGGCTTGAGTGATGGGTCGTGCCGGTGCTCCACAGCTACGAGCATGGTGCCCGATTTTTAGGTAATTGCAACATTGCATTTCATGGCAAGGCCCATGATGATGAAACTACACTTATCACACTTCTGGAGTTTTCCCTCGTATGGTCTGCTCGGTACTGGGATGGCAGAGGTTTCCACTTGTTGTTGTTGCATGGCAAGTTTTTGGGAACGCTTGAGTTCTTTCTGGGCTCGGCACTTTCGTTTCTTGTTCTCTGTTTTTCGGCTTTGCGAGCCTGTGACTGTTATCGATTGATGACTTCCTGGATTTATACTACGATTGGGATTTTCAACCCCTTCGTCAGCATTGCTTGCACTGATAGCGCTACGATTTGCAAGGACAGCTGTCACGGCAGCCATCACGGCAGCTGTAACCGCGGCTTGGAAAGTAGCAGTGTCCATAGGAAAAGCAGGGGTTTCGTTGTTCGACTGACTATTTCCGGATGACGACATGATTCTGTTAACACGAAAGATAAGGATTTTGTGAACGATTTTTAGTCGAATGAAAGACCCTGTATAGTGGTTTGGTCTAGGCATAGTCGTAGATAGCAGTAGATATGTAATTGTTCGTGTTTTGTGTTGTGTTTACGGTCAGAATGGGTTTACGGCCGTAAACACCTTACGGTCCTTAGTCAGGTCTATAAATAGCGAGTTGTGTCAGTCATTGTTGGTTGTTGATGCTTTCATATACTTCCAAGTTGTATCAGACGTTTTATAGCATTGAAACGTATGCAAGCTTGGTCTTTTTCTCTATATTCGTTTATTAATTCGTGTTTGCATCTGTTATTATCTTTGATCATTGGTAGATCTGTTTTTCGGGACTTTACAATTGGTATCAGAGCTATACCAGTGTCAAAGGCGTTCAACAGCTGCGTTTTCAACTAAATCGACATTCACAGTAGTATAGAGGGATTTATTTCAGTCGAAATCAAAGTTTCTAGAAGTTTACGGCCTGAGTTTACGGCCGTAAACTCCTCTTCACGGTCACAATTGCATTCCTCGAAAACGATTGTTTTTCACATCATTCAAGCCTTCGTGATCACATATTGGTTCTAGCATTTAATTGAGTTGTTTTTAAAATAAAAATCGAACCTTTTATTTAAATTTCATTGACTGTAAACTCAAGCATTCACGAAAAATCGATTTTCTGTTAATCGAAAATTACACCATTATTTTTCGGAGTTTAAGTCAACAAGTATACTTGGACCGTAAACTCGAGTTTACGGCCTAAGGTTTACGGCCATCGATTTTACGGCTTAAGAGTTTACGGCTAAGTCAGTTAATCCATAATTGTTGAAATTAATTCTTGAATTTAAAATCAAAATAATTTTTAAATATAAATTTTGACCGTAAACTCCAGTTTACGGTGTAAAAACAGTTTACGGCCTAGAAATTTCACGGCAAAATAAATTTACAGCCTTAAAATTTACTATTAATAATTTTTAAAATGGATACACAAAATTCAACTCAATACCAAGAGCTTGATGCTGTGATGGGTACAACCACACGAATTCCAAGACTTATGTCTGCTGATGGTTTCCCCGAGTGGAAATATAGAATTGAGAAGTATATAAAGATGAAGGACTTCAAGATTTGGAAATGTGTTTTAAAGGATCCAGTCAGAATCACCACTACAGTTGGGGGGCAGGTGGTCGACAAGAAAATCGAAAACTACACTGATGAAGACTTTGAGAGTGTGGAAGAACAAGAAAAGGCATTGGCCATTTTGACTATGGCTTTATCTCCAGACATTGCTCAAGGATTCAGAGAGTACAATTCTGCCAAAGCACTGTGGGAAGCTCTCATTGAAGTATACGAGGGAAATGAAGACATGCGGGAAAGTCGCCAAGATATGCTGAGACAACGCTTCAATATGTTTAATTATGTTCCAAGAGAGACTCTTGAGGCTCAACTGCAGCGATTCACAACTCTCAACACTGAGATGACTGTGGCAGGGATTTTCTATACAAAGTCAGAAATTAATAAGAAGCTACTAAATGCACTCCCAAAATCTTGGGACATGAATGTAGCAGTAATTAAGAAGACTAAGGATCTTAATCGCCTTTCCCTTGCTGAAGTGATGGCTGTTATCAAAGCGTGTGATATTGATGACAAGCAGCGAGAGATCAATCATGTGAACTCCTACTCAGCTGTCAATCTTGGCATTTCAACTAATAATGCTCTCTCTTCTTTCTCTTATACTTCTGCAGGTTCATCTTCCTCTGCACCGGTCATTCCTTACCCACAAAGCCAGCCTATCATATCTACTCAAAATGTTTCATCCTCAAATGTGGCCTCCTCATCAAAGGGAAGGGAGGGTGATGAAAACCTTGTCTTTGCAGCAGGGCTTGTGAATTGCTACAATGCTCTTGTAGCTGGGGAACTTCCTCCTCAATTGTTATTTGCAGATCTTGATCAAATCCATCCGGAGGACGTTGAGGAAATGGACATCACATGGCAAATTGCCATGGCTGTATTTAGGGCAAAACAGTTTGCCAAAAAGACAGGGAAGAATAATTGGGGAATGAGTGCTGACAAGAAGGTTGGATTCAACAAAGGAAAGCTTCGATGTTTCAATTGCCACGAGCCAGGGCATTTTGCTCGTGATTGCCCACACCCTGATAGGAGGGTTAATAATGACAGAACAATTGTTGCAGTTGGGAACAACCGAAGCAGTGGTCAAGCAAACAATGAAAAGGCTATGGTTGCACAATCATTTGACTGGGATGATCAAACACAAGCTCTAAATCTGTCTGGACCAGAAAATGCTCACCTAGCACAAGTGAGGGATGACACTCAAGCAAGGACTGCAGTAGCTGAAGACAACATGATGAAGCTGCAATTTGGTTTGATGGTATCTTCTTCACATGAACCTAGTTCGTCCAAGGTAAGTCTTCTATTGTGTTCTAAAGCTTGTGCAGACTATGTGAAAACTTTACATTATAAAATTGAGACATTAGGAAATGAAGCAGAAAATTGTAGGATTCTTCGTGAACTCAATGACAAATTAATAAGAGACGTAGAAGACCTTAGATATGAAGGGTACCAACTTCGAAAAGGACAAAAACCACTTAAAGCTCAACTAGAATAAAAAATTAAAGACTTTAGGAGACTCCAGGAAGACTACAGCAACAAATGTGAAAACTATGATTATGTAGTCAAACAAAATGCTGAGCTAGTAGCTGAAGTTGAATCCTTGAAAGGAAAATTTGAGACCGCCAAACTTGATGTTAGAAAATATGATTTCTCAAGTGAGGTGGTTGCAAATATGATAGACCAAAGTATGCAGTTTAAAAGGAATCAATCAAAAGGTCTAGGGTATAATCATGTACCTCCTCCTTTTAATCATTCATACGTGTCCAAGCCCTTGTCCAAAGAAGAGATTGCCAATGAATCATTTATGATTTATGGCAAGCCCTCCGGTTTTGTTTCAGGAGGATTTATTAATGTTGAAAGTACTAACATTTCTACTTCTCCTGCAGATCAATCATTGAATCAGTCAAAGCACAAAGTTGAAGGATGTGTTTCTAAAAATAAAATCGAGTCCAAACCTGAAGCTTTCATTTTAAATAAAGACAATTCTTTGTTAAAAGTTTTAAGTGACAATTTTTCTTGTGGTGTTTTTGATTATTCTGATACAGTAGCTGCTACCTCTGATACAGTTTTGAGTGTTTCTAATATGTCTGATAAATCTTTGAACAGTTTGGTTGACAATTTAAACATGTGTGATAAAAATGTTGAGATAACATTAGTCTCACATCCCTCAATAAATATAGCACCCTCACTTGCCTCACAGCCTGATAATATTGCATGTTTTTGTGAGACAAGCAAGGGTGTTTGTAGGGAAAACAAATCTGATAAATGCAACACAAGTTCTAACAATAACAATCAAATCTGTTTTAATTGTGGCACTAAGGGTCATATTGCTAGAAATTGTCTTAATCGAATGTTTGTGAGTTATAATCTTCCAAGAGGAGAGAACGAATTCAGAGGAAGATCTTTAAATAGAAATTCCTCTAGAAGTCGTTCTCGAAATGATTATTGGGTAGATAAAAGAAATAGAAAAAAGGATATTTTTCACAGTCATAAAAGGTTTTTTAATCACCTTGTCCTGAACAGTCTGCCAAAAAGGAGCATAGCCACGCCAAGGTCAAGCTCATCCCAAAGCAATAATGGATCTTCAACCAATTCTGGTAGAAGTAACACATGCTTTGAGCAGATCGTCAGACATAAAATGACAAAGTTGACTGAATTTTTCAAAAAACCTAATTATAAATGGAAACCCAAATCTACTCCCAATACATCATCTGTATCCTCAGAGAAGTTCATGTGCAATAAATCTGAAAAGGCATCGGGATCACCCAGGAAGATCATGACCTGGGTGCCCAAATCTAATTAAACCCGCACATTTTGCAGGGGCAGTTGCGGGGAAATGTCGTCAGACCATGGTTCGTCGACAGCGGCTGTTCCCGGCACATGACAGGAGACATCACCCAATTGAACAACATTCAATCATTTAATGGGGGATACGTCTCTTTTGTGGGTGGAGATGGAGGAAAAATTACACAAAAGGGCACGGTATTAAATGGAGTTTTGAGTTTTGAAAATGTGAATTTTGCTCCAGAGCTAAAACACAGCCTGCTAAGTGTTTCGCAGATGACTGCTATTTTGTTGGGTATGTTGCACGTACCGCCTATAGAGGCTACAACAAGAAAACCAAACAGATTGTGGAATCCTATGACGTGCGTTGGTTGGAAGAGAATGAGACAGACGCAAGAGTGGGTCCGGACTGGTTGTTTGATTACACGTCACTTTTCAAATCCTTAAACGTGTATTCAAATGATGTCTCAAGAACTGGTTCGCATTTGAAGAGTATCTCTAAAGATGAAGATGAAGAAGTTGTATACAAACCTGTATCTAAACCTTCCAATTCATTGAAAGGAAAGTCTAAAGCTTCAACCGAATGGAGGTCCTCCGACTCGCACAAAGGAGAATCTTCTGCTTTATCTGAGGGGGAGTCTTCTGCTTCATCTGAGGGGGAGCCTTCTGCTGAAATTGAGGGGGAGTCTTCTGCAACATCTTTCGATAAGTCCTCTGCTACTTCTTAGGGGAGGCTGTTATTGGAACATGACAGTCCTCAATCAGACCACATTGATTCTTCTGATGCTGAATCAAGACCTCCCACATCATTAGAGAAAGAGTTCATTCCAAATGATGCTTCCACTATCTCTTCAACCCTGATGGAATTACTCTTTCCTGACCTTATTGCAGATGAGTATGTTGCAGAACCATCTAGTTCTACTCAACAAGCAAATGAAGGAGGTCTTAACATTCACACAATACCTGTCTCTATCAATGACATCAGCCAAGAAATACCCTCTAGGATTCAACGAGATCATCCGCTCGAGAACATTATCTGTGGTGTTAAAACTAGAAGTCAAAGTGGAGACGTGAATACATGTCTGTATTCTTGCTTTATCTCTCAAATTGAGCCCAAGAATGTAGAAATGGCTCTAAATGAACCTAGCTGGGTGGATGCGATGCATGAAGAATTGCATCAATTTGAAAAACTAGGTGTTTGAAAGTTAGTTGAGTTACCAAAGGGCAAAAAGTCTCTTGACACATGGTGGGTCTATCGTAACAAGCAGGACGATTCAGGGGTCATTGTGCGAAACAAAGCCAGACTGGTAGTTCGCGGGTTTTGACAAGTCGAGGGTCTTGACTACACTGAGGTTTATGCTCCTGTAGCTCGCTTGGAGGCCATTCGTATCTTCTTGGCGTATGCTTCGTATATGAAATTTACTGTTTTTCAAATGGATGTCAAGACTGCCTTCTTGTATGGCAAGGTGAAGGAAAAAATCTACGTTGATCAACCTCCAGGGTTTGTCGACCCGAAGTTTCCTAATCATGTTTACAAGTTGGACAAAGCGTTGTATGGGCTGCATCAAGCTCCTAGAGCATGGTATGCAAGTCTAACAAAGCATTTGCTCGAACATGGCTATACACGTGGTACTATCGATCAAACACTGTTTATAAAGCATGTCGACAAGGACCAGATACTTGTTCAAATATACGTCGACGACATAATCTTTGGATCAACTAGCTCACAACTTTGCAAGGAGTTCGAAAGTGTAATGAAGAAAAGATTTGAAATGAGCTCTTTGGGAGAAATGACCATGTTTTTGGGGCTTCAGGTTAAACAGAATTCAACCGGCATCCTTCTTCATCAG
Source organism: Lactuca sativa (assembly GCF_002870075.4). Taxonomy (NCBI): domain Eukaryota; kingdom Viridiplantae; phylum Streptophyta; class Magnoliopsida; order Asterales; family Asteraceae; genus Lactuca; species Lactuca sativa. Next base: position 254,357,219 of record NC_056626.2, read on the forward strand.
GCCAAGTATGTGGATGATATTCTTGAGAAGTTCGCACTTCATGATGCTAAATCTGCCTCAACACCGATGGCTGAACGACCCCTCCTGACTCCAGATCCAGAAGGCGAACCCGTAGATCAAACTCTCTATCGATCGATGATCGGATCCCTAATGTATCTTACTGCAAGTCGACCAGACATTATGTTTGCAGTTTGTCAATGCGCACGCTATCAGGCTAATCCTAAACTCTCTCATCTTATTGTTGTTAAAAGAATTTTTCGTTATATCAAAGGTAGCCCTAAATTGGGTCTTTGGTATCCGAAGAATTCTGAATTTAATCTTTATGCTTTTACTGATAGTAATTATGGAGGTTGTGAGCTTGACAGGAAATCAACTTCAGGAGGATGTCAATACCTAGGTGACAGACTAGTTTCATGGCAATGCAAGAAGCAGCACACTGTCTCGACTTCGACAGCAGAGGCGGAATATGTGGCAGCATCAGCTTGTTGTTCTCAAGTTATTTGGATCCAACATCAACTGTTGGACTACGGTTTGAATTACTCAAAAACCCCTATCTATTGTGTTAATGAGGCTGCCATACAAATTGCTAAGAACCCAGTCCAACACTCTAAAACCAAGCACATCGACATTAAAATTCACTTTATCAGAGACTGTTATGAACGATCTTTAATTCGAATCGAACAAGTCCACACTGATAACAATGTGGCTGACTTGTTCACAAAACCTTTTAACAAAGCTCGTTTTGATGTGCTTGTGGGATTTCTGAAAATGATACGTTTTGAGGATTAAGTTTTTTTCTTTTTTCTTTATTTGTTTTTAATTTTATTTTTTATTTTTTTGGTCTTGTTAGTCTATTTTCAAATTTTACTAAGTTTGTCTTCAATTTTTATTAGGTTTGTTTAAATTTGCGCATTTTTCTTTTGTTTAAATTCTCAACCATGCACAAATTTAGGGGGAGAAAGAAAATCCAAAAACAACAAAAATTACAAAAAAAATCCAAAAATAGTGTCATTTCAGTTAAAATCCAAAAATAGTGTCATTTCAATTCAGAAATTTAAAATTTTTTTGTTAAACAGCCTTCGTTGTAAGTACTGTGATGGGAAATGATATTAATAAGTGATAAAGGACGACCTGAATCGGCGTAACGTACCTAAGTTGAATCGTCTACGCTCTGTGCTCGATGTGCTGGTAGGCGCGAAAGATTTTAAAAAAGGGACTTGACTAGGAAAGTTGAACCTAATGAATTTAAGGAGTCGACAAATTTTGACCTAGTTAGATCCGTTTAATCTGACATCACGACGCTCGGATAGGTTGAGCAGAGAGATAAACATGAGAATCTACTCGTCACATTAATTGAACCCGTACTTGGAACCGTGGCTTAAATTTTCCTCAATGTGCAGATTCTGTCCGTAATTCCGGTTGGATGGGGCGACTGGTAATTCCGATAAATTAGGTCTGTAGAAAATCGTTTTCTTTCTTTCTTTCTGTTAGTCATATGTTGTCTCCTTTGCGCGACTTCTAATCCGACCTGGTACACAACATATGCAACTCCATTTCTCTGTAGGAAATATATATGTGCGTGAAATATATGTGTGAAAAACTTCTCATCTGTTAGCCATTTGTTGTCTCCTTTGCGCGACTTCTAATCCGACCTGGTACACAGCATATGCAACCTTCTTCTTCTCAACCCCTCTGAAGTAGTTAGCAATAGAATTCTGTATCCCTTCTCTCTCTGAATGATTGTCTGCTCACTCGGTGTAAGGAGTACTCTGGAAGTTCTTGATGGCTGGGGCATATCAGGAAGCGGGAAACACGTTCCAGTACACCTAAAAATTGAACTCATACAGATTGTCTGTAGATCTCGCTGCTCAATTTAGGTGGACAACAATATCCCTGGTTGTAGTCAATTAAATGGTCATAAGATAATTTCACGTAAGATTTAGGAGTTATCATAATTACCAGAAATTTACAATTAGGTATATGCCCGAATCATGTCATTGGTAAAAGGTCCAAAAATATCACAAATCCTTCGCGCTTAAGTGGACCACAATACTGGCAATCGGTCAGACGAAGATGTGAAGATAAGGGTACTGACAAGTAGAATAAGGTCGTCCAATAACTTTGATCCAAGCATCACCAAAGAAGTGGTAGTTAAAGTGTTTCTTAATTTCTTTGACGTTAATTTTTATTCTATTTTATTTTTATTTTTAATTTTACTTTTATTTTAATTTTTAATTTTATTTAATTTTTACAACTTCAAATTTTATGTTAATTTTATTTTACTTTTATTTTTCTAGCATTTAAAATTATGGTGTGTTAGTTTTTATTTTAAAAGTTTTTTTAATTAAATTAATCCTCAAAAGTTTTTTTAATTAATTGGCGAAAAATTGGAAAGACTAGGTAGCTATCAGGCAGGCAGGAGGGTAAGAAAGGTGCAAAGGTACAAAGGTAAAAAAAAAAAAAAAAAAAAAAAAAAAAAAAAGGGAGTTCATGGCCGGAATCTCCCCACTCAACAGTTTCCGGCCGCAAACTACTCCCAAAAGCTCTCAAAGTGTCGAAAATTTTATCTTCGATTTTCAGAAAAACGAGTACATCATCGTGAAGGTAGCATCGTGTAGATCTCGAATATATATATATTTTGTTTCACAGAACCACATCGCATTGTGTTTCAAAATTAAAAAAACTGAGTCGAGGAGTTTATGGTCGTAAGCTTAGGCCGTAAACTCCGAAACTTGATGATTTGGATTCGAAACTATTTTATTATGATGCTATTTCTCTTTATGTTCACGACTATATGCTTTCCGTTTGTTATTTCAAAGAAAAAGATCGATTTTAAGCCTCTTTTCGGTGTAAACATTCATAGGCCGTAAACTCCCAGTTTACAGCCCGTGAATTCGAGTGTAATTACCTTGGATTATTTGAAAGATTTCTATGATAATTGTGCATCGTGTTTTCGAAGTAATTTCTAGGCCGTAAACTAGAGTTTACGGCCCAAGAACAAATTGTCGATTCAGGCTATTTTTGACTGGGTAACGATTGCGTGTTTCCTTCGCTTAGACCGTGAACCAAACCGTTTTTTTAGTGTTCCTTAGGCCGTAAACTAAATTTTACGGCCCAAGAACCAAAATTGTCAACAGGTTTTGTTTTTAAGCAGTAAACATACATCATTAATAAATAATTTTTATTTTGATCATATTTTTATTGTCATATTTTTGGTCAAAATAAATTTTATTGTTGGTGTCGGTTTCTTACAATTGTGTTTGAATGCAGGAAAATGGCAAATCTCAAGTTTGCAGACATGCACAATCTGGCGATCGTTCTTGTTGATCCACCTGTCGTTCATTCCGATATGCTTTCAATGGTTCACAGGTTGCGTGAATGTTGTGTTGCATCAGCGTTAACAGTCAATCCGGTGTTATATCAGAACATTGTTCGTGAATTTTGGGAGACGGCAAGGACACAGATGGATGATGATGGAAATTTCACGGTCGCGGCGAAGGTGCAAGGACGAGATATCGTAATCGATGAAAGCTTTGTTCGAAACGCGTTGCTGATTGATGATCAACCTAACTATCCGATGGAAATTGGCATAGAAGATGTTCATAGAATACTACGACGGATGAGTTATGAAGGAACCTACCCGCCAACGTTGAAAAAGCTCCTTCATCCGTATTGGAGATTTCTAGCTCATGTGTTCGTAAGTTGCATATCGGGTAGAAGGAGTGGGGCTGATGAAATTTCTCAACGCACAACTGGTGCATTGGTGTCTTTGGCTTCTGGAATTCATTTCAATTTCTCAAAGTTCATCCTAGAGGAATTTGTCATAAACATCCGGGCTTCTACAAGGGATACCTTTCTCCAATATCCCCGCTCCATTCAAGTGTTTGTCGAGATGCAGTTTCCTGAGGTTAGAAAGGCGGGAGACACTTTGGATATGAAATCTTTGGGTCCACACACTGTGGGACTCATTAAGCAAAACCGAAGAGGAAAAGTTGTCTTTCGAGGGCGTTATCCATTGGAAAAATTCGGAAAGTTTACAGAATTAGATGAGACGCCAGTGTCATACGAATCGTCAGAACCGACTTCTTCTGAGAAAACATCTACTGAGGGTTCAACTCCAGCAAACATAGTGATAGATGTGACTGAAGATGATGAAGATTCACCAACTCAGAGAGATCAAAGTGCTTCTAGTCATGAACATGAGTCGAATGAAAGACAAGATGAAAGGGAAATAGGTACCGGTGATGATGGACATGACTCATTTGAAGATCTTGATCTTACGGGGTTTGATAATGATGATATTGCGGCTTCCTTAGCTAGTAGCACTAATGTTGTGTCCAACGAGATTCTTAACACAATTTTTCAAAATGTCGATGATAGTGTTTTGCCGTCAACTGAGATGAGGAAATCGAGCGAAACTCTTACTCCAACTTCTGAGCAGATGGTGTCAACTTCAATTCCAATGGAGGTAGTTGTGGGATATTCCCCTCCCGTGTCTATTTCTCCTACAACTGAACCATTTGTTAGTGTAATACCTCCACAGGCTGACCAACCTCAATCAAAGAGGAGAAGACTTGATGAAAGACAATCCGAGCTAATTACTAGTTTGGTCAGTGGTCTTCCTACACCACCAATTACTACTGCTACTACACGACTTTCCGCAACAAAGATGTTTGCAACTGGACCTAGTTCAGTTTTTGATGTTGGTGGTCCTTCAGCTCCGCCCGGTTTTCCTGTTCCTAGATTCAATAAGGATGCCGCTTCTGAGAGACTAGCTTTGCACATGGCAGAAGAACAGCTTCGTTCGCCTAGTCCTCAAGGAAAGAACATTTCTATGAACGAAGGGGGTGCTCCAGATGATGATCCATCTCTTGATAGTTTATGAAAGGAGATCTCTGTGCTAAGTCAGAAGAACATAGAGCTTGACATTCAAGTAGCTGAACTTCGTGCTCAGAACATTGAGCTTCGTACTCAAGTGTCTAAACTTCAGTCAGATAGGACTTATCTTGGCGGACAACTCGCAGAAGTTAAAAGGGATAAGAAAGTAAAAAATAAGCAGATTTCTGACCTTCAAGAACATTTCAATCTGCTAACTTCAAGCTACTTTGAATTGAAAAAGAAACTGGAGGATGATTTTGGTGAGAAGTATAAAACAAGTGTAGAAGAACAAAGAATAAATCTACATGTGCAAGCATATCCAGTAGATGTGCCAGCTGGTCAATCATCTGGTTCTGCTGAACGTATTGGATCTGTTCCTCCTATGGCTTCTCATATTCAAGAGATCATTCGGAAAAATCAAGAAGATGATACTGAAAAGGGGCAGTTGTTATTCAAGCGAAATGTTACTCAGAGCAATTCTAAAGGAGAACCCTTGATCATTGTCACTGATCTTGAAATTGTTCGATTTAGAGATACTTTTGGAGATCGGTCGGGTGTAGCTGCTTGGGGATTTCACGATCCTCTTCGACTTTGGATTATTATTCGCAAGAGTGGTAATTCAGAGTTGTATAAAGATGTTCGTGCTTTTAGTTCATTGACAAGGGTTGATCTTGCGGAGTTATCACAAGCTCCTTTTATCAATCTATTAAACAATCCTCAGGTTTCGCAGTTCAAATTCTTTCTAGATGAGCAAGTAAAGAAGGGCTTTCCTACAATGCCAACTGTTGAGTCAGTCATTCTAGAACATCCATATGTGTTTGAAGCTTCTTCTGATAAACCTCTGCAATTGGTTATGTGGCCACCCACGACTCAAGTTAAACAATTTCCCATTGTTGAAGGTTATAAAGATGGATCGCTCGGTTCTATGGAGTGTTGGGTTTATGATGAGAGTACTTGTGGTGCAGTCATTAAGCTCAAGAATGGGTGCATACGGTTGTATGATCGAAGAGACCTATTGCAGTTCAGGAAATGGGATGTTCATTATCTGAGCAATTTTCAGATCAAAGTGGTTGAAGATATCTATGAGCAGGGAGCCAAGGCGTATACCAGGATGGTTGCTGAGATCTTGAGCAAGCAGATGTGGAATGGCGCTATGGGCCAAATGGATGTCATGCTGGTAAAGAAAGGAATGGGGCTGAGCTAGTCCAAACCAAGGGGGAGATTGAAAGACCCTGTATAGTGGTTTGGTCTAGGCATAGTCGTAGATAGCAGTAGATATGTAATTGTTCGTGTTTTGTGTTGTGTTTACGGTCAGAATGGGTTTACGGCCGTAAACTCTTTAAGGCCGTAAACACCTTATGGTCCTTAGTCAGGTCTATAAATAACGAGTTGTGTCAGTCATTGTTGGTTGTTGATGCTTTCATAAACTTCCAAGTTGTATCAGACATTTTATAGCATTGAAATGTATGCAAGCTTGGTCTTTTGCTCTATATTCGTTTATTAATTCGTGTTTGCATCTGTTATTATCTTTGATCATTGGTAGATCTGTTTTTCGGGACTTTACATCGAACCTAGATATACTTCGACTATTCAAGTAAAGAGTAAGAGTATGTTCTCGAAAGTTTGACCTACATCCCTATGATGTAGTCCTAGTACGGATTGGAAGTATGTTTGCGAAGGTTTGACCTACATCCCTATGATGCAGTCCTAGTACGGAGTGGAAGTAAGTTCGTAGAATGGTCTTAAGATGCTTGACATTTAAAACAGGGTACCATTGGTTGGTAAATAACAAGATCCAATCCTTGAAGGAGAATTGGGATTATCCCTGAGCTAGAATACCCGAGTTCAATAACTCAACTAGAATGGGTTTCAAATAGACTCCCATGATAGCATGATGGAACTATTTGAATAAAGAATGACACAGAAGTTAGTTGACTGTCAATATCCTTGATATTCATGACGTAAAAGTTCGGGAAAAATGACCTTGTAGAAGGTCTTACATCATATCCATAGTAGAAAGTCCTTGACAACATAAAGACCTAACTAAAAGTACTTACAGTACAAACGTTAGGTTATTTGAAGCACCACAGTCGGTCATACTTTGGAAATAAATATTGATTTAATATTGTCATGAACTGCTTGTAGATTGTCCATAGAGACTGTACATTGCATTGGGGTTGTTACAAAATTCATGAGTACTTAGAAACAGAAATTTTGAGTATTGGTTAAACCAACGCTTAGAGATTACTCTATGGATTTAATCACGAGTAATTCTAAGATCATAATATCCTCTATTCTTAAAACGGATATATGTCAGTCACATTTTTACGAATTGGTTGTACATTGGTTTACTCCATCGCATCTCGTAACTAGGTGCTATAAATTGTAATTTCGTGTATGACACCATGTCACACCCCCAAACCAAGGATGGCGGAAACGTCCGGGGGTGGAGGACTTCATGTAGTATCACAACAACGAGTATAATAGTGCTCAATACAACCATCATAAATATAATTGAAAAAGTTACACCAAAGTATATGTTTACATGATTCAAATCAATTACATAATGATGACAAAATGAACTGTTTGACGATTCAACGTCCCATCCTCAAAATGATGTTGGTTTTCCTGTTTCACTGATTTACTGAGAATACAAGTTGTTTCAAAAAGTTTCAACACAAAGGTTGGTGAGTTCATAAGAGATTTCGTTAGAGAAGTAAACCGTTTTCCTTGTAAAAGCGATAGAGTATGTATCCAGAAAATCCAATATTTTCTTTATAAAAGTTATGTGGTCCTAATTCCCAAGACCGAGAATAAACAAGTATTTGCCATACTTAAAGATATAAAAGTGGTTTTAAATCGGCATAAAACGCTTTTTGATTTGAAGGAAAGTCCCGTAACAAATGATGTGTAGTCTTAAATACCAAGACCGAAAGTGTACAGTAATATCTGTACTTATTGATATAAAAAGTGATTTTAAATCGACATAAAACCCCTTTTGATTTATAAAAATTCTTGTAAACTTTATGTGTTGTTAACTCCCTATGTGAGTCGCTATAACCATACTATGACTAGAGGTAACCTGCACAACGTCTTTCAAACGCCCTGATCCTATGACTCCTGTCACCCGCAGGCCTGCCGGTCCGGCTGTAGCTAGCAGCTAGGTGTGGGATGTCAACCCCAATATAGATCTATACACAATCATCACGCTCTCCCTACAAGAGATTCTGGTTGTAACTTACAGGAATTTGGATCCCGTACTCGAACGTACGGGGAGAGAATGGTCTCACAACCTAAGTAAACAAGTTTACGTGTGGTGTGCGTGAGTGTAGAACCTTTTTCTGTGGGAATAAGATTTTCTGAAATGTGTTTGTTGTGTTAATGGAAACATAAACCATACCTAAAGAAACTAAAGAAAAGTCAACACTCCATCTCTTGTATTCACCCACTCTTCTTGGATAAGGTTTATCCCCAAAAACGTGATTAATTAATAAATATGGAGCCTTATATGTTAAAATAAAGTTTTGGGTGAAAATCCTGCGTTAAAATAATTAAAAACGGGCCTAAAACGCAAAACTAGTCAAAAACCGTGTGAAAAAGAGCTTCCTGCGAGACCTCTCGGTCCTAGGTCGAGGTTCGGTCCTTTCTGCTGCTGGGCCGAAGGCGAAATGGACCGAAAGGTGGGTAGGAGGCGAAGGCGAATGTAGGGTTCGGTCTATGCGAGGTTCGGTCCGAAGGGACCTTCGAGTTCGGTCTACTGAGCCTCGGTCCGAGAGGGTAGTTCGCTTCTGATACCTTCGCTTCTAACACCTTCGCTTCTGACAAGTTCGGTTCCTGAGAAGGTTCGGCTCCTTAAGAGGGTTCGACTCCTTAAGAGGGGTTTCGGGTCCTTAAGTCTATTTTATCCGTTTTTACCCCGTTTTAAGCGGTTTTTGACCCGGTTAAGGGTCGGGATGGCCCAAAAGACTATAAAAAGTTTAAGGAACTTTTGAGAGAGATTTGGGAGAGATTTCACATAATAGGAGAGATTTCTCATACAAAGAGAGATTTGGGAGAGATTTCACATACTTGGAGAGATTTCACATACTTAGAGAGATTTCACATACTTAGAGAGATTTGGGAGAGATTTCACATACTTAGAGAGATTTGAGAGAGATTTCACATACTTAGAGAGATTTGGGAGAGATTTCACATACTTAGAGAGATTTGGGAGAGATTTCACATACTTAGGTAGATAGAGTGAAAACGATTGAGAGAGGTTTCGTGTGTGACATTTGTGAGTGTCCAGCTTCGCAACGCAAGGTCCGCAAACCCTGTTAAGCCATGTTTAAGGACCTTACACACTCCTGATGATTATGCAACATTGTTTTATCGGTTTGGTTCGTTACTTACCACAGTTTTAGGTTAAGGAAATCTAGATGTACGTACTTCTCAACTTATGATTTCTCATTAGAATAGCGAGTTGTATAGTAATTACCTAACATAAGCCCTAGTAAGCAAGGGTTAGCTGAGTTGACTAGTTTGACTTGTTGACTTTATTTGACTTTGACTTGACTGGAATTTGATGGTTGTCACATCATCCCCCCGTTAGAGGGAATTTCGTCCTGAAATTAGAACTTTGACCGGGACTTCATGAATTTGGAGGAAAGATGGGGAAAACTTTTCGTAGTATAAGAAATTGGTATGGCAGGGACCAATCCGCCTGATGTTAAATGACGACCTTGGAATTTCTTATTGCAACTTGAGCTAAGTCGATTTAATGGAGTTACTGTTTTGAAATGATAGTGTATTCTATGCGTGCCTTTAGGCTCTCCGCTACAAAGTGGAGACTCTCGTTCATTTCGATTTCGCCAAGTGGTAAGTGGGAATTCCCTCGCTTTACTAAAGTTAATCACCCAAGCTATTAACATGTCGCCCACGTTTTGAACAATTCCTTTTTGTTCTGCCCGTTGGTTTGCTGTTTGTAGGCCATGCTCAAGTCTAACCTAGTTCCCTACAAGGGTCGCCAGGGTCACGAAACGAATCTACTATCTTTGTTAGAGATAACAGATATTAATAGACCCTGTGGTCGCATAATCTCTTTGATGTACATTCTAGTCGATTCCTCCATCCTGTCGGTTTCTTTGATTAGTAGGGAGTGTGCATTTTCGGCCAGTCTGTTGACGGTTACCCAAATGGTATCGAGACCATCCATTGCCTTGGGTAGCTTAGTTATGAAGCCCACGATTAGCCGCTCCCACTTCCTTTCAGTTATCACTGGTTGTTGTAGGAAACGCAAAGGCTTCCTTTATTCTACCATGACATTAGCACAAGTCCGATACTTTCCCACATGTGTAGCGATGTCAGCTTTCCTATTCGTCCCCTAATGTTACTTTTTGAGGTCCAGACACATCTTGTCCGAGCCTGGAAGAAGGGAGTAGCAATTTTTCGTGTGCTTCGTTCGTGACATTATTTCTAAATCCATCGACCTCGGTGTCTCGATCCTGTTCATGGGATAACATGCCCCGTCGTCCGTGCCTTCTAGGTTCTTATGTTCAGTGAAGCTTGTATGCTTCGTGGCGTAGAGATGGTGCCTCTAGACCTCTAGGGCGAACACTATCGCTCCTAGTTTGAGGTTATGCGTTACCTAGTCGACCTCGTACGTCTTTAGCGGTCTTAAGTCATAAGTAATAACTTCTCATTGGAGCGTTGCATAGGGCCTGCCGTAGTGTTCCTCGATTGCTTAGCTCAGTAGGAAGCATGAGGGTTTGGTTTACGCGACTAAACTTATTCGGATGGTAGGACGTTCACTCGTCCTCCTGGGCAACCTTGATCCGATGTTCATGGAAGGACTCGTACCTGGTCCATCCATCATTAACTTGCGCATATAGGTCATATGTACTTAAGGTTGGCAAGACAGTCGAACGGGTGACTCCACCCCAAGGCCACAACCAGACAAGGAACAGGAAATAGGGCGGAAGCACACATCCAATGTCCGTAGAATCTTAATTATACATTATCCTTGCATATACACGTAGTAGTGGTAGACTAACCGTATCTGTCCCTAGCTTTTGTGCTTGAACCTTGTCTGTTCTTTGCGTGACATTCCCGAAGGGTCTCCTGGAATACTTGTGATAAGATTTCGGAAGGTATAACACTCCTCTGGTGAGTGTTTAGGGGTTTCATAGTGAGAGATGACCCAGAGGTCCGTGTCGGATTTATGTTTATGAGAGACGAAGGTTCCATTATTCGGTGGGTTAGGTGAAGGGTCCTTTCGTAGCCGTTTAATCGGGAAGATGAGGACTATACCAATCGAAATTGAATGGTGACATCAGTATCTTTTTAGATAAAACATGTGTTAAGCTGTATTCGTAGGAAGTGCTCATTAGAGTGATAGAGTATCTTGTGTTTTTTCTCAGTGTGTTCCGTTTTGTTCGATGTTATTATTACTGTAGATGATTCGTACCACAGTGTCTAGCACTAGTAGTGGGTGCGTTTCGATAGCTAGTAATGATACTTGATAACATGATCCCTGACAGGTCTCTCTATGATCAAGCAGTATATGAACGTCGTATGTAATTTGATGTTGGTGAAATCGTCGAGTGGGTGGCCCCACTCAATTCCTACTACTAGACATGGAATAGGAGTCAGGATGGAATTATTTGTTTCAAGACTTTAGTATTTTGATTATAATTAACCCCGATGTATGTACAAAGTCATCACAGCTTACAGGTAATGATCCTAAGGTCATATATATGTGTCTTTGGTTTGATCTGAACGAGAGAGTATTTTAACTACTTTTAGAAAGACGGTGATTTTAGCAAGCATACCAAATTCATTACAAACATATGGTACTTAAACGTTTTTGTCGTCGGAAACATTACAAAAGTCCTAATATGGTTCCATGTTTCCCTTGTTGGTTTGTTTGTCACACTCCTCCGGCTCCCCCGTCATTCCTCTCAATTGGACAGTCTCTTTTGAAATGTCCTATTTCGCCACATAGGAAGCACACTGGACTTACATGGGTATTGGGGGTTGATGCGATGTACTGAGTCGGGGCCTTACAGAAACGGACGGTATGCCCGTTCTTGTTGCAGTTTTTATAGTGCATCTCCCGACAAACCCCATTGTGATGGAGGCCACACTTGATACACTTTGGGAGTGATCCCTTATATGCTCTGGCTGGCACTTGGGTGACAGACCTTGTGGCTAGTGTCGAGGCATGTATCGTGACTGTTGTGGTAATGGCAGGTGTAGCTACGGATTGCTTTCTTCCAACGAATTTTTGAGGTAGGTTACACTTCTTTTCGTCCCAAAACTTTCATTTCTTATTCTTGGGTTTGTGGCCTGAGGCGCCTTCGTTGGCAGACACCCGTTGGTGTTCCTGATTGTTACAACAATCTGTATTGTCAGTACCGCTTCCATCTCTGTTGGCGTTGTTAGCATTGAGTTGCGCCATGACGGCTGTCACGGCTGCCGTGACTGCAGCCTGAAAAGTAGCAGAGTCTGTCTGCAGGGTTGGCGCCTTGCTAGTTGGTTGGTTGCCTCTTGGTGAAGACATAGCTCTGTTTCACGATGTAAAACGACTTCGTGAGTGGAAATAATTACCTCAAGTGAATCCTTACGATTTATATTCACATATATAAATTCTTGCAAATCACTGTACTATTCCTAGTGTTTCTGCTAACGTTCCTGAGACGGGTTTATGGTAGTGGGTATAAGTAGTGATGAGTTATGAATTAACTCTTTGATCGATTAGATCTTTGTAACAGGTAAGTGATGAACGTAAAACAGTAAACAAAACACAAGTATGAATAAAAATGTGTCAAATGATTAGATTACTCAATCCTCAGCAAAGCTCGACTAAGAACTTCCACTGTAGAGGATTCTAGGGTTACAAAATAAGAACGATGATATTACTGAACAATACTTTTCTAATCAATTATAATCATCTTTGTTCTAGGATGCATGCAAGCATCTATTTATACTAAACCCTACAAAACTCACGGAAGGATAGGTCCATACCGGAGATATATATTAGACTAGCTAACGAGCCCAATAGACGCAACACAATATTGGACCTAAAAATCTACCCCTTTGCGTCAATTTGGAGCGAGACTATCGTTTCTTCTTGCTTGGGCCAGCAGCGGGAACCTTCTTTGTTGTATCAAACAGACGTGAGATAAGCGCAAGGATAGTTTGTCTGAAGCGAATGTACCATTGAATCATATCATCAAAGTACTTGACATCATCCGCTGTGTTCTGCTTGCATCGATGGATGATCCCCAAAACATGTTCCAAACAGGCAATGGTGTAGAGATGTTTGTCTGCCAAGGCAAAAAGACATTTTTGTCCTTCGTTCCTGGTAAACATGACGGAGTTTCTCTTTGGGTCAATCTTCCCCATCTGCATCATGTTGAGATCACTGGCAGAGCCAACAGGAGATATGATAGGCTTTTTCTTGAATACGCTCGCTATCTCCTGATCCATCAGAGCAACTTCCATGACATAGCATACAAGCATCCTCTTAAAGTGGTCGATGATCGAACCATATTCTGCTTCATTTGTAAGAAGAATGTTGTGCAAGATAATCCAGTCATGGGGATTAAGGTTGGGAAGATCTGCAAGTGAGATGGCATGTTCGGCCTTGGCAGATCCCCGTAGTACCTTGAACCGAACGTTGGTGAAGTTGCCTTCCCTGTACAGCTCTAGGACCCGAACATTGATGATTTTCTAAGCGCTCCAAGTTTGGAATTGGGGTTGAGCTGCCCTCAGATAAAATTCTACTAAGTCCCGATCAACCTGTGGATGAGGATGAGGGAACTCTGCAATGTTGGCAAAGGCATGAAAAACAAACGCCTTTCGGGTCAGTGGCATGTCGAACTGCGAGTCGACAATGTTAGAACGATCTAAAGAGATCACAGGTTCTAGCCACAAGATCTTGGTGTTTCGATGGCTTCTTTAATCAGCTTCTCAAGAGTCCACGGAGGAAAAAGAGTTTTCCTGCTCTCGAGAAGGTCGTGGGCTTCTTTTTGTCTTCTTTCGGCTTCTTCAGCCTCTCTAGCCACACGAGCACTGATTTCAGCCTCTTTATCTCGACCTTGCAGCTTCAGAATGTCGGCAATTGTCTCTTTATCATCTTCATCACTCTCCTCAGCAATGTTTTGCCCTTGTCTTTTACACCGGAACCGGAGGCTTGGCCTACTGGAGGAGGTTCAGTTGTATGTGTTGCTGTTGATGTAGGAGGTGGTTGAGACATATTCACTTTTTCTCCCCCTTGTTTCGGAATGGACATGAAATCAAGTAGCCCCTCAATTTTGCTGAGTAGAGAAAGGGCGGGAGCGAGCTTCTCTGCAAGGTCACGCCTCATAGAATAATTAAGGATGGGGTCATGTGCTTCAAGGATGTTTGAGATTGCAGAGTGAACATCCAAAACACACAATTTAACAACCTCTCTTTCAGATCGAAGAGACTCAATCTCCTGTTGAGAGTTGGAGAGTTGAGTACTCTTGACCTTCATAGCGGTAGTCTTCCTTGCAAGAGCATCCATGAGAGAGTTCTCAGCAGCTAAGTCTTCTTGAAGTTTGGAGAGACGCTCCTCAATGGTTGTTCTAAAAGCTGAGTTGTCGTCAAAAATGGTTTGTCGAAGTGAAACGAACGACTTCAGCTCTGATGCGACTGAGTTAGCCAGCTGGTTGACAATGGGTTCCAGCTTTGTTGAGGTGGCTTCAGCGGTTTCCTGTAAAGATTTTAACAAGGAAGAAGCATCAGTGAATAGTTTATCGACTTTTTTGCTCGTTGCCTCACAAGCTTTGGTTGAGGCGTCAATGGCTTTAGTGGCGGAATCAAGACAAATGTGATGAGCTTTGGAAAAAGCATTAACAATTTTCTGAATGGCAGCTTCAGAGATTGAGGACTGTGATGTGGAAGATGAGGCGATGAGAGAATCGATTTTATCATGCAACTCCTTAAGATGTTTCTTGGTGACAGGAGCATCGTCATCATCGTCACTTTGAACTTGAAACGGACTGTAATAGACCGAATCGAAGGTCATGTCCTCTCCGCCAAGGAGTGGTTCTTCACCCTCTGATGCATGAGTAGGAGAAGATGGTGGTGGTGAAGCTTGAGGCTCGACAGTAGTAGTAGTAGGTTCGGGTTGGGTGGTGTGTTCGGTTGTTGGTGTGGGTTCGGGTGCTGAGGTGGATTTGGGTGCGTCAGTATGAACCCCCATATCAGATACGTTGGTTCTTACGTCTGCAGTGGTGGTGGTTGTTGCTTCGGTAAATATAGGTGGTGGTATTGGGATGGAGGTGGATGGTATTTGAGTGGTGGAGGTTATGGGGGGAATAGAAATAGGAATGGTAACTGGTGGAGTGGAGATAGGAGAAGTAGAGAAGTGAACTTCAGGGGTTGGAGATCTTGGTGGAGTATTACCACGAGGAGAGCCTTCAGAAGCAGAACTCTCTTCCTCAGATTCGCTTGAGGATGAAGCGATAATCAGTTTCGCCTCGGTTGGGTTTTTCTCCTCTTCTGTGGTGGAGATTGAGCAGCCTTAGTGGTTTTCCTTTTCTTGGTAGATGGACCTTTTGCTCCCTCTGCCACCTGTTTTCCCTTATCAGCCTTCACACGCCTTCCCATCAGGCGCCGTTTGAAATCAAATCGATTTGACTCCCGCCTGAGTCATCATTTTGTTATCTTATCCCTTTAGAGTTTAACGGCATCTTTAAAATAAAATCGCCCACGAGGATCAATATCAACCACAACCTTTTTATAACAACCAATCCAATTAAAATCCCTTGAAATTGATGAAACCAGAATTTTGGGAAATCAAAAAGATTTTCATGTTGAGTGTGTAAAAGAGAAAGAAATAAAGCAACACTTTTGAGGGATTAGGTGATGTCAATAAAGACACGAAACAATTGATCCCGGGCACGAATCTCTTCCTTCAAAGTCAAGAGAGACCTTAAAGTGTTTGTGTGGTTTCCCGTTGAATAACGATCAGACACTTATTAAGAAGTGTTGAAAGGCTTCTTTTAATTAGGCTTATGAGGGTGGCTTTCGCTTCGATTCATAGTTCTTGATCTTGATATATGATAGAAATCGAACGAAGTACTTGTGAGACCAATGTAGTCTGTTGAACAAGTAGGTTGGAGATAATTAAAGTGGCAAGGTAAACTAATGTATGAGAAATCTCAAAGAAAAATTAAAACTGGATCCCAAGGGAAGAAATGTTATTGGATTTAACAATTTCATAGGAATCACTCAAAAGAAAAATAGAGATTTCATGTTGTACCCCCATGGATAAGTCCGTCAATTCATTAGTGAAAGCTAGAGCAAGTTAATTGTTCACCGTCAATGCATAGTAGGTATTGAATTTTGGGTTTCACTTAGAACGTAGTGACACGAAACTAAGATCATGAACACAGAAATTGTGCAACCATAAACCTCAGTGGTAATGTCTAAGAGTCTCAAGGGTTACATTTGTGAAGCGAATGCGATGGAGAAAAAGTAATGTAGATGGTGTAAAGAGACCAAAGTACCTCTGCTGTGAAAAATAAGGACTAAGCAGAAAACTCTTATCTCATGTGAGAAGAGAGTTAGGTAGCTCATGATTAGAATAAATATGAGAGCCTAATTGGGAAGACAAGGTTTGTTTATACCAAGTCAGTAAGGCTATTATTCAGAATCAGGTGAGGCTTTGGACACATACAGCAGCATGCTTCTAGGGACACTTAGCTAGTGAAATGATTTACCCACAAAGAGATATACAAAAAGATAAGAGCCAAAATTAAAATAAAATAAAATAAAGAAAGAGAAAAATAAAAAAATAAAAAAATATATTTTTGGAGTTTTTGAATTTAAAAAAATAATAAAAAATATTTTTGGAATTTTTGATAAAAAGGAAAATAAGACATAAAAAAAATAATACAAAAAAAAATGTTGGAACCGAACCCGAGCGTTCGGTTTATTTCGGTTGAGAAAATTTTGGAATGGAACCCAAGCGTTCGGTCTATTTCGGGTGAGAAAATTTTTGGAGCCGAACCCGAACGTTCGGTCTATTTTGGTTGCCAAAAAAATAAGTTTGAAAAAGAAAAGAACTTTGACAATAAGATAAATGAATGTGGAAAAATAATACAAAAGATTTACAACCAACGAAACTACCTTTGAGTGATAAGCGAAGATCAGATGATACAACCGAACCCGAGCGTTCGGTTCATTTCGGTACACCAGAACAAGACCCGAACCCGAGCATTCGGTCTATTTCGCTTCTTACTTTTGATCTTGAGAGGTAATTTTTGGTACTGACTCCGATTCCATCATTCCTAGCCCTTGTAGAATTTTGTTGAAAGAAGCTTCAGGAAGAGCTTTGGTGAAGATGTCAGCCGGTTGATCAGTGGTTCGAACAAAATGAATTTCGACGTTCCCATCTTCCACATGATCCTTAATAAAGTGATACCTCAGTGCTATGTGCTTAGTCTTGGAGTGTTGCACTGGGTTATGACAGATCCTAATTGCACTCTCGGAGTCGCAATATAGTGGGATCTTTTTCATATTGAGTCCATAGTCACGAAGCTGGCTTTGGATCCAAATCACTTGAGATGTACAGGAGGCAGCTGCAATGTATTCTGCTTCAGCTGTAGACAGAGATACACAAGTCTGTTTCTTTGATTGCCAGCTAACCAACTTCCCGTCGAGGAATTGGCAGCCTCCAGTGGTGCTTTTCCTGTCTAGTCCACAACCTCCAAGGTCTGCATCTGAGTAGGCTTGGACGAAGAAACCTGAGTTTGATGGATACCATAAGCCGAGAGAGGTAGTTCGTTTTAGATACCGGAGTATGTTCTTCACTGCAAGCATATGAGGTTCACGAGGATTCGCCTGAAATCTAGCATAGTAACAAACAGAAAACATTATATCAGGCCTGCTAGCAGTAAGATACATTAAAGAACCGATCATCTAGCGATAAAGCGTAATATCGACTGCTGGCTTATCCAAGGATGGAGTGAGCTTGGTGTCGAACGCCATTGGAACTTTAACCTTTGAGTCTCCCATCATTCCGAATTTAGCAAGGAGAGTCTTGGTATATGCTTCCTGGTTAATAAAGATGCCTTCGGGTCCCTGTCTAATATTTAAACCAAGGAAAAAATTAATCGGACCCATTGAGCTCATTTCAAATTTAGTCTCCATCAGCTTTCTGAATTCAGCTGTTAAGCTAGGATTCGTTGAGCCAAAGATGATATCATCGACATAGATTTGAACAATCATAAGGTGGTTACCTTCCTTCTTACGAAAGAAGGTTAGGTCAACCGAACCTTGTTTGAATTTGGACATCTTTAAAAACTTGGTTAGCATTTCATACCAGGCCCTAGGTGCTTGTTTCAGCCCATAAACCGCTTTGTCCAGAATATAGCAGTGATTGGGGTACTTTTCATTGATTAACCCCAGAGGTTGCTCCACGTACACCGTTTCTTCAAGTTCTCCATTTAGAAATGCGCACTTTACGTCCATTTGGTAGACCTCAAAGTTCTTGTGTGCAGCGTAGGCAAGAAATATTCGAACAGATTCCAGCCTAGCTACAGGAACAAAAGTTTCCTCATTATCGATTCCTTCCTCTTGGCAGTATCCTTTCACCACTAGACGAGCATTGTTTCTTATCACATTGCCTTCCTTGTCCATTTTATTTCTGAAGACCCATTTGAGACCAACAACTGAGGCATCTTTAGGAGTGGGAATGAGGCGCCAAACCTTATCTCTTTCGAACTCATTAAGTTCGTCTTGCATAGCTTGAACACAATCAGAGTGATCAAGAGCAGTATTTACTATCTTCGGTTCAACTTTTGAGACGAAAGAGTTAAACATACAGAACTCTACTTTTGATAACAGAGATGCTTGTTTTGCCTTCAGTTGAGATCGGGTCAGGACCTTTTCGGAGACATTACCCACTACTTGTGAAACGGGATGATCTCTGGTCCACTTAACAAGAGGAGGGTAATTTGGATCATAGGATGGATCCAATTCAGCGTTTACCATTTCTTCTAATTCAGATTGACTATCATCGTAATAAAACATATCGGCATTCTCCCCCTCGACTGATGAGCATTCAGATGTATCTTGACAATTTGGTGCTATAGGACTTTCGGGTGTATTTGAGCTTTCGGGAGCTACAGTACCTTCGGGTGCAGTAGTGTTTTCGGGTGCAGCTGGAGAAGAGTTCTCCCCCTCAATTTCGCACGCAGCACACAAATGTTCTCGATCAAACTTGAGCAATGGAAGACCCTGAACATGACCTTTGGTGACAAGTTTGTTGATATCCTTGAAGTTGAGATGAGAGAGCCTTCGGTGCCACAGCCAGCTTTCGTCAGAATGTGCTTTGGATAATAGACAGATAGTTGGATTTCCTTTGATGGGTTTGAGATTGAGAGGAAACATTTCGCCTTTGCGCTCCGATTTGAGAATTACTCTTTTTGTTTTCTTCTCTATTATTTCCGAACCCTCATCATCAAACGAAACTTTAAGACCGGTACCTCTAACAAGTTGAGATACACTGATGAGGTTATGTTGTAGTCCTTCAACGTATGCAACCTTTCTAATCGTGAAGTCTCCATTTGTTATCATCCCATAACCTTTAATCGTGCCATATGAGTTGTTCCCAAACTTTACATTCCCGCCGTTTGGAAGAGATCAAAATTCCCTCAGCTCTTCCTTCCTTCCTGTCATGTGACGTGAGCAGCCACTGTCAATATACCATTCTTCGTCGAACTGCTCGTCACTGATAACCTACAAAAATCAAGCAGATTTAGGAACCCAAAGTTTCTTGGGTCCACGTGAGCCTTTCACAAGAACAGGAATAGTAAGAGAAATGTCAACAAGATATGTTCTTTTTATTAAAGTTGTTTCATCTTTCTTCTTAATAGTGAAAACTTTAATTTTGTTGGGATTTGTTACAGTCGGTTTGGATTCAGGTTCAGGCATTTGGGCCTTGGAATGCTTTTGATCATTCTTGACTGAGGAAACCTTCAATTTTCCTTTCAAATCTGTTGAAGAATTTGGATTTTGAGTTTGAACAGAATTGGATTTAGAATGGGGTTGAGAAGAATTAAAATGAGAGAATTTAGACTGAGAAGTTTTCTTGACTTGAGGTTCTAAGTGACTCTTTTGTTTTTGATCATTAGTGGGACCGAACCTAGAACCTTGGTAGCTTTTGCTCTCGGAACCGAACCTATGCTTTCGGTAGCTAACGTTCTCTGAACCGAACCTTTCCCTTCGGTTGTTTTCTTGCGTTCTTACAACACTTTTCTCTGACTTTGAATTTTTGTCATGATAAGAGAAATGGGCGTTTTGAGATCGCCAAAACTGTTTTCGTTCTGAGAGATTCTTTTTGTATCTCAGATTTCTTTGCTTTTTTTGATCCTTCACTTGCTTCGGCTGCTTGTGGATGTTGGCTTTTTGCTTTTGCTTCCTGTCAGCCGGTTCACTTTGAACTGATGATGTTTCGCTTGAAGGAGTGACTTTTTCTACAGGAACTTCTTTTGTACCACTAGTACTTGGCACATCGAAGTTGTCAGGCTTGTTTAGTGGCTCTGGCACATATCTGCCTTTGGTTTTCCATGACGTCCGCTCTGACAGACCATTGGTTTCGTCAGCATTATCTATAGGAGCAAACCAGAAAAATTCATCACAGCCATCTGCATTATCTTCATTTACTATGGCGGTGAGTTCGGCTATCTGATGTTTGGTTACTCCTGTGACCTTATACACCTGATTTGGTGTTGTTCTTACCTTTTGATACACAACAGCTTTTTCTTCAAGAATCGGGGACTTATTTTGGGACAAACGAGCAAACTCTACAGAATTTTCATAAATAAGATTTTTGTGGTTTTTGGTTTCGCTCTTGACAAACTCAGAACAGTCGAATTCATCCTCTAAAGAAATTTCACTTATATCATCATCCTCATTGAGTTCAGACGAGTTTTCAACATCAATTTTATTTTCTGAGCTCAAGTTGGCATTTAATGAGTCAAACTTTTTAATGGTTTCGGTCCTTAGTTTCAGTTTATCGTTTTCATCCAAAAGGTTTTTCAGCATGTCCTTATGGTCTTTGGACTTTATAAAAGATTCGATTTTGTCCAGACCATACATATAAGTCGGATTCACATCATCAGACGAAACTACACTTTCGCAATTGTATGCTTCAACATCGATTTCATCCTCCTTAAACTCAAGGAAGGGTAAAATCATGCGATGAATCTTCTGCCCTATTTCACAGTTAAGATGAAGTTGAGTGATGTTAGCATAAAGACGTTTAGCAATTAAACAAAAAACATTTCTCTGTTTCAGAAGTTTTAAATTATCTCTTTGTAAATAAATGTTTTCGTCTTTGGATTTAATCAGCTCCGACTCCTTCAGCTCTATCCACATCCTCCGTTCCTCACTCTTGGATGACACCCTGCTTATTTGGTCAGTTAGGTTAGAATTGGTGACCCGTGTTTGAGTTAAACTACTATCTAGGATTGAGATTCTTAAATTTAAGCTTTTTAATTCTTTTCCATACAAATTTTGTGGGACTTTGAATGAAACAAAAACGGATTGTACCTTCTTGATCAATTCATCAAGCTCATTGATCTGCACACTGAGAGGTTTTGTTGTGAAGCATAGGTCCTCTCGCTCCTTGGTGTCTTCATTCCCACCATCTGTATTGTATCCCCTCATTTGAGATACATCTGTCACCATCAAACACTTCCCACCGCTTTCTTCACCTCTTGCAACATATGCCTTTCCATGAGATGGCTTCCTGACCTCATCATCCTCTGAGTCGGTTGACCAGACCTACACGCCATCGAACTCATCATTCGTTGCCGAACCCTGCACAATTAAAGCATTCATCGAAGGGTTAGTAGCAGCTTTCTTTCTCTTGATCTATTCCAGCTTTTTCATCAACACAGCCTCTTCATCCTTTTCCTCATCCTTCTCTGCCATTTTCTTTAGGACACAGTCTTTGGCATAGTAGTTATTTCCTCCACAGTAGTAGCAGTTCACACTAGAATCACCTTCAACTTTCGCCTCTTTCTTTGGTTCTTATTGGTAGGGAACCTTTTCTTAATGAACCTCTTTGGATTCGACACCATCATTGCATAGTCTTCAGAAGTAAGATCATAGTCTTCTAAGTTGAGATCTTCATCTTCTACCACACTTTTGCTTTTGGACAGGAGGGCCAAGGACCCTAAACTAGAGAGCACATTTTTCTCTTGCAAAACAATCTTTTCTTGGGATTTCAAAATCCCCACCAGCTTTGCCAACGAATAAGATTTAAATTGCTCATGAGCTTTAACAGTAGACACAACTGCTCTCCACTCGGGTCTTAGGCCATTCAAGAAGGTTACTTTCTGTTCAATCAGCTTCCTTTCTATATCGTGTTTGATCATCTTGCTAAGAAGATGATTGAAGCGATCAAACGTCTGAGTAACAGTTTCATCAGAATTCTGTTTAAATTCACCAAACTCAGACAAAAGCAAGGTCTGAATAGAATGCTCCAAATCTTCATCTGTGGAATATAGCTCTCGCAGCCTATCCCAAATTTCTTTAGCGGTGCTGCAAGAACTCACTAGCCTGAATGTATCTGATTGAAGAGCGAATCGAATCAGTCTCAATTCTTTAATATTGCACTGTAACTTTTTCTTTTCGTCTTGAGCAACGTCCTTTACGTCCTTTAACATATCATTATACTCTTTTTGAGTTTTAATGATTTTTGATGTTCCTGAGTGAGCAAATGGTCCAGAAACGATTGCTTCCCAAATAAGGTATCCATTGTCTTCAGATCCGATGACATAATCTTCAAAATGATGCGCCCAGACTTCGTAATCCTGGGTGTAAAGAATTGGAGTCTTCATTGTCGATCCAATGTTGTTAGAGATGTTGATGGGATTAGATTGTGACTCGTCCATGCTTGATCGTTTTAACCTGTTTGAAAGATTAGACTTGTAATATTTAATATTAGGGCAAAACAAATAAATGCTGAGTTACGTCAATAATGGAATGACGGCTCAATAAATATTAGTTAATGTGGAATAACCCTAATCGCAAACTCTTTCACAGAAAAGATGTGTATGAATTACATAGCCTCCTGCTCTGATACCAATTGATGAGTTATGAATTAACTCTTTGATCGATTAGGTCTTTGTAACAGGTAAGTGATGAACGTAAAACAGTAAACAAAACACAAGTATGAATCAAAATGTGTCAAATGATTAGATTACTCAATCCTCAGCAGAGCTCGACTAAGAACTTCCACTGTAGAGGATTCTAGGGTTACAAAATAAGAAAGATGATATTGTTGAACAATACTTTTCTAATCAATTCTAATCATCTTTGTTCTAGGATGCATGCAAGCATCTATTTATACTAAACCCTACAAAACTCACGGATGGACAGGTCCATACCAGAGATATATATTAGACTAGCTAATGAGCCCAATAGACGCAACACAATACTAGACCTAACAAGTAGGTTTCGTACGGGCGTTAAGCTGTACTCATCTTAGGATCATGATTGTCCACACACTTAGCTGAGGAGTTTTTGTCACACCCCAAAACCAAGAACGACAGAAACGTTCTGGGGCGGAGGACGTCATGTAAAGTATCACAACACAGTATAAAAGTAAATAAACAAACAACATCATCCATTGCATTAAATATATAATTTTAATACAAGTGTGTTCCGTACAGTGATAGACACCGAAAAGTAAATCAAAATAATAAGATGAGTCTTGGATGCGCTCCATCTTCTCAAAAGCTAGCCTCGGTACCTGTCTATTGTCGACCTGAGAATACAAGTTATTTTGAAAGAGTTTATCAGCATTAAGCTAGTGATTTCATAAGTATTTTAGTGCCGGTGTTAATTGTACCATACTATCGACTAGGTAACAACGACAAATGTAGGTCGTAAAAAGATATGACGTTTGGCACCCGCAGACCTGCAGGTCCGGCTGTAGCTAGCAGCAAGGTGTAGGATAGTCAATCCAGTATAGATCTATATGCAAACTCACGCTCTCCCTCCAAGAGACTCTGGCTACAACTCGGGCCATGACATTGAAGGCATGCTTCGATACAGTGGATCACAATTGTTAACGTATTCATGTATATGTAATGTATTGTTACTCATTCTAGTATTGTTTGTATATGTTCTCTTCCTAGTATAATCGTATATGTTCTCTTCCTAGTATAATCGTATATGTTCTCTTCTAGTATAGTTGTATATGTTCTCATAGTAATGTAATGTATATGTTCTCGTAGTAGTGTAATGTATAAGTTCTCATAGTAATAAGTATTGACTCATGAATGAACTGACTCATTGAACATCTCATTGATCTAGCAATTGTATAAGTATTAACCCGTGCTACCCATATGGTAACACACTAATGAAGTAACTAGTACGCATGAATATGGAAGAACTTTTATGACTATATATGTACACATGATATATATTTAATATTGAAACGACCTTCAGACGGCTACCCGATATCCCACCAGACCACATCCAAATCGAGGAAAAGGAAATAGGGCGAACGGCCTTCCTAAGCCTTTTAAACATTTCTTATATAACTATACATATACGGGCATGCAATTTATAATAAGTATAAAAAAGTTTAAGTAAAAGTATTTGATAAGTAAAAGAGTTTGTAAAGCAATTTGAAGTAAAACAGTTTGATAAACAGTTTGAACAGTAATAAAATCATTGGTTTTGTAGTTATTAATCACATGTGATTGATGTAATAACTATAAGTATTTAACTTGTATCCCCCCCCCCATTAAATCATTTAAAACATTTAAAAGTATTTCAAAGGTTAGTTAAAGGGGTATGAACTCACTTGCGGTGAGTGGATTGGATTGAAGTGTCGGATACTGTGCTAGGAGCAAACGGAGACTTGTACACACACACGAGCCTAGTTATCATATAATGAACATATATATAACTAATTAGCCAAATCATAACTAATATATTAAGTTGGTACACTCTAGAACATGAAAACACTTTGAATAAGTGTTATAAGTCCTAAGGGTTGCATCTAAGTTGTTGTGGGACAAGGCTAAAGGGGTTTAGGGTTCCAAAAGACCCTATACATGAGTTTACTCTTCAATAAACCCCACACAAGGAGTTTACGGCCGTAGGCTCCTAAACTTAATGAAATTTTGTGTTTTGAAGTGTTACATGATTCCTAGAAGCAATTCTACTTGGTGGTTTAATCCTTGGAAGAGTTTAGGGCATTAAGACACTCCTTTTAGGAGTTTTCGGCCCCAAGGCCATTTCCTTTTGAGTTTACTGCCGTAAACTCTTATGGAAATGGGTATTTTTATTTTTTTAAGTCCCATACTCATCTAGGATAGGTTCTAGACAATTATCTAAGGCTAATGAAGGCCTTAGGCACACTTTGGTACCCTTCATTGATGTTCACGGCCCAAGAACCATTTCCCTTAGAGATTACGGCCGTAATCTCTCTTGGGGATCATTTTTTGATGTTTTAAGGTCCCCAAATTAACTAGGAATAAATAGAGGCTGTTGTCCAAGGCTTTAGGAGTGGTTAAGGCACTCTTTGTCCTTTGAGTTTGGAGTTCACGATCCAAGAACTTCTTGGGTCGTCAACACCTAAACCTTGGTGTTCTTGGATGATATCTAGTCTTAAATACACCTACATACAAGCCTAAGGTCGTTACTTAACAAGTGGAAGGGACTAGGCATCATTTAAGCCTTATATAAGAGTTTACTCCCCAAGATGTTCTTGGGCGGTAAACTCTCTAATCTTGCAGTTTTGCTATATAATCTATGTTATTAAACACATTATAAGCCATATAAAAAACTAGAGAGAGGTACTCACGATTTGGGATGAAAACCCGAAGATCCGTGAGAGAGAAAATGGCTTTTCTCTAGTTGGAAATGTAACTAATGAAATAATTTGGTTAAGAATTATATATATAGTCCTGGGATTTTCGGCAGAAAATATTTTTATTCCAGAAATGAACTCTAATATCATAAAGTTTTGAAATACTCGAGTTGCACAAACCCATGTGCATCCACTCTCCTGATATCTCCTTAAATGTAAACCCTGAAATACTCAAACTTATTCGCAAAAGTCTGAAATTCACTGCAACTGGTCTAGCTTCTATTGACTTGATAATGTTCGTACATAATGGAAATTTCAGGTTGTCACATCATCCCCTCCTTAGAAGGAATTTCGTCCCGAAATTAGAATTTAATCAAATAAGTAGTTACAAATAACTAAGTAAAAAGACGAGGATATTTCAGTTTCATCTGGTCCTCACACTCCCAAGTGAATTCCGGTCCTCGCTTGGCGTTCCAACGAACCTTCACAATTGGGATACGGCTTTGCTTTGTCTTCTTAACCTCACGGTCCATGATCTCTATCGGTTCCTCCATGAAGTTGAGGCTCTCGTTGATCTCGATCTCGTCAAGTGGGATTACAAGAGTCTCGTCGGACAGACACTTTTTCAAGTTAGAGACATGGAATGTAGAATGTATGTTACGAAGTTCGTCGGGTAGATTGAGTTTGTAAGCTACAGGGCCAATTCTTGCGAGAATCTCGAACGGCCCTATATATCTCGGATTAAACTTTCCACGCTTACCGAAGCGTATCAAGCCCTTCCAGGGTGAGACTTTAAGAAGGACTCGGTCTCCCACCTGGAATTCTAAAGGTTTCCTTCGCGGATCTCTTCTGTCGGTCTCTAGAGGCTTTCAATCGTTCACGGATCTGAACGATCTTCTCTGTCGTTTCCCGAATGATTTCCGGGCCTGTGAGAGTACTGTCAGAAACTTGCCCCCTAGCTAATTGGGTATCACCCACTTCAGCCCAGCACAGAGGGGATCTGTACTTTCGGCCATAGAGGGCTTCAAATGGAGCAGCCTTGATGCTCGTGTGATAACTGTTATTGTAGAAAAACTCGACAAGGGGTAAATGAGTATCCCATGCCTTTCCAAAGTCAAGCACACAGGCTCTCAACATATCTTCCAATGTTTGAATGGTCCTCTCACTTTTTCCGACGGTCTGTGGATGGTAGGTTGTGCTCATGTCCAGCCTTATTCCCAGGGAATGTTATAGTGATTGCTAGAATCTTGAGGTGAACCTACTATCTCTGTCAGAGATAATGGATATAGGTACACCATATAGCCGTACGATTTCCCTAACGTATGTTCTCGTAAGCTTCTCCATCTTGTCAGTTTCTTTGATAGGCAGGAAGTGTGCGGACTTGGTCAATCTATCGACGATCACCCATATGGTATCAAGTCCACCCGTTGTCTTGGGCAACTTGGTTATGAAATCCATAGTGATCCGCTCCCACTTCCATTCCGGAATCTCTGGTTGTTGTAGTAAACCGGAGGGCTTCTGGTACTCGACCTTAACCTTTGCGCAAGTAAGGCATTTACTTACGAAGGTAGCAATCTCTGCTTTCATATTAGGCCACCAGTATAACTTTTTAAGATCCAGATACATCTTATCTGAACCTGGGTGGACGAAATACCAAGTGTTGTGCGCCTCGGTCATGACCAAGTCTCGGAAACCACCATGCTTCGGTGTCCAGATCCGGTTCATGAAATATAAGGCTCCGCCACCCTTGGCTTCTAAATTTTTATCCATTCCTCTAAGGGATTCACTCGTCATGTTTTCAGGTTTCATGGCTTCAAGTTGGGCCACCTGAATTTGCTTAGACAAGTGTGAATGAATAGTCATTGTCAACGACTTGACTCTTCGACCAGAATATTCCTTCCGACTTAGGGCGTCTGCTACTACGTTGGCTTTACCCGGGTGATAACGAATTTTGCATTCGTAGTCACTGAGTAGCTCGACCCACCGTCGTTGTCTCATGTTGAGCTCCTTCTGATCTAATATGTGTTGTAAACTCTTGTGGTCAGTAAATATAGTGCTTTTCGTTCCGTACAAGTAATGTCTCCAGATCTTCAGAGCAAACACAACTGCTCCTAGCTCAAGATCGTGGCTCGTGTAGTTAACTTCGTGTGTCTTCAACTGTCTCGAGGCATAGGCGATGACCTTACCTCGCTACATCAGAACACACCCGAGCCCTTGATTTGATGCGTCGCAATAGACTACGAAGTCTTCTATTCCTTCAGGGAGGGATAGTATTGGTGCGGTGCACCAGGCTCGCTTAATCGTTTGGAACGTTCTTTCCTGTTTCTCTTCGCAGTCAAAGGCCATGCCTTTCTGGGTCAGTGTTGTAAGAGGTTTCGCTATTCGGGAGAAGTTATGTATGAACCTGCGGTAGTAGCCAGCGAGACCTAGAAATTGACAAATTTCTGTAGGCGTCTTCGGTGCTGACCAGTTCTCAATGGCCTTAATTTTGGATGGGTCCATGTGGATTCCCTTTTCACTTACCACGTGTCCTAAGAATTCGACTCTTCGGATCCAAAATTCACATTTAGAGAACTTCGCATAGAGCTTCTCCGTCCGTAAAGTTCTTAGAACTTGTTGCAGATGATCGCCATGCTCTTCCTTACTTTGGGAGTAGATTAGGATGTCATCAATGAATACAATGACGAACTGATCCAAGTAAGGTCGGCATACTCTATTCATCAGATCCATGAAGACTGCGGGCGCATTGGTCAATCTGAATGGCATCACCACGAATTCATAGTGTCTGTAACGAGTTCGGAAGGCTGTCTTCGGAACATCCTCCTCTAGCACTCGTAATTGGTGATATCCGGATCTTAGATCAATTTTGGAAAAGTAGTTCGCCCCTTGCAGTTGGTCAAATAAATCGTCTATGCGAGGCAGAGGGTAACGATTCTTGACCGTTAGTTTGTTGAGTTCTCTGTAGTCGATACACATACGGAATGATCCGTCTTTCTTCTTAACGAATAAGACCGGTGCTCCCCAAGGCGAGAAACTTGGTATTATAAAGCCCTTGCTGAGCAGTTCGTTAAGTTGACCGGATAGTTCCTGCATCTCTGTTGGTGCTCATCGGTAGGGCAACTTGGCTACTAGGGTAGCTCCTGGGACTAAGTCGATTCAGAACTCGACCTGTCGTTGCGGAGGTAATCCTGGTAGCTCTTCTAGGAAGATGTCGGGAAACTCGCTCACTACTGGAATGTTCTTTAGTTCTTTCGTTTCGAGGCTCGTATCGACAACGTGAGAAAGTAATGAATGGTATTCTTTACGTAGATACTTTTGTGCTTGAATACTTGATATAATACGAAGACTCGCACCTGGTTTGTCTCCGTCGACGATAAGAGTTTCATTAGACGGGAGGTTTAGACGGACTGCTTTCTCGTAGCACATGATGTCGGTGCGATGAAGACTCAACCAATCCATGCCGATGATAACGTCGAAGCCTTTTATTGAGACCGGCATAAGGTCGATTGGGAATGAATGGTTATCTAGAGTTAGGGTACATCCTAAGTATATGCTATTTGTGCTCTCTACTTTTCCATTAGCCATTTCTACTGTGAATTGTTCTTTAAGTGTGTGTGGTTGTTGTTTAAGCATGCGAGCAATTTTATGGTTCACGAAGCTTCGCTCTGCTCCACTATCGAAAAGAATGCATGCATAGGAGTTATCGAGGAGGAACGTACCAGTCACCACTGTCGGGTCAGCAACTGCTTCCCCATGGCCTATTTCTAGTACCCTCCCAGCTCCGCCGGCATTCTTTGCTTTAGGGCAGTCCCTCTTATAGTGGCCCGCCTCGCCACATCCATAACAGGTCGGGCTCACGCCAGCGCCGAGGACTTAGGTAATCGGCCTCGCCGGAGATTTACAGAAACGGACTATGTGGCCTTTCCTGTTGCAGTTAGTGCACTGCATTTCACGGCAGGAGCCATTGTGGTGGTAATTGCATTTGCCGCACTTAGGCAAATTTCCAGCATACTGCTGCTTTTTGGCAGCTCGCTGTTTCTTCTTCTTCTCCTCCCAGAACGTCCTCTTAGTGTCAGCGGGTTTGGAGGGTTCCGGGATGGCTAGGGTTGTTGTTGTCGTAGGGGTTTTGACTCCATGGTCAATGAGTCGTTGTGCCAGTCGCTTGGCACTGTCAAAGGTATCGGGGTTTGATGATAGGACATTCCCCTGATACAGAGGCACTAGCCCCCATATATACCTCTCAATCTTTTTCCCTTCAGTGGGAACCATATTGGGGCAGAGGGCCACCAGTTCACTGAATTTGGCGGTATATGCGACTACGTTGGTGCCCTTCATGGTTAGGCTCCACAGCTCCTGCTCCAATTTCTGGATTTCGCCCCTCGGGCAGTATTCCTCAATCATAAGGTTCTTCATGGTTTCCCAACCCATGTCTTTCGCCACTATGAGAGTTAGCGCTTTAACGTGGCCGTTCCACCACGTCAGGGCTTTTCCTTCAAAGGTGCATGTGGCATATTTGACTTTGCTCGCAGCAGGGCATGAACAAATTTCGAAGACTGATTCAGTCTTCTCGAACCATTGCGAGAGGGCAATGACTCTTTCGGTTCCCTAAAAGGACTTCGGCTTGCAGTTGGTGAAATCCTTGTAGGACCACTCTCTCGAGTGCACAAGGATTTCAGCAGGAATAGAGTCAACAGGGATTCCACCTCTACTGGCATCAGTAGAGTGATACTGAGCCATGGCAGTTGCCACTGCTGCAGCTACGGCAGCATTCCGGGCTGCAGTATCGATGACCGGAGGAGGAGGAGGTGGTGGAGGTGCAGGGTTATTCCTGGGAGATTTGCGAGGAGGCATCTTTCAGCTATAAGTATATAAAGATAAACAAAATGGTAAGAATCAATTGTAAGTGGGGTGAGAGTGACACACGGACTAACTAACCATAGCCCAACAGTTGAATGAGTGTTTGAGATCACAACAAGGAAGATTAATAGGAAAACACAAGCATAAAGATTTTTCCCACGGATTAGGTAGTTGTCAATAATACTGGTATTACTGATGTAATAAGTTCAGGGAAAATCGACCTAACAGTAGGTCTTACATCATACCATACGGAAAGTTTGACAGTTCCTAGATTCCTAGTTAGAGTACTGAAAGTTAGGAATATTTTACAGACAAGTGCTACTTAGAGCACAGATACTAAAGGCTATTCCTTAACCACAAGACAAAGATGTACTAGACATCTTTTAACGGCGATGGGAATTCCTCGGGCGAACCCTGAGGTCTGCCACTTGACGAACCACCTCTTGAAGGTGTCGCTCATGAGCCCTTTGACAGGCTTGAAGTTCCATGACTTCGGCTCGGGAGGCAGCCAGTTGTTGCTGTAGTGTTTCATTGGTTCTCCTGGTCCGTTCCATTTCTTCTTCCAGACGGAGGATGCGGACTGTGTTGACACCAAAGTTGGCATCAATCTCCATGACTCGGTCGATAGCTGCTCGACCTTGTTCACCATTACGAGCTATCCTGCAGATAATGACGGGCAGAGCTCGATCCGCAGAGCCACCTTCGTTGAGGTTGTAAAAGCTTCGGTCCCAAAAGTAAGGTAAGGGTTGACCCTGTTCATCGCTCCAGTGATTCAAGTTGGTTGCCCACAAAGGTGTAGGACCTGGAAAAGCTGGTCGGGGGTTGTTGTTTGGGGCTTGACCTACTGGCGGTAGGTTGTTGACTTCAGGCTCAGAGTCGGATCCATCAGAAAAGCCTTCTACGAGGTGATCATCCAAAGGGATTGGATGCTCATCTTCGGGCTCTTCTTCGATCCACCCAGCATTGCCTTCATTTGGGAAGTACGGGTCGCCATGATGGAATCCAGCCATTTAATCTACGCGAGAAGAGAGGTATAAGAATCTAGTGTATAAATAGCTTGTAGTAGCACAAAATACCCCTATAGTATTTTATATTTAAGATCTATTGTTCTCCTTATGGTATTTTTGGTAAGTTTTTAGACTTGTTAACATATCACAACCATTCTAGGGCATATACTAATCACTCCTTGGACCAGCATAGTTGATCAGGCTATGCCATTCCCAAGACTGACCATATATCCCCGAGCTCACTTGTGAAATTTAACAATCGTAATACTTTTGTTCTTGTCATTGTGACACTGATTTTAGTATGAATGCAGACTAGTATACTTAACTAAATATTTTAATATTTAAAGTATAGACTCTTGGTCAGAATGTTTTAATCCCAAATGGGTTTATAGTTAGTATATCTTTTATTGGTTGATATACTTAATTCACTATAAACAATGCTCTGATACCAATCTGTCACACCCCAAAACCAAGAACGGCGGAAACGTTCTGGGGCGGAGGACGTCATGTAAAGTATCACAACACAGTATAACAGTAAATAAGCAAACAACATCATTTATTTCATTAAATATATAATTTTAACACAAGTGTGTTCCGTACAGTTATAGACACCGAAAAGTAAATCAAAATAATAAGATGAGTCTTGGATGCGCTCCATCTTCTCAAAAGCTGGCCTCGGTACCTGTCTATTGTCGACCTGAGAATACAAGTTATTTTGAAAGAGTTTATCAGCATTAAGCTGGTGAGTTCATAAGTATTTTAGTGTTGGTGTTTGTATCAAAACGTTTGAACATGGTTTTAAGTATGAGTTTGTAAACATTGGTGATAAAAGTGTGTGAATGTCTGTAAGTGTTTGTAAAAGTTTGAATCTCTCAGAAAAACCTATATTTTCTATTAAAAGTAGCCTTCTACCAAGGCGTAACTGTTTTGTATGTTCGTTTATTGTAAAAGTGTGTAATTTCCCAAGTGTAACTATCATTAAAAAAAATATAGTTTGTACATTAATGTTTAAGTGAAATAATCACTAAATATATGTGAAGCGTAAATTATTTTAGTACTGTAATGTTGTATTATAGGAACTACTGCTGTAATAACTACCTTAAACCGGATTTATATTAAGGTATCATGTGATTAATTGTACCATACTATCGACTAGGTAACAACGACTAATATAGGTCGTAAAAAGATATGATGTTTGGCACCCGCAGACCTGCAGGTCCGGCTGTAGCTAGCAGCAAGGTGTAGGATAGTCAATCCAGTATAGATCTATACGCAAACTCACGCTCTCCCTCCAAGAGAATCTGGCTACAACTCGGGCCATGACATTGAAGGCATGCTTCGATACAGTGGATCACAATTGCTAACATATTCATGTATATGTAATGTATTGTTACTCGTTCTAGTATTGTTTGTATATGTTCTCTTCCTAGTATAATCGTATATGTTCTCTTCTAGTATAGTTGTATATGTTCTCATAGTAATGTAATGTATATGTTCTCATAGTAGTGTAATGTATAAGTTCTCATAGTAATAAGTATTGACTCATGAATGAACTGACTCATTGAACATCTCATTGATCTAGCAATTGTATAAGTATTAAACCGTGCTACCCATATGGTAACACACTAATGAAGTAACTAGTACGCATGAATATGGAAGAACTTTTATGACTATCTATATACATATGATATATAATTAATATTGAAACGACCTTCGGACGGCTACCCGATATCCCACCAGACCTCATCCAAATCGAGGAAAAGGAAATAGGGCGGACGGCCTTCCTAAGTCTTTTAAACATTTCTTATATAACTATACATATACGGGCATGCAATTTATAATAAGTATAAAAAAGTTTAAGTAAAAGAGTTTGTAAAGCAGTTTGAAGTAAAACAGTTTGATAAATAGTTTGAACAGTAATAAAATCATTGGTTTTGTAGTTATTAATCACATGTGATTGATGTAATAACTATAAGTATTTAACTTGTATCCCCCCCCCCCATTAAATCATTTAAAACATTTAAAATTATTTCAAAGGTTAGTTAAAGGGGTATGAACTCACTTGCGGTGAGTGGATTGGATTGAAGTGTCGGATACTGTGATAGGAGCAAACGGAGACTTGTACACACGCACGAGCCTAGTTATCATATAATGAACATATATATAACTAATTAGCCAAATCATAACTAATATATTAAGTTGGGACACTCTAGAACATGAAAACACTTTGTATAAGTGTTATAAGTCCTAAGGGTTGCATCTAAGTTGTTGTGGGACAAGGCTAAAGGGTTTAGGGTTCCAAAAGACCCTATACATGAGTTTACTCTTCAATAAACCCCACACAAGGAGTTTACTGTTGTAAACCTTTGAGTTTACGGCCGTAAGCTCCTAAACTTAATGAAATTTTGTGTTTTGAAGTGTTACATGATTCCTAGAAGCAATTCTACTTGGTGGTTTAATCCTTGGAAGAGTTTAGGGCATTAAGACACTCCTTTTAGGAGTTTTCGGCCCCAAGGCCATCTCCTTTTGAGTTTACTGCCGTAAACTCATATGGAAATGGGTATTTTTATGTTTTTAAGTCCCATACTCATCTAGGATAGGTTCGAGACAATTGTCTAAGGCTAATGAAGGCCTTAGGCACACTTTGTACCCTTCATTGATGTTCACGGCCCAAGAACCATTTCCCTTAGAGATTACGGCCGTAATCTCTCATGGGGATGAGTTTTTTATGTTTTAAGGTCCCCAAATTAACTAGGAATAAATAGAGGCTATTGTCCAAGGCTTTAGGAGTGGTTAAGGCACTCTTTGGCCTTTGAGTTTGAAGTTCACAGTCCAAGAACTTCTTGGGCCGCGAACACCTAAACCTTGGTGTTCTTGGATGATATCTAGTCTTAAATACACCTACATACAAGCCTAAGGTCGTTACTTAACAAGTGGAAGGGACTAGGCATCATTTAAGCCTTATATAAGAGTTTACTCCCCAAGATGTTCTTGGGCGGTAAACTCTCGAATCTTGCAGTTTTGCTATATAATCTATGTTATTAAACACATTATAAGCCATATAAAACAACTAGAGAGAGGTACTCACGATTTGGGATGAAAACCCGAAGATCCGTGAGAGAGAAAATGGCTTTCTCTAGTTGGAAATGTAACTAATGAAATAATTTGGTTAAGAATTATATATATAGTCCTGGGATTTTTGGCAGAAAATATTTTTATTCCAGAAATGAACTCTAATATCATAAAGTTTTGAAATACTCGAGTTGCAAAAACCCATGTGCATCCACTCTCCTGATATCTCCTTAAATGTAAACCCTGAAATATGCAAACTTATTCGGAAAAGTCTAAAATTCACTGCAACTGGTCTAGCTTCTATTGACTTGATAATGTTCGTACATAATGGAAATTTCGGGTTGTCACAGTTTTGATAGGATCCGGTACATTAGTGCTGGTATGATCGCACCCTATAGGTCTACGAAGAAAGCACCCTTCCACCAAAATGTTTAAAGGTGAGACGATAATGAGTTTTTTTTTAGAATGGCTACGTCGTGAGTTTTCTCACTAAGTTTATCTTAGTTCAATTTGAAACGTATTTTGGTTGTTTTATGGTGTTCTGAAAACAATTCATAATGAGGGTCTTTATATGATAAACTCGTGTATTTTAGTAGTTCTGTATCCAAGTGAAACCTTGAAATTTGATCCAAGCTAGGTCTTTCTTACGACCATTTGATGTATGCTTAGTGGTATGATTAAGACTTAATAGACCTTTGAGTCTGATGGATCTATCGTAAACCCATTTTGTTAATATGATTCTATAAATTTTGGTTTCAGAGAAAGTTTTGACCTAAATGTAGGCCTACACCAGATTATTGTAAGGAAAAGTTTTGATAGCAACTAAATCTCTTGATTAGTATAGCCGCTTAAATCACAGTGTCGTGCTTATGCGTAGAATAGAGTAGCACAAACGCATACTCATGAACCTGATTTACAAGGTCTTGTGAGCGGTATGAGCTCTACTCATGACGATCCGTCCATTGCGATGCCTGAGGCAAAATCAATGTACCTTGCAGCTCTACCAATCGATGCTTGGCTGCAATCATCCTCTCTTTAGATGTCGTGTGTCTATCCTGTTACTCTCTTGCTTCTGCCCGAGCTGTGATAAGGTTCTAAAAAGAATGTTGGCCTCTGAAATAGTAGTCTATCTCCGAGTCTCGGGTACGTGAGATAGGAGGGTATGTGTAACATCCGGATTTCCAGGTATATTATTTTATTTAATTATTTTTGGAGTTTGTGGAGGAACTCGGCGAGTTGGAGCCAAGACTCGTCGAGTAGGGTCGCGGATGTTCATCCGGGTTCACGTCCTGACTCGGCGAGTCCACGCTGTTTAAAGAAACCCTAATCCCCCAGGTTTGGAGCCTATTTAAGGGCACTTATAGCCTCCCATTGCGGCTACCAGTCCCTTGAGAGAACCCTAAGTGAGCCAAATCGCTGTGAGGAAAAAGAAGTCACTTTTGATCTTTGTACCTTTGGTTTAGCAAGAAGAAGGTGACCAATAGCAAGATGAGGTGCGATTCTAGCAGTTCCAGAGTTCAGAGACTTCATTTTGAGGTATTAGTTCGAACCTCCTTCAGTTTTGGTGTTGATCATTAGAGTTAGGGTTTTCTAACCCCTTTGGAGAGTGATTATGTGGAGCAAATGGTCCCTCTTCGAGTTGTGCCTTGGATCTGGACTCAAAGAGGTCCATAGACCTTAACCCTTAGAGCTTTATGGATGAGTTTGGGGTCATTGGACTTAGGTTGCCATTTTTGGGACTAAATCTCATTTTGATGCCTTGTTGTTGTTATACAAGCATCAAGTTTCGGACTTTACGTGACATTCATGCTTGGGAAGGCCAGATCTAGGGTTTATGGAAACAGATCTGACCTCAGGAGGCCAGTAGAGTTTGTGCATGGCATGAACTCACCGAGTTGTTCTTGGGACTCGGCGAGTAGGGCTAGGGTTTCACGTAAATTGCTCAGTGAGTAGACTTGCCGAGTTGGGGAATGACTTAGTGAGTCAGAAGGGGGTTAGAGGATTGGAGTTCAAGGCGGTACTCACCAAGTTGTTCTTGAGACTCGGCGAGTTGAGTCGGGGTGGCCCCGCGATTCATGTCCGTTATGCCTCATCGAGCATAGGGAGGGACTCGGCGTGCCAAGCGGGACAAGTGTTAGAGAACATGTGTGAACTCGCCGAGTCACCAAGGTGCACTCGGCGAGTAGGGTCAAAGTGTGACCGTTGACTTTTATTGACTTTAGGGGTTTGGTCAACAACGGAGTACTTGTGTCAAGAGGGGGGTAAAATAGTCTTTTACCCTTCTAAGAGTGCCAATGGCGGGTTGATTCTAGTTTCGAGAGTTATATTAATAAGAGTACTTACTTTATGTGAATAGGCGAAGACTAGGCAATATTTCTTCCGAGTCAGAGATTTACCGAGACGCCTGAGGTGAGTCTTCTCACTATACTTTACCTAGTGTGGTAACAGAGTTATGTGACAGTGTATTTTAGAGTTATGAGCTAGCGTATTTTCATGTTATTTATGTGTTGTGATTTATTGTATGTGATATGCATGATTCAGAGTTTATAGAGTAGGACCAGTGGGTCCATAGAGTTAGGACCTTCGGGTCCATAGAGTTAGGGCCAGAGGGCCCACAGAGAGTTGGGGCTGGAGGGTCCCACTAAGACACATTGACCAGAGGGTCAACAGAGTTATAGCCTCGAGTGGCTAATATA
Organism: Lactuca sativa; assembly: GCF_002870075.4. Taxonomy (NCBI): domain Eukaryota; kingdom Viridiplantae; phylum Streptophyta; class Magnoliopsida; order Asterales; family Asteraceae; genus Lactuca; species Lactuca sativa. Next base: position 254,394,580 of record NC_056626.2, read on the forward strand.
TGTTAGAGTGGTATTATGGGGAACTCTCTAAGCTTATGCTTACAGTGTTACGTGTTATGTGTTTCAGGTACCAGTGATGACCAAGGGAAGGAGCCGACTTGATTCGTACACACACATGGGATTTTATGTATTTCGATCTTGGGAGGTGTTTTGTGAAACAAAGACATGATACTATGACATTTTATGAATGAATGAGCTAGTAAAAATGTGTTTGAAAATGAGAAAAATTGTTTTAAATTTTTACGGCGTTACAGTCTGTAGTAGGCTAGTAGCGCGCAGTTTCCGAACTCGGGTTGTAGTCTACCTGTTTTAATCCCCGATGTTCGCGATCTGTCGGGTCTTCGCCGGGAAGGCTCTGTCAGTCGGTCCCCCGTGGTTGAGGTCATAGCACCTTCGTTGGTCTCTACATGGTGATTGCTGTCACTGCTATCGACTTCAACCCTCAATCACGGTTGCCTAACGGGGCACAGGTTCGATGTAGTCGAAACGGTTTGTGGGAACCCTGGCTATGCATGGAGGGTTGATTACCTCCGGTTCCGCTTCTGATTCTTCTCATAACCATCCACCATTTCTCTGGTTGGGAAAGTAGGGATCGTCCAGTAAGTAGGATATTGTTATGTTGTACGTGCGAGAATAGGAGTAAAAAGATAATTATTGGACGAACTATCTAGATAATTATTAGATGGTCTGTATCAGTTATATCAATACTTGTGTAGTGTATACTAGTTATATGAAATCAAGGCAGGATAGTCATTTGAATAGGTGACTCTAACTCCAAATCCACAATCCTACGAGAACAGGAAGTAAAGCAACGGTCACAAATTCTAAGTCTATAACGCCTAAATTTCATGTAACCTTAGCGTACCCACTTAACAACTATTGACCTACTTGATAGAGACCTGTTTAGTTCTCATGTAAGCACTTATAGTAACACAAAATACTCCCATAGTATTTTTAAACTCATGCTCTGTTCTAATGTTCTCATTGTGGTAGTGTTGGTAAGTTTTTAGACTTGTCGCCATATCACAACCATTCTTGGGCATGTGCTAATCACTCCTCGGACCAGCATAGTTGATCAGGCTATGCCACTCCCAAGACTGACCATACATCCCCGAGCTTACCTGTGATATTGTGACAATCTGAAATTTCCATTCTGTACAAACTATATCACTTCAATACAAGTTATAGCAGTCACAGTTAATTTTCAGACTTTTTCGTGTAAGTTTGAGTAATTCAGGGTTTACAGTTCAGGAAATATCAGGAGAGTGGATGCACTAGGGTTTAGTGCAACTCTATTATTCCATAACTCTATTATATTAGAGATCATTTCAGGAATAAAAATATTTTCTGCCAAAAATATCTCAGGACTATAAATAGAATTCTGAACCAATTTCATGAATTCTGAACCAATTTCATTCATTATTCGCATTTCCAACTAGAGAAAAGCCATTTTCTCTCTCACGGATCTTCGGGTTTTTATACCAAAACTTGAGTAACTCTCTCTAGTAGTGTTAGAAAGCTTATTATGTGTTTATAACATGATTTAGATGGTTAAATCACTAGATTTAGGAGTTTACTCCCCAAGGTGTTCTTGGGCGGTAAACTCCCGAAACAATGCCTAGACCTTCCCTTGTGATATGATACTACCTTGGACTCATATATATGTGTGTTAGGGACATTAAAAAAACCAAGAATCATCAAGTTTTGGGTGTTCACGGCCCAAGAAGATCTTGGACTGTGAACTCCAATATCATGGACAAAAGGGTGCTTTTAAGGCACCTAAAGCCTTGGACATTTACTAGGAATTGTTCCCACTTAAATGAAGGACCAAAGCACATCAAAATCACCCCTCAAAGTGAGTTCACGGCCCTAATAAGGTTCTTGGGCCATGAACATCAAAAAAAGGGCACCAAAGTGTGCCTAAGGCCTTCATATGCTTGGGATAAAAGTTTAAGACCTATACTACATGTGTATGAGACTTGAAAGCATCAAAAACACCCATCCTTAAGAGTTTACGGCCGCAAACCCTAAAGGAAATGGCCTTAAGGCCGTAAACTCCTCAAAGGGGTGTTTCTATGCCTTAAACCCTTCCAAGAATTAAACCACCAAGTTGGAATAATTCTAGGGATCATTTGGGACTTCAAAACACAAAATATCACCAAGATTGGGAGTTCACGGCCATAAACTCAAGAGTTTACAACCGTAAACTCCATGTGTGATGCTATATGGAGAGTAAACTCAAGTATAGGATCCTTTGGAACCCTAAACCCAAGTACCTTGTCCCACAATAGCTTAGGTGCAATCCTTAGGGCTTATAACACTTATATAAAGTGTTTATTATGTTCTAGGATGTCTTAACATTATCAATTAGTAATTTAAGACTAATTGAGTGCATATATGTGTGATTATATGTTCATTAGGATCGTAGTCTGTGTGCAAGTCCTCACTTGACACCTAACAATCCTACACCGTCCAGTTCATCCAAACCACCATCTACAGGTGAGTTCATACCCCTAATCAATGTTTAAAATGATTTTAAATGCTTTAATGGGGGGAATACAAGTAGAAAACAACATGTTATTAAATTACTCATATGTATTTTATAACTGTGTTTTCATCCAGCAGATTTCACATACTACAAAATGTGATGCATGAAATGGTTTTCCATCTTAAAATACCTTGATAACAAAGGTATTAGTTTTGAAATTTTTATTAACATGACATCAAGTCACTCTTAATTATTATTCAAAACTCTTAGATATCTTGCAAAATCATTACATTTACCTTCTTGAACAAACAATTGCCTTTCAGTTAATTATCATAGGGATAGTTAGAAGATACAAAACAATATTCCTATTACGAGGAATCACACAAGAGTCAGTTCATTCATGAGTCTATACCAGTACATTACATGATACATGAGTACATTTATCTAGGATTACATGATACATGAGTACATTTATCTAGGATTACATGATACATAAGTACGTTTTCATAGATACATTTATCTGAATACGCTTACATGAATACCATACATGAGTACTGTTACATAGATACATTATCCTGTATTCACTTACCTGGATACTTGTATCTAGAGTTATGAGGAAGATTTATCCGTACCTTCTGTGTAAATTTCCCTGCCCATCCCTGTTCGACGGGATGTCTAGACGGGACTAACCATTCTGGAACCCAGCTGTTAGCACCACTGGGTGATGAACATCTACGGATGTCTAAGGTTATCACTTATAATAGATAGATTGGTATCGGAACTAACCATTCCTCCATCCTGTTGTTGCAACAGAGGATGAGATGAAAATCTTCGGATGATCATTAGGTTACCACTTATATTAGGAGTCGGCTATGGGACTAACCCTTCCTCCAACCTGCTGCTGCTACAGAGGACAATTGGACCATCTTCGGAGGTTCATTAGGTTATACATATCGCTTACTGCGATGGCGTGTTAGTCCTGGTATCCAGGGATAACACTCACATGGTTATATTTTTCCTATTTACTTTATTTTGTGATATATTCACATAAACGATGAGTTAGACTAATTACTGTTTGTAGTAGTCAAAAAGAAGGAAAAACTATCATTTTACTTACAAAACATTTGGGTCTTGGTAGAAGACTACATTATCATAACAAAACATTCGGGTCTTGGTAGAAGACTACATTGTCATAACAAAACATTCGGGTCTTGGTAGAAGACTACATTATCATAACAAAACATTCGGGTCTTGGTAGAAGACTACATTGTCATAACAAAACATTCGGGTCTTGGTAGAAGACTACATTGTCATAACAAAACATTCGAGTCTTGGTAGAAGACTACATTATCATAACAAAACATTCGGGTCTTGGTAGAAGACTACATTGTCATAACAAAACATTCGGGTCTTGGTAGAAGACTACATTGTCATAACAAAACATTCGGGTCTTGGTGGAAGACTACATTTCATACTAGTAGGAAATAAGGGATTTCTTAGGGTTTTTCATACTTATATCAACTGTCTTACTTAAAGGTTTTACATGACATTCATAACATGTTTTCAAAGCAAGACAATGACACTTAAATACTTATGAATTCACCAGCTTTAAAGCTGATACTCTCTTTCAAAATCACTTGTATTCTCAGGTCATCAGTAGACAGGTACGGTGGGCAGGTTTTGAGAAGACGGAGCAGACAAGTCTCGTCTTTTATTTTGATTATATATTTTTGGTGTCTTATTACAATGAAAGAACACACATATATTAAAACTTTACTTATAATGCAATGGATGATATTATTGCTTGTTTACTATTTTACATTGTTGTGATACTGTACATGACGTCCTCCACCCCGGAATGTTTCCGCCGTTCTTGGTTTTGGGGTGTGACAGATATTCAACAATCATTACTTTTGTTTTGTTCTAGGATGATGCTGACCTTAGTATGTATGCATGTATGTATACTTTTAACAAGAAACTATTTATTTCTAAAAGTATAGTTGTTTTGAAAACTTTAAATTAGAGACCTTAGTCCCAATGCATTTATAGTTTGTATATCTTATGTGGTTCGATATACTTAGTTCACTATAAACAATGCTCTGATACCAATCTGTCACACCCCCAAACCAAGGATGGTGGAAACGTCCGGGGGTGGAGGACTCCATGTAGTATCACAACAACGAGTATAATAGTGCTCAATACAACCATCATAAATATAATTGAAAAAGTTACACCAAAGTATATGTTTACATGATTCAAATCAATTACATTGTGATGACAAAATGAACTATTTGACGATTCAACGTCCCATCCTCAAAATGATGTTGGTTTTCCTGTTTCACTGATTTCCTGAGAATACAAGTTGTTTGAAAAAGTGTCAACACAAAGGTTGGTGAGTTCATAAGAGATTTCGTTAGAGAAGTAAACCGTTTTCCTTGTAAAAGCGATAGAGTATGTATCCAGAAAATCCGATATTTTCTTTATAAAAGTTATGTGGTCCTAATTCCCAGGACCGGGAATAAACAAGTATTTGTCATACTTAAAGATATAAAAGTGGTTTTAAATCGGAATAAAACCCTTTTTGAATTGAAGGAAAGTCCCGTAACGAATAATGTGTAGTCTTAAATACCAAGACCGAAAGTGTACAGTAATATCCATACTTATTGATATAAAAAGTGATTTTAAATCGACATAAAACCCCTTTTGATTTATAAAAATTCCCGTAAATTTATGTGTTGTTAACTCCCTATGTGAGTCGCTATAACCATACTATGACTAGAGGTAACCTGCACAACGTCTTTCAAACGCCCTGATCCTATGACTCTTGTCACCCGCAGACCTGCCGGTCCGGCTGTAGCTAGCAGCGAGGTGTGGGATGTCAACCCCAATATAGATTTATACATAATCATCACGCTCTCCCTACAAGAGATTCTGGTTGTAACTTACAGGAATTTGGATCCCGTACTCGAACGTACGGGGAGAGAATTGTCTCACAACCTAAGTTAACAAGTTTACGTGTGGTGTGCGTGAGTGTAGAACCTTTTTCTGTAGGAATAATATTTTCCGAAATGTGTTTGTTGTGTTAATGGAAACATAAACCATACCTATTATAGTTTATCAAAACGTTTAAATGTAATAGTTATAAATTTGTTTACTATGGTTAACTACTGTATTTGTGAAGGTAAAAACTCTTTTTTTTTACCGATATGTATATACACTTTTGCTAAAGTGAAGCAACGTGCAATATAACAACTAATTGATTACCATAATTTTGTAGGTAAAAAGAAAATCCATTTGTTTTCTGATGTATGACTATAAACTAAGGCAAAATGTCATCTATTTGCAAAAACATATATTCACATAAAGATATACACCTTGCTCAACATGTTACAAGGTGAAATGAAATTGATAGTATTTTTCTGTTGTTAGCATTTTCATTTACTATTCTTAGAAAATTTATAGAAAAATCATCAAAGGTCCAAATCAGAATCCGTAAATTCTGAGAGTTTAAGAAATGAGTCTAGTTTGTTCATAATTTTTATTATGAATTTTAATGACACCCAACTTGTGTGAAAAAGTCCATAATCACAGACTGGTCCGGATTGATGTTTGAAATGTTAGGCAGTTTTCTAAAAATCACCATAAATTATTGAGATGTGCAGGTAGTCATTTTAAAGATAAGAACTTGAACTATTTGCACCTAATACAGTTTTGAAACTAAAATTTTAAGTTGTCCAAAACAGTCCGTGAATGGAGTCCAACTTTTCTGATGAAAGCTGTTTGAAAAGTTTAGTAATGTTCTTGGTGTTTTAACTTGTATTCCCCCCCCCCCCCAAAAAAAAAAAGAACTTAAGAAAACATGAAAATGTAGGGGTGTGAACTCACCTTATGTGATTTTAGTAGATGAATGTTGGAGAAAGGAAGTGTTCAACTCAAGAGCACTTGAAGATGCCTTGAAGATTTTCGTGAATCTAACATCAAAGTGATGGAGTTTGTGTAAGCAATCGATGATTGGAGTAGAATGAAGTGTAATAATCATAAGGAGGATGAATTATACTTACCAAGATTATAATAAAGCTTGATGATCAGCCTTGGAGTCTCGAAATAGAGAGAAAAAGTTTGAGAGAAAAGTGTTTGATCTTTTGGTGGAAATGAGAGAATCAATGAAGTGTGAGGAGAGAGGATGGATGTTCCATCTCTAAGAACGTGGGAAATGGCTGGAAATCATGATAAAGTACTTTGACATGACCTAGGTATGGTAGGAGGAGTGTGGCTGGTCATGGAGTGGGTGTGGGTGGTTACTTGTGTCATAAACTAAAGAAAAGTCAACACTCCACCTCTTGTACTTCACCCACTCTTCTTGGATAAGGTTTATCCCCAAAAACGTGATTATTTAATAAATATGGGGCCTTATATGTTAAAATAAAGTTTTGGGTGAAAATCTCGCGTTAAAATAATTAAAAACGGGCCTAAAACGCAAAACTAGTCGAAAACCGGGTGAAAAAGAGCTTCCTGCGAGACCTCTCGGTCCTAGGCCGAGGTTCGGTCCCTTCTGCTGCTGGGCCGAAGGCGAAATGGAGCGAAAGGTGGGTAGGAGGTGAAGGCGAAGGTAGGGTTCGGTCTATGCGAGGTTCGGTCCGAAGAGACCTTCCGGTTCGGTCTACTGAGCCTCGGTCCGAGAGGGTAGTTCGCTTCTGATACCTTCGTTTCTGACACCTTCGCTTCTGACAAGTTCGGTTCCTAAGAAGGTTCGGCTCCTTAAGAGGGTTCGACTCCTTAAGAGGGGTTTCGGGTCCTTAAGTCTATTTTATCCGTTTTTACCCCGTTTTAAGCGGTTTTTGACCTGGTTAAGGGTCGGGATGGCCCGAAAGACTATAAAAAGTTTAAGGAACTTTTGGGAGAGATTTGGGAGAGATTTCACAAACTTGGAGAGATTTCTCATACAAAGAGAGATTTAGGAGAGCTTTCACATACTTAGAGAGATTTGGGAGAGATTTCACATACTTAGAGAGATTTGGGAGAGATTTCACATACTTAGAGAGATTTGGGAGAGATTTCACATACTTAGAGAGATTTGGGAGAGATTTCACATACTTAGAGAGATTTGGGAGAGATTTCACATACTTAGAGAGATAGAGTGAAAACGATTGAGAGAGGTTTCGTGTGTGACATTTTTGAGTGTCCGGTTTCGCAACGCAAGGTCCGTAAACCCCGTTAAGCCATGTTTATGGATCTTACACACTCCTGATGAGTATGCACCATTGATTTATCGGTTTGGTTCGTTACTTACAATAGTTTTAGGTTAAGGAAATCTAGATGTACGTACTTCTCAATTATTGATTTCTCATTAGAATAGCGAGTTGTATAGTAATTACCTAACATAAGCCCTAGTACGCAAGGGTTAGCTGAGTTGACTGGTTTGACTTGTTGACTTTATTTGACTTTCACTTGACTAGAATTTGACGGTTGTCACACACCATGAGTGAAATTGTATGATTATATAGTTAAATTTTATTCGCTCCTTTTTCCTTAATAGGAAAACGTAATATCTTTAGGCTCGTTGGTGTTTTGATGTTGACATTATAGTGTTGGGCCCAACCACGACTAAATTGATGTGTTCGGTTAGTAATCTAATGATGTCATCACAAAACGAGATTATTGAGAACCAGAATCTTCGATAGGAGTATGATATCATGAAAAGCGAAGGAATATGTGATCACTTATCTTAAGACGAACAGAGTCTGATATTGTCTTGAAAACACTTTTTACTAGTTATTTGGAGTTGTACGAGCAGTTATAGTTAGCGACTTATCCAAGTGGGAGACTGTTGGATTAAGGTGTCTAAGGTCCTAAATAAATTGGTATGATATTGATCAATAAAAGTAAAGTCATTTTTGGGTTGCCCTCATAACCAAGAAACTGTCTAGATTGATTTTAAATAGAGATAAATGTTTTATTAATCTATTATATGACTAATATATTAATTAGAAATAGTTATATTTAATTTAGAATTAATCATAATTGATTTTGGGTTAATTAGAATTATTTAAAAATTGAAGGATTATAGTTGTAATTGTTCAAAAGTTGAGCAGATGACATGTTCTTGAACCCTCATGTGGTTGACGGTTTGGAGGATCCTCTTGGAGCCTTCTGGAAGCATTCATGTAGATAATTAAGGAACTAGATAATTAACTTATTTGAAATAATATTACTTTATGTTCAAATTAGGGTTTTTAGGTGTTTCCTTATCAACTATAAATAGAGCCTTAGACTTGGAATTTTCGGTCAATGCAATCAGACATACCATAGCCGAAAATTGCCTACATCTTCCGTCTCTCCTAAATCTTCTGGGGTTCTTGTGTTGTGGGTGTCAACCATTAGAGGCTTGCACACAATTGAAGCTAGTTTTCAACAGACTATTTGATTGATCAAAAGGGTTTGTTTACATTAACAAATCAGGGGTATGTTATCTTATGTGAAATTTGATTTACATTAGGGTTTAAAAGTTTTGTTGTTCAATAGTATCTTGCTTCAATATAGTTATGACATACATTAAATTAGGTTGCATGTACCCTTAAGATTTTAAGGTATATTATGCATTATTAAATTTAAATCTCATCAGAGTTCTGGTGAGAAAAGGAGAGGGCGTGGTGTGACTGTACTCGCATCATTGTTTGTTTTACTTTTAAACTTTTGTTGGTTTTATGATATGACTCTTATTTAATACTATGTTTTTATGATATTGGAATAAATGGATTTTTATGTACTTTAGAATAGATGGTTTTTGGATTGTTTATTTATATTTTTAAAAGAAAACTGTTTGGTTGAAAATTTCGGACGACACGGAAGATTAACTCCTTTGTTCTATAAATAGTTTTCATCGGCTTATAGATCTTGATTTGTTGAGCTCTTGAGTTCCAAGTTCATGAAACACACAAACACGGTCACAAATTAAAATCAGAGCCTTCTGGGTTTTTTGAAGCATATCCATCACATATATATGTTTCAACTTCATCCATGGAAGATATGGGTTTCGACTTCATCCATCGCAGATATAAATTTCGAAATATGAGTTGTGTTCATCAATTTTATTCATGAACACACAAACACAAGAATATCAAGATAGACACATTAACACAGAAAAAACCCTATCGTCTTTGCATAAATCAAATGGCATTAGGTTTCGTCGAAGATAAAGAAGAAGAAAAGAAAAATAGAGAAAGAAAAATTTGCTTGTTTTGATTCAAGCGAAACATGATATTAGGGTTTAGTACTTTGTGTGGTATTGAGATTAGGAGTTAAGTATCGAGACAAAAGGTTTAGAACCGCTAGTGCACAATCTCATGTGTCCCTCATTTAATAAGAAAGAATATTGTGTGACATTTAATTTAAGGACATGATAAAGAGGTAACCAGTTTACCCCTTCAATTTTTCGAAAAGGAGCCTTCTAAATCCGACAAAACCCACATTATACACCTAGAAAATTAGAAAAAACATTAAGGACCATTTAAAATTAATTCAAAAAAAATGTTGGGTTAGAATGACATATAGAGAACGTCTAAACTGAGAGCGTGCATATAGAGAACGTCTAAACATTAAGGACCATTAAGAACCATTTAAAATTAATTCAAAAAAATAGTAGTCGCCAAACTGAGAGCGTGCATATAGAGAACGTCTAAATCTGACTTAATTAGTGGAAGTTATGATTTTTCTTAGATTCGGCAAAGCAGTGTACTACTCAAAAATTGAATTTTGGATCAGTCGATTTTTAGTCAAAACAATCTAAACAAGAATTGAAGATCTCATTAATAGGAGTTCAACGATATAAAGACAGTCGAAAACGGACTTCGGATAAGAAAGTTATGCATTTTATATGGGTTTTAATAGTTAAAGCCTGTGTGAAAACAGTAAAGTCAAGTTAGCCGAAGGGGTCTAAATGAACGTTATAGATCTTGTCGAGAGCTTTCCGTGGATATAAAGAATGTCAAAAATGGAGCTCGTGTGAAGAATTTATGCAATTTCAAAAATCTGAAAATCAACACGTACGCGAGACACACGTAGCTTGCACCCGAAGTCGGTCATGTAGCACCAGGAAGAATCTGACACGTGGCGCCACACCAGGACAAGCACGTTGACCATGTGTGCGATGAACAGGTGCCCAAAAGTGCCTATAAATAGCTTTCATGAGCTCATTCCTTTCCCACGCTTCTTTTATCTATGCCCCCCTCTCTCTCTCTCACACACACACACACACTCTCTCTCTCTCTCTCTCACTTCTACTGCCCTAGCCTAATTTTCTCATGGTGTTTAGGGAACTTTGCAAGACTTTTCAGGTATCTAGGAGCACGATTATTACAATTTTTCGATTTCATAATTATGCCCACATAATCTCCCAGTTTTCGCCTAAAAGCTCTGATGTTAAGCTATACTCTATCGCTTTCAGTGTAACTTATATTTATAGTCATAAGTCATTATTATGAACCTATAAATAATACTTATCAGTAATTCTTAGTCAAAATATTGATTGATCTGCTTATGCGATAGGTGTCTATAATGGTTATGTTGGCTTGGTTGTTGGATTTCAAAAAGGCTATATGCCGAAATGGTCTTGCCTCCCAACTATCCTGACTAGCTAATCCTTATTTGATAGAACTATCGATATTCATTGGGATCCTTATTTGATAGAATTATTAGTATGAAGTTTTGTTAAGAAAAAGGATGGGTCGCACATGATGTGCATAGACTATAGAGAGCTTAACAAACTCACGGTGAAGAACCGTTATCCCTTACCTAGGATATACAGCCTTTTCAATCCACTTCAAGGAGCGTCATGGTTTTCCAAAATTGATCTGCATTCAAGATACCACCAGATGCATGTAAGAGAAGAAGATATACCAAAGTATGCCTTTAGAACCCGGTATGGTCATTATGAGTTCGTGGTGATGCCTTTCGGGCTCATGAATGAACCCGTTGCATTCATGGACTTAATGAACCAAGTATGTAGATATATGTTTGATCGATCGGTAATCGTGTTTGTCGACAATATCTTGGTCTTTTCAAAGACTTGAGAATAACATAAAAAGAACCTAACAGAGGTACTCGAGGTTCTAAGTAAGGACAAGTTGTATGCAAAGCTCTCCAAACGCTAGTTTTTATTATGAGAGATCCAGTTCCTTAGGCATCTTGTTAACCATGATGGTATTTTAGTAGATCCAGCCAAGATAGAGGCGGTACTGTAATGGATTGTCCCAATTACAACTTTAGAGATTCGAAGCTTTATAGGATTAGCATATTATTATAGAAAATTCATTCAAGACTTCTCCAAGATTGTGGTATCGATGACCTATTTAAAAAAGAAAGAAGTTGCTTTTCGTTGGGGCCCTGAGCAACTGTTAGCATTTGAAATGCTAAGGAAAAAGTTATGTGGAGCTCTAGTGTTAGCCCTCCCAGAAGGTGTTGTGCATCAATCATGGGTTTCGGATCCGTCCTCATGTAGCGAGGTCAAGTAATCGCATATGCATCAAGACAGTTGAAGCCTCACAAGGCTAATTGCCCGACACACGATTTAGACTTAGGAGCAGTAGTCTTTGCCCTTAATATTTGGAGGCATTACATGTATGGAGTATGGTGCACCATCTACACAAACCACAAAAGCTTAAGATACATAATGGATTATCCCAACCTGAACATGAGACAACGTCGATGGTTAGATGTAGTGAAGGACTACGACTACAAAATCCGTTACCACCCAGGTAAGGCTGACGTAGTAGCTGATGCATTAAGTCAGAAAACAACCAATACGCCAATGAATGGTGTTTTTTTAAAGATGACAGTGATCACTCCAGTACTTGAGATAATCAAGGACGCTCGGATTAAAGCAGTCAAGGAAGAAAACCGAAAAAGCGATAAAATTGCAGGGCATATCTCAACTTTCAACATAGATAGTCATGGGTTGTTGACCCTACATGGCAGAGTTTGGGTTCCATACTCAGGAGGAACTCGAAAAATACTAATGGATGAGGCACACAAGTCCAAATTCTCAATTCATCCAAGAGCTACAAAGATGTACAGGGACCTCAAACACAATTACTGGTGACCATGTATGAAGAGAGATGTAGCATGGTACGTCAAAAGGTGTTTGACTTGTCGGAAGTTTAATGCCTAACACCAAATGCCCCATGGGAAGATGCGAACTCTGGATATCGCGATGTGGAAGTGGGAACAAATAACGATGGACTTCATCACCAAGTTGCCAAAGACTCCTCATGGAGTAGATACTATATGTGTGATAGCGCATAGATTAACCAAGAGTGCCCACTTCGGGTCTATCCAAGAAAGCTCCTCAACTGAGAAGCTTGAAGAGATATACGTCAAGGAAGTAGTATCTCGACACGGAGTACCAATCTCAGATAGATATTTCCGTTTCAATTATCGGTTTTGGAGAAAGTTCCATAATGAGTTGGGGTCCCGATTGCATATTAGTATAGCTTATCACCCTTACAATGATGGGTGGAGAGAAAGGACTATTCAAACTCTTGAAGATATGTTAAGGGTATGTATGCTTGATTTTAATGGGTTTTGGGATACTTATCTGCCATTAGCGGAATTCTCGTACAACAATAACTACCATTACAGTATTGGTAGACCTCCCTTTGAACTGCTTTATGGAAGGAAGTGTCAAATGTCCATATGTTGGGGAGAAGTTGGCTAGCAAGTCATGGGGAGCACTAATGTGGTGATCAAGACAACCAAACTTATCCAAAAAGTATGAGAAAGGCTGAAAACTGCACAGAGGCAACAGAAGAGTTATGCATATCGACGAAGATCGGATCTTGAATTCCTAGTAGGAGATCTAAAAATACTTAAGGTTTCACCATGGAAGGGTTTCATCAGCTTCCGTAAGAGGGGCAAGTTAGACCCTCGGTATATCGAATCATATCAAGTCATTGCTCGAGTCGGCAAGGTTGCCTATCATTTGGATCTGCCGAAAGAGCTCATCAGATCCACAACACCTTCCACATCTCCCAATTAAGGAAGTGCATTACGGATGAATCCATAATTGTAACTTTGGAAGAAATTCACGTAGACGAGGGTCTGAACTACATTGAAAAGCTGGTAGCGATCTCGGATAAGAAGACGAAGACCTTGCGCAACAAGGTGATCAACTTAGTGAAGGTTTAGTGGCAAAATTGAAAAGGATCGGGATGGAATTGGGAGCTAGAAGAAGAGATGAAGAACAACTAACCAGAGTTATTTAGTTAGATTTCAGGGACGAAATCCTTGTAAGTGGGGGAGAGTTGTAACACCCCATTTTTACCATAACAATATATTGTAATGAATACGAAATAATAATTACTCTTGATCCAAAATAATCATCATAGACACATAGGAAACATTGATATGGTTTACGTAGATATATAAAACGTGTAAATCCGACTTCATATGAAGAAGTTATAGTTCTTCAAAGTTTCATTATTAAACCGGCACGACTCTGCGTATCGTAAAAAGTAAAATTTTGATAAATTAATTTTTAGCCTAAGTGATCTAAAAAAAGTCGTAATAGTCGTTAAACCGAGAACGTGCATATAGAGAATGTCTAAATCTGACTTCATTAGAGGAAGTTATGATTTTTCTAAGAATCCGCAAAGTAGTATACAACTTAAAAATAGAATTTTAGATCCGTCGATTTTTAGCCAAAACAATCTAAATGAGAATTGAATATCTCGTTAATAGGAGTTCAACGATATAAAGACAATAAAAAATAGACTCCGAATAAGAAAGTTATGCATTTTATACAGGCTTTAATAGTCTAAGCATGTGTAAAAACAATAAATTCAAAAGTAGCCGACAAAGTATAAATGAAATTTGTACATCTAATCGAGAGCTTTCTATAGATATAAAAAACGTCAAAAATGAAGCTCGTATGAAGAAGTTATGCAATTTTGAAAATCTAAAAATCGGCACGCGTGCGACGCTCATAGCTTACGCCCGAAGTCAGCCACATAGCACTAGGCAGAATCCGACACGTGGCACCGCACCAGGCCAACACACATCGCATGTGCGTGGCGTGCATTGTGAGTGGCATGTAGGTGCCTAAATGTGCATATAAATAGCTTTCATGAACTCATTCCTTCCCCATACTTCTTTTATCTCTCTCTCTCTCTCTCCCTCCATCTCTCTCTCTTTCCCTCTCTTTCTCTCTCTCTCTCTCTCTCTCTATATATATATATATATATATATATATATATATATATATATATCCCTCTCTCTTCTATCGCCCTAGCCTAATTTTCTCGTAGTGTTTACAGAAGTTTGCAATACTTTTGAGGCCTCTAGGAGCTCGACTATTAGAAGCTTTCAGTTTCTTAATTCTACCCGCATAATCTCCTTATTTTCGCCTAAAAGCTTTGCATGTTAAGCTACACTCTACCGCTTTCAGTGTAACTTATATTTATAGTCACAAGTCATTATTATGAACCTATAAAGAATACTTATCAATAATTCCGAGTCAAAATATTGATTGATCTACTTACGGGAGAGGTGTCTAGAATGGTCATGCTAGCTTGGTTGTTGGATTTCAGAAAGGCTATATGCTGAAATGGTCATGCCTCGCAACTATCCTGTCTGGTTGATCCTTATTTGATAGAATTATCGGTATTCATTGCTATTAGTGATAGGTCTAACCTACTTTACCAGATTACCATAAGAACCAATAAACTACAGTAATATAGGTTAATCCTCGTTGAAGTGTTGGTCGTCAGCTAAATTGTTCGGTTAACTGTTAAACCTATGAAAATCTGTCAAGGTGAGTTATTCTCACTATATTGTATACTCCAATATGTATCCTCTATATGTTAGGATATAGTTACACTGTAGTATGTACGTAGGCAATTAGACTAGGATAGTTAGTTGCCTGTTATGTGGATCGTTGCTATATATATATATATATATATATATATATATATATATATATATATATATATATATATAAATACCTTATAAAACATATTTAGTCAAATGTTGAATTTTAAGTCGTACAAACCTTATTTCATTATTTATAATCAGTTTATGCATCGCAAAATTATCCGGTCAACAAAGAATGAGTCAAAGGTAAACTTGTATTCCCTCGATTTCTGCCTATTGAACTGGTCAAAACCAGTTGAATCAATCGGTTTTTTCCCTCTATACACGTTATAAGGCATTTCGCTCTATTTATCTCTCACCCTTGGTGAACCACCATCTCGAAGAAACTTTAGAATATGGAGAGTGTATTCTATCAAATGCTCAACCTCCATTACCACTGACTCATCGCCACTGTCATAAACGTCCTCAACCACTAACATGATCTACACTCCACCAAATCACCACTAAAGCCACATGCCTCCCATAAAAAAAAAGTGCATCTAGAACCCTCTATTGGTAGCTCTCTATCTCGATTTATGATCGAATGGAGGTGCATGTAACAAATCTATCAAATGGTTTATGCCTTTAGTGAACATCTTAGTTTTCATCTTTATTTCTTAATTTTTTATTTTCATGGTATATGATTTTGTCATTTGAGTCGCAACCTCTCTATCTCACTCATTTAATGAACCAGAAGATAAGCGAAATTATGGCTTTTCAATGAACGCGAACGATATTAGGGTTTTATACTTTTAGGGCTTTTCAATCATCAATCCTGTCCTTGATTACCTAGAAATCAAATATAACAAATACCTACCTTGAAGTAAGATTTGACATCGATTCTCTCTGTTTTGATTTTATTTTTCGGGCATTTAATCCTTTTTATAAAACTCAAACTTTTACATTTTGAATGTTTTTCAAGAAACATGGATGAAGACGATTCAAAGGAACGATAAGGGGGTTTCGCCATTTGGATCCCTTGTTGCTGGAAATCATCCCAACTATGTTCCAAAATAAAAAAGTGATTGCCTTTTGGTGTTGGGATGAAGGGTTTCGTTTCAATTCTATTCTTAAGGGATTTTGGTTGTTGGCTATTGGGTACAGGTACGGTCAAGAAATGAACTTATCCCTTATTTACTCGCTTCTTTTTCATCTGTCTCTGTCCCCTTTTTACCCCTTTAAGTTTTTCCTTATCGTAAATATATGTTCACATGGACATGTTCAGTTGAGCATCTAAAAATTTTTATTCAAATTGTAGAAGCATTGGTTCTGTTAACTTCTGTCTAATTGTAATTTTGATGTTTTTGGGATTACTTCATCCGTATTTGTTGAACTTACACATATCACATACATATGCAGACATGCATCCCATAGTTCTTACTTAATAGATTTTACCTTTTTCCTGAAGCAGTATCAATCTTAAAGCACTTAAAATGCCCATTTTGGGATACCATTTCTAATTCTTCAGTTTACAACAATAAATCATCATTCACAGTTAGTACCAGAGGTACTTTACTTTGTTATATGTTATCTTTTCTTATCCAAGTTGACATTTCTTTTCAAACTTCTCATATTAGACTATATGGGAATTTGAATGTCATCAACATGAAAATGCACATATCATAATTCCTCATTTACATATCATAGGTCCAATTCTTCTTGAAGATTACCACTTAGTGGAAAAACTAGTCAATTGTGTATGCTAAAGTATCCATGAAAATTGTCCATGCAAGAGGTGCATTTATAAAAGGTCCTTTTTAACTCACACATGACATTTCTGTTGTCACGATTATTTTATTTTAGATCAAGTTGTACTTTTTTCTTTTGGTTTGTTATATGATCCATATATTTGTTGGAAAAAACTCTTCGAGACGTAATAAAGCTAACATGTTATTTTGACAATTTTGAGGCACCAAGTTGTTGTATAAATGTCTTATTACATGTAATTATTCTCACTCACTTATTTGTATCCATTTACAGAATTTTTGGAAGGATATCCCTTATATTGCATTTTAATAAATTTGAAGGCTTTTTAAGTTATATGGGTTTGTAAACTTCATATTCATGAAACACATAATTATTTTAGTTTTTTATTATAAATTGTATACTACGTGTCTTATCCACCCATTCGTTTTGATTTGAAATCTTTCATTTTAAGTGTATTGGTGTTTTAGTTTTTAACTAGCAATTTTTTGTTGAAATTCAAAAGTATTTGCATTATATCACATCCATGTAAGATTACAACTTTGACTGATTTGATGCTTGCATTTCTCATTTCTTTTTCTTAAATCTTTGTAATGTTCACTTTAAAAAGGTGAAGCAACTCTTTATTTTGTTTTAGAAAATTTTTGTAATTTTAATGTTTGATCCTGTAATGTATTTTGTATAGATTACAACGGTGTCAAGTCAGACTTCCTCATCCTTTAATACAATCTTTCATAAAAGACATACCAAAAGTTACTATGCAACTTAAGTTCATATGATAATTTAAATTTAAATATAAAACGTAAAAGATAGTTTATAAAAACAGTTTACCATGTATATGGAACATGATTTTTTTTTTAATAAAAATGATATAAATTTAAAATTTAAGTAGTTTGATGTTTAAGAAAAATTGAGTTGTTTAAACTAGTTACTTTAACTCATAAAAACAAATAAACCTTAAATTGGGTTATAGTCAATTCTATTAAAACTTATAAGAGCAACACAACACCTAATAGTATATATCATAAATTTCTGAAAATTTAAATTGAATTTTACAAACAGAATCATGCTAAAACCCTTTTGGTAGAGAAAAATAAAAATATAAAATATCATAAATATTGTACAATTTTTATATGTCTCGACTTACGATTAAGAATGCACCATCGATCATGTGTGCATGTACATATATAAAGACTTTTCATTTTTAATTATTATTGATTTCGTTTAGATTACAATGAATCTTATTGATAATTGTTTAGATGTAGTAAATTATTTGCACAAAAAAACTAATCACTTCTAGAAACTAATTTTTGAAAAAACTATTTGCACCCGTCGCTTAGCGCGAGTAAACAACTAGTGTGTGTGTGTGTGTTTGTGTGTGTGTGTGTGTGTGTGTGTGTATATATATATATATATATATATATATATATATATATATATATATATATATATATATGGAGTTGAGGGGGGACCAACCCTGTGCTGAAGGCCAATAGACTCGAGCGAGCTAGCTTTATGCTAAAGCCAAGGTGCGGTCCAGCTACATGCAGAAGGCTAGGGGCAGACCAACTATATGTTGAAGGTCATTATGTGTATGCATTGTATATATGTTGTGATATGGAAGATTTGAGGGAATTCACTAAAAATTGGCTTACAGTTGTTGAATAACTGCTTTGCTGGTTGTTCATCAGATCGTGAAAAGGCTCACGAATGACTGTATTTGCATCAAAATCAATAAAGTTTTATAGACTTCCGCTGAGATACTATTTTAAATAATAATGAAGTGTAATGTTTTGTAAGACATATTTTAATATAAATAAAAATGAAAATTTTCCTTTTGAAATTCGGGGCGTTTCGTATTTTAATGAAGTTAAAAGAAAATATTTAGAGAAATTTAGTTGTTTGTTGTTTTTTCAAATTTAAATCATTTGATATAACTGCAGACGAAACGCATATAATAATTAAAAAAAAAGAATAAAAAATGCAAATATGTTAAATTCCAATTTATTTGCAAGGTTCTAAATGACATTAGGTGTGACGTGATGACAATGTCAAGCCTCAAGCCATATCGATTCTTGGTGAACAATGATGTTTTTCATTGCATGTTAAATTTTATACATTAAAAAAATAAATCACATAATTATAGAATTATATAATATATAACAAGTTTTTAGAAGTGTTATATCAACACTTAATATGAAGAAGTTAACAACTCAATTCTTTCATGTCCGATCTAAAAAAAAACAAAAAAGAAAAACAAAAGAGACTCACGCCTTGGAAAAAACTTACGTCATATCGCGTTAAGGCGCGCCTAGCCACGTTATTTGGGTGTCATGCCTCACAAAGACGTTTTGCATGTTTTCCTAACGACTTCTTCACGCCTCGTGTCATGGCACGCCGTGGCGCCGCCATGGTGTGTTATTTAGAACATTGTTCCTTCGATGCCATTTAAATCTTTTCAAAGCGAGGGCAAACCAAAATCCTCCTTAAAAACTAATATTATTTTTTTAATTTCATAACAAGTCATAAAACCGAATCACATAATTGATCACCGGTGGTTGCCATCTGCCATGACAAATAACATCACAAAACTAGATAATTATTCTAAATTAAATATTCTCCTATCTATTGTTGTCATAAAAAATATATTAATTTTCTCTCTTAATATTTTTATATAGATTTTGATACTTAATCTAACAAGTCTAAAAATGTATAGAAACATAAAATAGGAAAGATAATTTGACTATTATTTGATTTCTTCTATCCAATTATATAATATTTAGGTAATATCTAACTAAAAGTTTAATTGTACAAGCTGGGACACTATGGAACATGTTAAATATAATTCCAAAATTATCATAGGGCATTTAGGTCCCGTTTGATACGCATCTTTCCATGTCCAAACAGATCTTTCTGGCTGAATGGACCGGAAAGACTGTTTGATTTGCACAAAAAAATGGTCTTTCCTGGTAAGATATGTCTTTCCCGGAAAGCCCCAAAATCATATATTTCTGGCTGAATGGGTTGGAAAGACAATTATGCACTAAACCCCGCTTCTTTCTTTTTTCTTGGATTATTAATTTTTTTTAATAACTTTTTTTTAAAATTTAGTTTTTATTGAATTATTATTTTTTTCATCATTCAGCAAAGTCAATCAGATGTACAATCAAACAACAGAGTTTCTTTTCCAGTCAGAAAACCTTTCCAAAGAGCAATTTCCCAGACAGAAACTATCAAACGGGACCTTAAACGAAAAGAAGAAAATGTTGAGTTTAAAGCAAGAAAAGAGCAAGAAGACAATTTGTATGAGACTTGACTTCTTTGGGCTAATCATAAATCCAACCAATAAATATCTACCTTAACTAATAAATCGAACTATTTTGAATTAAAATATATCAAACAAATTCGTTTTAAAAATATCAACATTCATAAATACAATCTCATTTAACAACTCTGGATGTTATATTGTTTTCTAATGGGATAATTACAAAAGGTACCGTATAATTATGAGAAATATTCAAATATAACCCAATTTTTATATATTTATGAGCTTTAATTTCAAAACATGTATTTTAGATTCGATAATATATTATGGGTGTGTTGAGTACCATATGACACAAAACTTCTAATACAGTTTTAACTTTTAGCTTGTAAAAAAAACTCGAAAAAAAATGTTTCGTTCGATAGTAGGTGTGTTTGGCAAATTAGCTGGTACTTGATAGCGTTTTGTTAAAAATTGTGTGATATAGCTTTTAGATATGCAACATTTTGTTTAAACTAAATGCTAAAAACTTGTAGTGCAAAACAAAACTTTTTGTATAAAACGGAGTGTTTTGTTAAACGTCGGAAACTAAAAGCTCTCAAACGTTTTGTGTCAAACACGCCCTATATAAGATTTTAACTTTTATTTTAAACAAAATGCTAATAATAAAAAATCTACTTTAAGTAGCTTTTAACTTGTGATGTTTTTAGGTATTTTTTGATTTTTAAAAGCTAACATCTAATTTTATAGAATATTTTTAAATAAATAAAAGTTACAACTTATAACTAATACTATCAACTAATTTGCTAAACACGCTCAATGTTTTTCACATTTGCATAAATATTTCTCAATAATTTTCTCTACATCTTTAAATCCGAAATGTTTAGATTTTCAAATAATTCTTGTATCCTAATCTATTTTTTAATGTGTTTCTTTTTTTTTTTTTTTAACTTTTTTTAGCTTTAAGTGAAAACCAAAATATTTTTTAGAAATTTTGGATTTTTTTTAGAAAAAATATTATATATATATATATATATATATATATATATATATATATATATATATATATATATATATATAACCCAAACGTTTAGACGATTTAATTATCATCGTACAACAAGTGAGATGGCAAACGGGCAACAAGCTGCGCCGCTAAGCCTTTTTGTATAACAAAGCTCAATCTTTTAAAGACTACATTCATAGAACTAGGGGATATACCATTGCAATGCATAATCCGTTGTACTCTATTAAGAAGCTCTACCGCATCCGGTGCGAGGAAACCAAACGTATCAAACGCAAATGGTATGAACACGTGTTGATTTTCCATGCACGATTTCTCATGTTTGTCGACTTTGCCGGTAGCAGCTTTTAAAGCAGCCAGTCTTGCCGTGAAACCCCCCACCCTCAAGCCCACGAAAAAGGATACCCCTGTAAGGTCCACACATGCATGTTTCCCTCCGACCCATCCAAAAATCAAAATGTCAATCGGTATAAGGGTTGACATTCCTTCTGTCGGGTCAATCAAGAAATTCACATGTGCCTCTTTCTTAGCGGAAACTCTTGCACGCTTAAATATATCGAACAAAACATCTCTGACCATATCGTACCTGTATTTGAACTCTGAGAGTTCTTTACAGTGAACTGCATGCTCTCTAAAGGAGTCCAAACATGCATTGTGACACACCGGACATATCTCGTCAGCTGAGAATATTGGAATCATGAGTCGATATTTGAGGATAGTACGATAATCCACAAGAGACATATGTTGGCCAAGCCCATCTATAGGGATAGCAAGAAGAAAATCTTGGGCATGTGGTGCACGTAAGCATTGGAAAACCGCTTTCTGACGGGCCATCATGTCGAGATGAACTTCCATATCTTGGACAATTTTACGAAAAATGGCACTTGCCAGCGTACTATGGGATTTAGGGGGGGGGGGGGCGGTATCTTTAATAGTAAAACTGCTAAGGTCAGAATCTGGAATCTTGTTACGAAGAGTAGCCAAGGCACCATCATAATCAGAATCCATACCATATATGTCGCTATCCCGTAAGATGTGGTCTTGCAATACCTAAGTTTGGGCCCTTGAGGCAACAAAAGCATATGAAGTAGCCTCTACTGCCGAATATAAACCCAAACCACCAAACCTGATGGGTAAGGAAGCAATGTGCCATTGTATGTCACCAAAGAAAGGGCCACCACAGACCACAATGTCCTCAATGGCCCCGCGCAACCCATTGTCAAAGAATATTGCCTCCTCCATGTGAACGGGTTGACACGTCCTCAGCTCAAAGAAAAGCTTAGCAATACCCATACAAGACCGAAGCAGAAGGAGCTCACTCTGAGGGTCAAACAATTGAGGAAGAAGGCGCATCAAATTCATAGCGTTTTCGGCTCTTTTTATGGCTAAGCTGCTAATGAAACTAGCATCTCTACTAACAGCTCCCCCCCAAGAAGTTTCACCCCCAAATGTGGCCTCCCGATGTCAGTTGGGAATAGCCCCTCATGTAGCTTCCTACCGTCGCACGAGAGCCAAAAGAGCTCGTTTTTCTTGATATTTAGTTGAAGGCCCAATTTTGGGCCAATCACCGTAATGATGTCCAACACTTTGGCCACCTCCTTCGAATCTCCAATAAGTGTGCCATCATCAAGGTACCATGCATGGAGAAGAAGCTTGCAATTGTTGCTAATATTATGCAAGAACGGGTGTAACACAAGAGCAAAGAGAAGTGGTCCCAAGGGGTCTCCTTGCTGAACCCCAGTAGTGGACCAAATATGCGTGTTGTCTAGATACAACCTTACTGCTTGACCATAGAGGAATTCTACCCACAAGGATATAGAGGGACATCTCAATCCGACCTCATGAAGCAATGTTCATCAAATATCATATATACGTTTTTAAAAATTTGGAATAATTTTCCTTTTTTTTTTTCCATCTGAAATTAAAAATCCAAAATACAAAATATATTTCTGCTTATTAAAGAATACATATACATATGTGATCTGAAATATCTTATTCGTACCAAACAAAATTAATTTGATCTGAAATACCTTATTAATGTACAATTCAACCATTAATAGTGATTACAAACGTGAAGCAAGCGACATGTGCGACTTGTTGGGCCTAACTTTTTGGATTTTCCACCAATCGCATCTTCTCCAGCAAACTATTCACACTTCACTCCTCGAGATTTTTTTTAAAACAAAAAAATCTTCTAGTAGATAATGTTTATACAAATACTTGAAATACGTATAAATTCATCTTTCGAAAATATCAAATAATTTGATACCACTTTTCATCTATCCACTCGTTATATAATTCTATTTAAAATTAAAATTCGAATTAAGTATTCCAATCCCCATCTCCTTTTCCCATTATAAAACCAAACGCCCTATCCCCACCATTCCCACTCCATTATTCTCTTCTCTCTATCTCATCTCCTCCGCCTGCAACCATGAAGGTCGTATCCATGGCTATCCTCTTCCTTTTCGCCCTCTTCGCCGTCTCCTCCGCCCTCGACATGTCGATCATCGGCTACGACGCCACACATATGACCTCCGGCGATTCCTCTTCCACCAACTGGCGTACTGACGATGAAGTCAATGCTATGTACGAGTCATGGCTCGTGAAACACGGTAAAACCTACAACGCTCTTGGGGAAAAGGACAGGAGGTTTCAGATCTTCAAGGATAACCTCAAGTTCATCGACGAACACAACTCCGGCGACCATTCCTATAAGGTTGGACTTAACAAGTTCGCCGATCTGACAAACGAAGAGTACCGGAAAACCTACACCGGAATCAAGACGATCGACGCTAAGAAGAAGGTTTCCAAGGCTAAGAGCGACCGGTACGCCGCCAGCCCCGCCGATGACTTGCCGGAATCGATTGATTGGAGAGCAAAAGGCGCCGTTTCGCAGGTCAAAGATCAAGGAAGCTGCGGTGAGTTATTTCCTTTCCATAAATAATTTGAAAAAGTATCGGTAACATAATCGCAATCACGAACAAAAAAGTATATGCATCATGAATCATGACTGACGTATATAACTCATATTGACGAAAATAACCCTGTATCAGTGAAGGGTATTTAGGTAATTAGCATAGTAGTTAGGCGTCCTTTACTCGAATCAGTTTTGTTCATAGTCAAAATTATAGGGTGTGTCGTCGTAGTTTATCGATGATTTGGATAATGGGTAAACGAAGAAGGACAATAACGTAATTTACTTTTGTTATTAATAATCTAAAAAATACAATCATAGATCTTATCAAACCTATGCATACTCTCTTTTTTAAAGAAATTCAGTGGCTACCTATTATCAACGTTCATGAACCACAACCAACCACATCATTCATTAAAAAAAGTAGTTTCTTTTTCTTTTATATAACTTCTAATCAAGCCAATCCAATATTTGGCTCTTTAGTGAAAGAAATTCAATTAATGTATTTAGTGAATTTTGTTTATAATTAACTATTAAATAGTTTTTAACAAAAAGTAATATATACAATATAATTGCTATTTCTTGCATTTAACACTTTGATGTTCATGTTTTCTTGTAGGGAGTTGTTGGGCGTTTTCAACCACAGGATCAGTGGAAGGGATCAACCAGATCGTGACAGGCGATTTGATTTCCATCTCAGAACAAGAGCTTGTGGACTGTGATACTTCTTACAATGAAGGATGCAATGGAGGTCTCATGGACTACGCATTCCAATTCATTATCAAAAATGGTGGAATTGACACCGAAGAAGACTACCCCTACACAGGAAGAGATGGGAAATGTGACACCTATAGGGTTCGTTCATACCCAATAATAACTTTCACCATTTGTTACTTTTAAGTTAATCCGGATTCACTTTACTTTATTTAACTTTGGTGTTTTTTGTTATGTAATTTTGGTTTATACAGAAGAACGCAAAGGTTGTTTCCATTGATGGTTATGAAGATGTTCCAGTCAACGATGAGTCAGCATTGAAAAAGGCCGTCTCAAACCAGCCTGTATCCGTTGCTATTGAAGCCGGTGGTCGTGATTTTCAGTTCTACACTTCGGTAATGTGTTGTTATTTATAGCAAGCATCCTATTTTCGTTTCTTTCTATTATCACATTTTTACTCTGAATAATCTATCTAATTATAGCAATGTCAATAATATGTCATCCATGTTTAATATTTCTTTTAATCAACCTCAGTATCTAACCTATGATTGGTTGGGATTATTGCAGGGTGTGTTCACAGGAAAATGTGGGACCGCTTTAGACCACGGTGTGCTGGCAGTTGGGTACGGGACCCAAGACGGGAAAGACTATTGGATAGTGAAGAACTCATGGGGAGCAGAGTGGGGTGAATCAGGTTACTTGAAAATGGAAAGAAACATTGCGGATAAAACAGGGCTTTGTGGTATAGCAATGGAGCCATCTTACCCCATCAAAACTGGCCAAAACCCACCGAACCCTGGCCCATCTCCACCATCACCGGTCACACCTGAAACAGTTTGTGATGAGTACAGCACCTGCCCGGAAGGAACTACCTGTTGCTGTATCTATGAGTATTATGGTTATTGCTTTGCTTGGGGCTGCTGCCCGTTGGAGGGAGCTACTTGCTGTGAGGATCATTACAGTTGCTGCCCACATGATTACCCCATTTGCGATGTGTGCAGGGGTACTTGCTCAAAGGTTAGTTTGTTACCTTAAGCTAAGCTCTTGTTTATTATGTAGGATAGGACAGACTCTGTCCTATCCTATATAATAGATTAACAAACTTTTTGTACCATTCAAAAAGTTTGTTACCTTAAGCTCATGTTTGTTACATAGGATATGACATACTAGCATTGTACTGGTTTGCAATGCTAGACTGTTCTGTCATACCCTATGTAACAAAATAACAAACTTTTTGTACCATGCAAAAAATTTGTTACCTTAAGCTCATGTTTGTTACATAGGATAGGACATCCTAGCATTGTATCGGTTTGCAATGCTAGACTATTCTGTCATATCCTATGTAACAAAATAACAAACTTTTTGTACCATACAAAAAGTTTGTTATATTAAGAACACAGTGCCATGTTTGGGTTTTACAAATAAGTAAATTTGATTGGGACAAGAATTACAATATGTAAAAGACAATTTGTAATTTTTCTCATTCAAAAAGGTTGAAGGAGTTTGTGAAAAAAGACGTGAATACCCTTTCATTTGGATGTTTGTGTTGTTTTGTATTTGATTAATGGTTTGATTGTTGATGGAAACAGAGCAAGAACAGCCCGTTGGAAACAATGGCAATCAAGAGGATTCTTGCAACACCAACCAAGGCAAAGAGGAGCATTGCTTAAGAGGTGAAAGATGAAGAGAGAGAGAGAGGTGATCACGATTTGCTTTGAGGGGTTGAAATCTGATATGATAGTTTTGTTTATCAGATTTTTGATTTGTAAATACTCTGGCATTGATTCTTCCTGTACTATTTATTGCATTTGAACAGATTCCCTGCTATTTCCACAACTTTAATTTAAGTCTGCAAATAATCTTTTATGACAATATATTTTATTTGGTTAATTTCTGCTTCTTTTTTCAACATACTATACATTATTACACTTCATGCATAGATAATTCATATGTATAGATTAGTGAGAGAATATATCTATCCATGTAATTAATATTAGCATAAATAATTAGTGATATTTGCCTAAATAAAAAACATTGTATGCACGGAATTTTTTTCATTTTTCAACTCTTTATATAAAGCATTATATACACAAAGTTTGCCTTTTCTATTAATTGAATAAACCATCTGAATGAGACTGAATGATCATCAAGAGGTGATGTATAGTAGTGTTCCTATTATGTCTTTCACATTAAGTAAAAAAGAAATACGTGGAGTCTATTTAGGAAGGAAGCTTCTAAAAGTAAGTTGATTGGTCCAAAACCAGCCATCAATGGAGATGTTTTGTCACTCTTCTTTATTTTGATAACTACAAATCTTTCATATTTATGTGACATCATTATCTTTGTTTGATAATCTGCTTTGGTATCAATCAATCATCATAAAGTTATAACCATGCATTATTTAATATAAAATCGAACAGAAGTCCTTTGTTATTCTATACAATTTTCCCCAAATGATCATGTTTCAAAATGGCAAACAGTCTGAACATATAACAAACATCATGACAAGTACTAATTAAGGCAAACTAACAATTTGTTTTTCAATATTGCAAGATTGTGAAATGTATAACAAATTCAGTTAATGAAATCGCTATTCTAACTTATAATAATCATCTAATTGCTTCAATGTACCTGTAATATGCAACAAATGTGACCAATGAAGATTCAACTTGCAACAGGGGATGCATCATCAACCACCTCTTCTGTTCTTCCTGTGTAACGCTAGAAACAGATGAGAAATGCATCATCCAATCAGTTTACAGGATCGAGATTAATCTGAGAAGTTTAGGTATAATTTGTTACCCGTTTGCCAAAAGTGTAGGGAACATATCTATGCTTTATCATATGCCTTATCTGTCTCCTCATTGTTGCAACAAACAATACAATCCAATAGAACAATAGAATCGGCCAAAATACAGGAACATCAAATACACGGAAGAATGTCAACACAAAAGCAAGGCAAGCTGCTTTTGTAATTGAATACCTGCAGCCAATTGCAATAGAATCAATCGCAAATAACATACGAGAATTAGGTCAAAATGTGGGACGCACCAGAACTTGAATTCGGGAAGACGACGAACGAAGGGGCGGAATTCTTCGGATCCATGGGTAGGTAGGGCAAGGCCATCGAAAGGATCTTCTTCAAATTCGGGATCAACCTGAGGCGAAAGGAAAGTGATGAAGAGCTGAAGAATGTAGATCCCTAGGCCGTATGTTACGATGTAGTAACCTTGAACGAAGGAAACACGGAGGACGTAGATGAACAAGACGACGCCGAAACCGATCCAACGGTGGCGGACGTATGGTGTTGACTTGTCGAGAAGGTGTTGGTATCTTTGGGAGACGGTGTGCGTCCAGTTGGTCAAGGCGGAGGATGTGTGAACGTCCTCGTCTCCACCACCATCGCCACCGCTAGTGACATTCATGCTTTCACTCCTTTGTTTATTTATTATTATTTTTTGAATTTCTCTTCGTTGTTCGAGGGGAAAGCAACTGTATCACCAACATCTTCCTCTGGCAGTTACTTGATGGCTTTGGGCTTCTTTTGTGGGCCTTGTTACGTCTTGTTAATCAAATGACTTGATATATCTGATCAGTCTTTACGGAGCGGTTCGGTTCGGTTCGGATAGTAATAAAATTGTGAACCGTGACCATGGAGCGGATACCTCATGCGCACTAACCGAAATCGAACCGTATTGACAAAAAAACCGAACCGTATGAAAGCGGATAACTACGGTTCGGTTCACGAGTACCCGCTAAAATATAAAAAATTAAATTTAATTGAAACTACAAACTCCATTTTAGTTATCTCTTTCTTAAATTAGTAAATCAAAGAATTTATAAAAAACATAATGAAGTTTAAAAACGTAATGAAGTTCAAATAGCATATATTATAATTTGTATAATAAATACAATAATAAAAATAACAAGAAAATCAAATGAACATAGAATAACAAAATTAGAGTTGTCGATATGGATTTTTGTTTAGGTTATTGGACTCATAGATCAATCAAAACAATATTACAGAAATAATATATATATATATATATATATATATATATATATATATATATATATATATATATATATATATATATATATATATATATATATATATATATATATATATAATCAAACAGTTCGGTTTGGGTATCCGCGGGTACCTAAATATGAAAACCAAAAACCGACCCGTTGATATTCGGTTTTTTTGGTTTCGGTTTTTTTCGGTTACGGTTTTTTTTGGTTTCGGTTTTTTCGGTTTCGGATTGACCGGTTCGGCTCGGTTTTTCGGTTTTGCGGTTTTTTTGCACACCCCTGTATCTCATATTTATTATTTATACGTCAAACTCATTTTTATCCATCACTAACCTTATTCTTTTATGTTTTGATAGTTATAAGTTGTAAACATTAAATTTTTAAGAAGTAAGTGACGTTTGATATTTTTATGAAATGGTTTGCTTATTGATGTTATAATTATCGATGATATAACTATTTTATAATAATTGTAATGTTACAATAATTAAGAAATGCCACCTTATAATTTTAAAGCATGTGTAATATATGAAAGATGTGTACTTGGTGGATAGAAAAATAAAAAGATTTGTAATAAGATATTAAATGTTTATGTACCCCAACATTTTGACTTTTGACAAAAGGGCATCTAATTTAAAAGTCGAATGATATTAAACCAGGGTGAGTCCAGACGGTGGACAACCCGGTCGATCGATCAGGGCCCACGACTCCAAGGGGCTCAAAATTTATGGGCTATGTAGTTTATATATATATATATATATATATATATATATATATATATATATATATATATATATATATATATATATATGTATGTATTACCTAAATCATTTTTTGGGTTTAAAGTTGTTTGAAACACAAATTAGCTCAAAAGATAAACAACTTAGTTTGATTTGTAACGACCCAATTTTCACGTTCAAAAATTTCGTTTTTAAAACATTTCTTTAGTAAATGTTAATAATTAAAAACATTGTTTCATCAAACTACATCACAACGTAAATCATGTCTAAAAGCCAAATCATACATCCAATCGAATTATCAGAGTATAAATCCCAGGGAAATCTAGTAAATGCGGAAACCAGAGTGTGTGCATGATGTGCCGCTACCGCGCCAGCTCCTTCCCCTTTGATGAAGAGGTACCTGAAATCAAAACTGTAAACTGTAAGCACAAAGCTTAGTGAGTTCCCCCATCGTACCACATACCATACAAACACATATCACACATACTGCTAGGCTATTCTGGGGTGCCTGTCTACCCAGTACGGCCATTCTGGGGTGCCGACTACCCGTGCGGCCATTCTGGGGTGCCGTCCTACCCATGTCAAGCCATTCTGGGGCGCTGACCTACCCATGTCGAGCCATTCTGGGGTGCTGACTACCCTTCAGTCCTAACAATCGAACCTCGGGGACTGGTCCCCTCCTACTACCTCTATCGCATAAAACATAACAAGCCAACATACAAACATATCATCACATACTGTCAGACGTATCTGGGGTGTCTGACTACCCTTCGGTCCTAACCACCGAACTCTACTACTATCACATACAACATATCATGCTAGCATATAACATGTCAGGTAGTAGCGATCCTAGATGATATCACAAAGACCATCATCTATCATATGAACCCTACTGGTGGGCCGACATTGTGGCCGTAGACCCACCGCTACTGGAAGGTAACTCACCTCGAAGTAGCTGCTGATCTGATAAGGAACTGACTGTCTACTGCTGCTGCTGCTGCTCCGGAAATCCTTCGGCTGTAATTCCTACAACATACTCAATCAAACACTGCTAACTGTCCTTTGGGTAAAATGACAATTTTACCCCTGATCATGCCATAAGTCAAAGTCAGAGTCAACTTTCAGTTGACCCGAATCGCCGAGTTGGCTCTCCAACTCACCGAGTCCCTATCCAATCGATTGTCTTGGATCCCGTCCCTACTCGTCGAGTTAGGCGTTGACTCGACGTGTTCTTCTTCTAAACTGAGGTTCAAGTCCTTCATCCTACTCGCCGAGTTCATCTTCATCTGAAGAACACTTTATGCTACTCGCCGAGTTCATCTTCATCTGAAGAACACTTTATGCTGTGACTCGCCGAGTTGTATGAACAACTCGCCGAGTCGGTTCTTGATCTAAGAAGATTGCCTTGAACTCGCCGAGTCAGGGCATCGACTCGCCGAGTTCCTCCATGGATGAGTTGGGCTTCCAACTCACTGAGTTACACCCCGTGACTCACCACTCAAACTCGACACAACGAAAAGGGGACAACTCGGAGACTCGCGAGCAGACTCGCCGAGTCGTCGCCATGCAATCACTATATACGTGATTTTGCTCGATTCCAGCCTATGACATCCCCAAAATCTCGACCAGAAAAGACCGGTTTATTTATGCTTTTTAAACATTTTCAGAGTAAATCCTTTTAGTTTTAAAAAAGATGCGGAATTTGTTCCCAAAAACAAAACATGATAAAATAGATATTTATCAAAACATTTCATAAAGAAATATGACTTCATTTCATAATCAAAAGTCGGGATGTCATGTTCCGATACAGATCATAAAGCATAAACGATAGCATTACAAGTCATTCAACAAATATATACATATAAAGACTTGCAAACAAAACAACTTGATGTTCGCCCATCTTAAGCTCTTGCGCCACTTCCTGTAAAACAAATCAACTGAGTGGGTCAGACTTGGGAGCCTGGTGAGCATATAGGGTTTTCAACCCACAATAATTATATTTAATTTCAACAATCAACAAATAACCCGATTACCCATTCCCGTTATCCTCACCTTACGTTCCTAAAAATAACGTCTATTATAAGGAACCTATTTCAGGATTTTTCATCGGGACGGACATTACTGCAGAGGGGCTTCCTCAACAATAAGTGTCCTAAAGGCAACCATGTGGGGGATAGAGTACACCGGTGAACACGTCGTTCACAACACCTATAGGTAATGAGCCTGCTAGTGTTCCACAGGACAATCTAGAATAGTCCGTGGTCGTCATCCATACTCTGCTGAATGACTAGAATAACACCAATAACACCGAGGCCTCTCATCTGTTTATTACACACCAATTATCTACCCATGTTCTACCCAACATATTAGTAGATAAAAATATACATTTTTATACATAGTTTAAAAACCTGTATAGCATGCTTTAATCAATACATATTTCACATAACAGATGAGACATACACACATAACACGTATTTCATAGAGAGTAAGTCAGATCTATGAGATAGAAGGGAGTGAATATACACTCACACATATAACAACACAATATATACACGTAGCACGTATTTTATATAATATACTTCATAATATTGCGTTGGAATGAAAATAACTACACACTCACTTGATCAGAAGATGATCCGACAGCACTACGGCTTATAGAAGTAGTATACTTCGATAGATCTGGAAGATCTTCACCAAAATCGAACTCCTCGCGGGCAGAGCTTCGGCTCAGGAATAACGCTCTTCGGGATCCTCGGGGCTTCAGATCTTGCTTCGGGGCTCGGGAATGATACCGGGGCTTCAGGGTATAAACGGCACGCAAAACGAGGCAAAACTTAGAGAGAGGGAAGAGTTTGAACAAGAGAAAATGGCTGAATTTGAGTTCTATTTATAGGCTGAGGGTCTGGGATTACGCGGGGCGTAATCTCAAATTACGCAGGGCGTACTCAGTACGCGGGGCGTACTTTGACGTCACTGCGTGCGTCGACTGGTGGCACTCGAGTATTGGTCAGACAAGTTGCATCCGACTGAGTACGCTGGGCGTACTCAAATTACGCGGGGCGTAATTGACTCGTCGAACTTCTAAATTACGTAACTTTCGCATACGAGCTCCGTTTTCGACGTTCTTTATATCCATGCGAAGGTCAGACCATACTCTACAACTTTCGTTTAGACTTCGTCGGCTAATTTTGACTTTTATTTTTATTATTTATTTTTAGAAGGCCGGGACAGAAAAACTTCGTTATAAATTCATAACTTCTTCGTCTGACGTCCGTTCTCGCCTAACTTTTCATCGTTTCGCTACTAACAACGAGATCTTCGATTCTCATTTAGATTGTTTCGGCTAAAAACCGCTCGATCTCAAATCGAGTATTCGGGCTGCATACTGCCACGTCGAAACTTCAGAAAATCATAACTTCCTCATACGAAGTCAGATTTGGGCGTTCCTTTTATGCACGCTCTCGGTTTAACAAAATTTATGACTTTCGTTTAGATTTCTAAGGCTAAATATCGGTCTATCTTAAATTCATATTTTACGTCACTCGGCGTCGTGCCGGTTCTGTCTCGAAACTTCGACAGGTCATAACTTCTTCGTTATAACTCGGATTTTGGCATTCCTTATATCTCCGGAATCCTTGTTTCAACCACTACAACTTTATTCAAAGATGTTGGGCTTATCTCACACTTTAATTTTGACGCTTATTTTATTCTTAATTCTTCTTCTGAACACAATCTTTATATGGGTGAGTTTGCACGTCTGAACCACCGTTACACAAGTATACAGCAGGAAATCGGAGAAATTTATACGGGTGTCGCTGAAATCACTTCTGATTTTCAAGACTACCGTAACTTGCAAGAAGAGCATTGGGCCCAACAAGAGTTGCGTTGGGCTGAGCAGGATCAAAGATGGGCCGCTCAAGAGCAGCACAACCGCAACATTCATCACCTGCTAAGCGATCTCCATAGAGTTCTTGTCCTTCCCACACAACCGCAGCCACCATCAACATCCCAACCCCAATGGCCGCCCTACTATCCTGCAGATTATCCTTCACAGTTCCCTCCATCTCAACCGCCCGGTCCTCAATAGGACAACTATGCCTCTCTCCAAGCATCGAGGACGATGCTTATTTTAAGCTTGGGGAGGGGCATCCATCCATGCATTATCCCGTTGCATGTAGGTTGCATGTAAATTTTGTACATATTGCATTGCATTATTTTTCTTTGTCATTTTTTAGAAAAAATTTCAAAAACCAAAAAGATTTTCTTTCTACTCTATTTTTATTATACTTTTTGCATTTTGCATCTATATTTTTGCATTTTCATTTAACTTGAAAAAAAAAATAAAAGTAAAATTTTTTGATCCAATTCCAAGCAGCCAAATCTTCTCAAAACAGTTGAGATGGTAAGTGAGTTGTGTGCCTTGAGATTTTACTTGCTATTTTTATTAAAAAAAAATCTAAAAGCATGTTAATCACACGAGCACATCTCCCGAAGCTACTTGTGCAAAGCAGAAAATGAGAAGATTGTCAACACTGGAGCATAACAACAGGTATGAGTCGATTCTTTGGGACATATGACCGGTCTTATGAGTAGTAATGCTCAATTGAACTTAAAATGTCAAATTCAAAAGTTCATAAAAAGAATGCAAAATCTCAATGTCCCGCCTTCCAGCGCTCTTAAAAGTTCTTTCTACTCATTCCCTTTTATATACCCTGCTTGAGGACATAACTTTTAACTATACTTACGGGTTTTTGCATGTTAACATTTAGTCCCCCAAAAAATGTCTAGAAGTCACTCACGGTAATAGACCGTGAGATGTCCCATAACAAAAAAGTCAAGCACGAAAATATAAAGAAATCGGCCAAATAAATAAATAAATTAAGTGTTATGTGTTAATTTAGTTATTTGTATTTAAATAATAATAATAATAATAGATCTTACGTATATATGTAAAAAAAATAAATAATAATAATAATAATAATAAATCTATTATTAAGTTAATCTGTGACCTTTGGGATTCGAACAAGTAAACTCTGAGGGGTGTTTTACACCTAATCTCCTAAAGCTAAATTGTTTGGGACTGATTGAATTGAAAATTCGTTACACGGGTTCCATAGAAAGTCATGAACTTAATAATAGCAAATAAAGCTAATCTGTGGCCTTTGAGGTTCGGGCAAGTAAACCCGAGGGATCTCTTTAAATCTAGCACACTAAGGTCATTTGATTTGGATGTGTTGGTTGAAAGCCTGTTACACGGATTTCAAAGAAAGCCATGAGCTTTATTTGTAAAAAAAATGTAATTAGAAAGTTTGTACATTGTTGTGTTTATAGTTTAATTAGATGTTGTGTTTAGGAAAAATACTTGGCTGTGAAAAGATTCCCTTGGACTTGGATTTGAATTTATGACATTGGACTAAATGTTAATTACTTCGACTGGTGTAAGTGGTTTGAAGTTTGTAACCAATCTGGATAAATATTAGGGAATTTTTAGAAAAGATTTTTCAGAAAAAGATTGTTGTTGACCAACAAATAGCTGGAATCGAACATTGTTATATTTTATGAAACAAAGATGGTTGAGCATGTTTTGTCACATATAATTTCACGAGAGTAAGACCATAATTTGTTCCAAGAATTGACTTGATAATATTGAAAAGGAATAAGTGTTGTGATCTTTAATTCTGTTGAGTTGTACTAGGGAGTGGCCAAAGTCTTGTTTCTATTATCATTTAATATTTTGAGACTAAAGCAAAGTTAACTCAAGGCATGATAGGTACATTCTCAACTATGGTACAAAACAGGGTAATTGGGTTGGATCTTTTCATGTTTGTTTTGATTTCATGCATTAAGTTTTAAATAGTTTTAACTTTAATTTTCTTTTCTTTTCTTCTATTTTATTTTTTTTTCCAGTTTAAATCTTCTTGTTCTTTCTTGAGGACAAGAAAGGTTCAAGCTTGGGGAGATTTGTTAGGTGCATTTCATGCATTCATTTTTATAGTTTTAGTTCATAAAAGTGCATTACATTTAGGTTTAAACTCATGCATTTTGTATATTTTCGGGATTTTTCATGATGCAATTCCATTCACACGCTTTTAGGATATTTCAGGGACTTATGAAGGTTAGATCTTGTTGGAGGAAGTTATCAAGAGTTGGAGACAAAGTTGTAGAAGTTTTGGAGCTTTGAAGAGAGAGAATGAAGAAATGAAGAATTTGGCTTCACAGGAGTTTACACGGCCGTGTAAATGTATACCTATAATTTACACGGGCCGTGTAAACGTATATGCAAGGACATTCTACTTCGAAGACCTGGAAGAATTAAGCATTCTACTTTTCTTGTTTACACGGCCGTGTAAATGGAACCCTTTGGTTTACACGGGCCGTGTAAACGTCTCAGCAGTTTTTAAAGTGGTTTTGTCTTCTTATAATTGAGACAATCAGTTTTGATGGGAGTTAGGTCGGATTTTGGGAGGAGAAGAGACGATTTTCAGAGCCTTTACAAGTAGATTAACACTTGGAAAACACTTTAATTTCTTTTTGTAAGTCAATTTGAAGTTTAAACTTGTTTGATTTGTAGTCCAACCTAGATATGTGTGGTTGATTTTATTATCATTTCCGAATCTGGATTCTTAAGTATGTGTTGTTAGGATGTGACTTGAATTTGACTTGTGTTTAACATCTAGTAATCTTTGATTTGATCTTAATCATGTGTTTGGTTAGTTCTCTTTTTCACTTGATCAATGAACTAGGGTTCTATTCAATCTAGTTAATCAAATCATGAAATTCGTATATGTTTTATGATTTGATGTTAGTAACACTCACTTACTTGGTTGTAATTAGATCAAAATTAGTGCAATCAAAGATTAAATGTTTATATTCCCAAGCTTAAGAGGAATGTTAAACATTGTTGGTAATTAGTGCAAGAACCTAATGTCATTTAATGATTTAATGCAAGAGCTTATTTGGGTTGAATCAGTTAAATGAAGTTTTATTTAAAGAGCTTATTTTGAATAAAATACTTTTGCCAATTTGGATATTAGAGTTTATTAATATCCAACTTACTAACCTAGATTGAACATGAGTTATAATCATATTACATCTTTCAACATAATACATATATAAGAGTTAGAATCGGAAATGTACTTCTTTTGCTGCGTTTGTTTTCAATCTTTCTTATTTATGAAGTTTAATTCAAGTTTAAATACAAACCCCCATTTTAATATTACTTGTATTATGTGTGAAAATATGGCAAGATAAAAAGTCCCGTATCTCTGTGGACCGACCCTGCTTACTCTATACTATCTTTAGTATTAGAAATAACAGTGATTTGAGTTATATTAATATTATTTTATCCCATCATTTGTTGGTTTGACAACCAAACAAATTGGCGCCGTTGCCGGGGATACGGTAGTACTAATTGTTTATGCCAAGATCTTTTCGCACAGGTACACCTTTACCAGTTGATTTGGAGATAGAAAAATCTGCTAAACAGAGAAGGAAGCAAGCCAGACTTTTAAAGAAACAACAAAAATCCGGAGCTTCTTCATCAAATCTATCAACTACATCCTCTCCAACATCCAAAAGTATCACCCCACCATCTTCACATACTCCTACCATGGCAGACAACCATGGACGAAATCAAATTCCTCCACATCCCCCACCTGAACAAACCTTTAGACAATGGGCCACTCAAGATGTCACCCAACAACCTTTATGCATAAATTACCCTGCAACAATCAACTTTGAACTCAAGTCTGGACTCATCCATTTGTTACCCTCATTCCGTGGTCTTGAGAATGAAGACCCACATAAATTCCTTAAGGAATTTCATGTTGTTTGTGTGGGTATGAAGCCACATGAAGTCACAGAAGATCAAATCAAGTTAAGCGCATTTCCCTTTGCTTTACAAGATTCAGCCAAGGAGTGGTTGTATGACTTACCACCGGGGTCAGTCACAACATGGAATGAACTTGCAAGGATGTTTCTGGATAAATATTTTCCCGAAATGAGAGCTTCAGCTTTACGTAGAGAGATAATTGGCATCAAGCAACAAAAGAGAGAAGCATTGCATACTTATTGGGAACGGTTCAAGAAATTGTGCTCAAGATGTCCATAACATGGGATTACAGAATATCAGTTGCTGTAGTATTTTGTGAAGGAATGTCATCTTGGGATAGGAGATTACTCAATGCATCAAGTGGTGGATCTATAGCTGATAAGACTCCAACAGAAATCAGAGTTCTTATAAAAAACATGGCAGAAGAGTCTAAACATACAGTCCAAGAAGAAGAGTGGTACAGTGACGCACCAAGGGGGGTGAAAGAAATTTCTACTCCAAAAATTGAAAGTCAACTTTCTGAGTTGACTAAGGTAGTAATGATGCTTGCAAAAGACAAGGGCGTGCAATCACCAACAGTTGGGATTTTCAAGTCAATAGCAAGGAAACTTCCAGCCAAGAAGCAATCCAAATTGGCATCAACCTAATACCAATTTTCAGCCTAGACCACCACCTTATCAACCAAGACCCCCATTTCAAAATCAAATGCATCACCAACAAAATTATCAACCACATTTCCAGCCAACTCAACCTCCTCATCAATCTCAATATCAACCTCAAAATATGCATCAAGGAAGTAGTTCAAGCGGATCGGGAATGTCTTTGGAAGACATTGTTAAGAGTTTAGCCACAAGTACTCAAACCTTTCAAAATGAGACCAAAGCGAGCATCAAGACTTTGGAGCAACAAATGACTCAACTCGCCACTTCTGTGAGTAAATTGGAGTCACAAGGCAAACTACCCGCGCAAACCGAGAAGAATCCAAAACATAGTGCATGTGTCATCACTTTGAGGAATGGCAAAGAATATGAAGGTCCAAAGATGGTTGAAGAAGAAGAAACAATGGAGCTAGAAAAAGAAGAAGAGAAGTCAAAAACACCTTCCAAGCAAGTTCCTATTGAAGCAAAAGTCACTCCTCCTCCATTTCCTTCAAGATTAAACAAGTCAAAGCGTGAAAGTGAAGACAATGAAATCATGGAGATGTTCAGGAAGGTAGAGGTAAATATCCCTCTTATTGATGCCATCAAACAAGTCCCTAGGTATGCAAAATTCCTTAAGGAATTATGTACATCTAAGAAAAAACTGAAAGAGAATGAAACTGTCAAAGTAGGAGAAAATGTGTCTGCGGTGTTACAAAAAAGATTACCTCAAAAATGTAAGGATCCGGGTGTTTTCACGGTTCCTTGCAAATTAGGTAATCTTCATGTTCCACGAGCTATGCTAGACCTTGGAGCTTCTATCAATGTTTTGCCATTTTCCATCTTTAAAACTTTAAATATTGGCACATTGAAGAAGACCGGGGTAATCATTCAATTGGCTGATAGATCTTTAGTACATCCAAAAGGTGTGCTAGAAGATGTGTTAGTCTAAGTGAATGAACTAGTGTTTCCGGTAGATTTTTATGTCCTTGATATGGATGATGATGACTCACCAAATTTAAGTTCAATTCTTCTAGGAAGACCCTTTTTGAAAACAGCTAGGACGAAAATTGATGTTTATGATGGTACATTGTCCATGGAATTTGATGGGGAGGTGATAAATTTCAATATTTATGATGCTATGAGATATCCAAGTGATATTTCATCTTTGAATTTTGTGGATGTCATTGAACCATTGACAGAGGAGTGTTTTGATTTGTCTAATCTTGATGTTTTAGCTCTCATTTTAGACAGGAATCTTCAAAAGGAAAGAGTGGAAAAACTTGCCAATCAATTTACAATTGATAAAGAGATTATGGAGGTTGTGTCTTGCATGGATGAGAAGAAGAAAATGAGGTTTGATGTTCCAAAGCTAAAAATACCAATGTCTAATGAAAAACTTATTCCTTCTATTGTGCAGGCACTGGAATTGGCGCTAAAAACTTTACCCGAGCATCTCAAGTATGCATATCTTGGAGACAAGGAAACTTTGCTAGTGATCATTTCCCCCAAGTTGTCAACAAAAGAAGAGGAAGAACTTGTCACCACTTTGAAGGAATATAAGGAAGCAATTGGGTGGACTATAGCCGACATCAAAGGGCTAAGTCCTTCGCTTTGCATGCACAAAATCCTTATGGAAGAAGATTACAAGCCTTCCCGAGAAGCTCAAAGGCGTCTGAATCCTCCAATGATGGAGGTTGTGAAAAAAGAGATTTTGAAGTTGTTGAATGCGGGAATGATTTACCCTATATCAGATAGTAAGTGGGTAAGTCCGGTCCAAGTTGTGCCAAAGAAGACAGGTATTACCGTTACAAAGAATGACCAAGGTGAGTTAGTCCCCACCCGTGTGCAAAACGGGTGGAGAGTTTGCATTGATTATAGACGGCTAAATTCCTCAACCCGGAAAGATCATTTCCCACTTCCCTTCATTGATCAAATGTTGGAAAGGTTAGCGGGAAAAACACATTATTGTTGCTTGGATGGATATTCCGGTTTCCATCAAATACCCGTTGCACTTGAGGACCAAGAAAAAACTACTTTCACATGTCCCTTCGGAACATTTGCATATAGGCGAATGCCTTTTGGGCTTTGCCAGCCACTTTTCAAAGGTGCATGGTAAGTATTTTTTCGGAATTTGTTGAGGAAATCATTGAAGTTTTTATGGACGATTTCACAGTTTATGGTAATTCTTTTCATGAGTGTTTGGGTAATTTGAAAAAGATTTTGCAAAGATGTATTGAGACCAATCTTGTTTTGAATTATGAAAAGTGTCACTTTATGGTTGACAAAGGTCTCATACTAGGTCATATTGTGTCTTCTAAGGGTCTAGAAGTGGACAAAGCAAAAATAGATGTCATAAAATCTTTACCTTATCCCACTTGTGTTCGTGAGGTGCGCTCATTTCTTGGTCATGCAGGATTTTATAGAAGGTTTATCAAAGATTTTTCCAAGATATCTCGTCCCATGTGTGAGCTCCTACAAAAGATGCAGAATTCGAGTTTTCCAAACAGTGCAAGCAAGCTTTTGATCAGTTGAAAGAGTTATTGATAACAGCACCAATACTTCAATCACCGGATTGGAGTTTGCCTTTTGAAATCATGTGTGATGTCAGTAATCATGCAGTTGGTGCAGTGTTAGGGCAAAGAAAAGACCATGTTCCTAATGTCATTTACTATGCCTCAAAAACACTTGATAGTGCACAAGCTAACTATTCAACAACTGAAAAAGAATTGTTATCTATTGTCTTTGCTTTAGAGAAATTTCGTCAATATCTGCTAGGTTCTAAAGTCATTGTTTATTCTGATCATGCAGCTATTAGGTATTTACTTGCAAAGAAGGATTCGAAGCCTAGACTCATTCGATGGGTATTACTTTTGCAAGAGTTTGACATTGAAATCAAAGACAAGAGCGGAAAGTCAAATCTTGTAGCTGATCATCTTAGTAGGATTGTTCCTCCCGATGATTCAACTCCCATTCATGATGCATTTCCCGATGAAAACTTGTTTTCAACAAAAGTTGCCCCGTGGTATGCCGATATTGTGAACTACATTGTCACAAATCAATTTCCACCAGATTTGACTCGATGGAAAAAAGACAAGATCAAGAAAGAAGCCAAGAGGTATGTTTGGGATGAGCCATATTTGTGGAAATATTGTGCTGACCAAATGATTAGACGATGTGTGGATCAATATGAGGTATCTTCTATCTTAACATTTTGTCACTCTTATGCTTGTGGAGGACATTTTGGTCCTCAAAGGACTGCAAGAAAAGTCTTAGAGAGTGGATTTTACTGGCCAAGTATTTTCCATGACTCTTATGTTTTTTGTTCAAGTTGTGATAAATGTCAACGAATGGGCTCTTTAAGCTCAAAGAATCAAATGCCCCTAAACCCCATATTAGTTTGTGAAATTTTTGATGTTTGGGGCATTGATTTTATGGGACCTTTTCCATCATGTTCGGGTTTTATTTATATTCTTTTGGCTGTGGACTATGTTTCCAAGTGGGTGGAAGCAAAGGCTACCCGTACTAACGATTCAAAAGTTGTGATAAATTTCTTGAAGGCTAACATTTTTTCTAGATTTGGTGTTCCAAAGGCCTTGATTAGTGATCGTGGTACACATTTTTGTTATCGTATACTCGGGAGTGTTTTGAAGAAATATGGTGTCACTCATAAAGTTTCCACATCATACCACCCACAAACAAATGGACAAGCTGAGGTGAGCAATCGACAAATCAAGGGCATTTTGGAGAAAACCGTTAATACAACAAGGAAAGATTGGAGTACACGCCTTGATGATGCTTTGTGGGCGTACTGCACTGCATACAAAACTCCAATTGGAATGTCTCCATATCGTATCGTTTTTGGAAAGCCGTGTCGATTACCCGTTGAGTTGGAACATAGGGCCTATTGGGCGATCAAACAGTTCAACATGGATTTAAGTGAATCGGGAAAGAAGAGGAAGCTGGACATACAAGAACTTGAGGAAATCCGCAATGAAGCGTATGAGAATGAGATTCTTTATAAGGAAAAGACCACTGCATTCCATGACAAAATGATTACACGCAAGGTATTTCACAAAGGTCAAAAGGTACTACTTTACCATTCGCGTTTTAAATTGATTCCTGGTAAATTAAGGTCCCGTTGGGTGGGACCATTTGTTGTCACTAATGTTTTTGAGCATGGTGCAATAGAAATCACAAGTGAGAAAACCGGGAAGATTTTTAAGGTAAATGGTCACAGTTTGAAGCCTTA
The DNA here is from genome assembly GCF_002870075.4 of Lactuca sativa. NCBI lineage: Eukaryota > Viridiplantae > Streptophyta > Magnoliopsida > Asterales > Asteraceae > Lactuca > Lactuca sativa. The sequence goes on from NC_056626.2 coordinate 254,437,082, forward strand.
TTATGAAGGATTTCAAGTCAAGAATGAAGAGGTGGAGGAAGTAATGGATCCAAAGTATGAAAATTGACAAATAGTTGGGGTCCAAGTCGAGCCAACGACATTAAAAAGGGGCATCTAACCGGGAGGCAACCCGGGGGTATTTTTGTCATTTTGTATATTTTCATTGTATTTTTTCTTGTTTTCAAACTTCCAAGTTGTTTTTCATGCTAAAAGAAGGTTAAAAACCATTTTTCGGGTAATAGAGGTTTAGCAGGTTGCAATTTCAAAAAGTGAAAAAAATCAAAATTTTTGGCCTTTTCAGAGGTTTACATGGCCGTGTAAACTTATGCCTTCCATTTCCATGGGCCGTGTAAACGATTGAACACAGGTTTTATGATTCAGGGATTTACACGGCCGTGTAAACCCTCCCCTTTGATTTACACGGGCCGTGTAAACACAAAAACAGGGCTGAACGATTTTAAGGTCAAATCTCGATTTTTCTAACTCATTCTTCACTCAATACCTATGATTCCCTCTCTCCATACTGTCCCCTTCGAAAAAAACCTTCCAAATACTCAATTTTGCATAAAAAATCAAGCTCCAAAGGTATGAAATTCTTCTCTTTTCTTCATCTTCTTTATCTTTCACATCTATTTCAACCTCTCATGGCCGATTTTGGGGTTTTTGAGCAAAACCCTAGAATTTTTGAACCTCAAAATTTCGACCTAATGCTTGAAATTTCTTGTAGGATAAGCTTGGCGATAACTTGGGGAAGCATTGGATATCATCTTACCACCATTATCAAGCACAAATTGGTATAATTGTTCCACACTCTTACTTTGTGCATTTAGATAGAACCTCATTTTTTTGGGTGATTTTTTTTTGGTGAGACTTGCTAGTTCTTGTGCTTCTATTGTCTTAATTGTGTGCAACTCTTTGTTGATTCATTTGGGTAATGGCTTCTCGGGGTAAAAGACCTAGAATTGGAACTTCACAAGATGAATAAGACCCATACCCCATGGACAACCCTTATGAATTTGGTCTAATTTTTTAGACCAATAGACAAGAGTTATTGTATGCAAATCTTGTTACAAGAACCATGGGTGCTCAAAAATTTGTGGATATCCAAGCCCTCAAAGATTTACATATCTATAAGGGTGTCCACAAGCTCTTTAAAAACATAGGATGGGAGGGTCTTTTGAATCTTCATGCAGTTAGTTACCAAACACCGATGTTGGAACTTTTGTCTTCCATTACCTTTGACTATCAAACTCATCTCCTGACTTTCCGTTTGCTCAATCAAACCCATCAGTTTCATGCTGACATTCTCTGTGATATGATTGGTGCTCCCAAAGCAAAAAGGGATGTATACACAGCAAAGGGCAGAAAAATATCATTTTTGAGCAAAACTGTACAAATTTTTGGAGAAGCATTTCTTGTGAGTATGATTATCAGTCAGGAACAGCCAAAGCTTCTAGCATTATCCATCCGGTCTTGAAAGTCGCCCACTGGATCATTGCTTCTCTCTTATTCCCTCAAGAAGAGATTAGCAAGGCTAATAAGAAAGAGCTAGAAGTCTTGTGGTGTATGATTCATAAGCCTGCTGAAGTCCCTCATTTTGGGTGTTGGGTTATTCAAAAAATGCTCAGAAATGCTACGAGCCATGGTGGGCAGTTACATTGTGGAGGCATGGTTTCTGTTATTGCTGAGCATCTTGGCCTCCATTTACCCAACAACCCAACAAACATAGTCATGGGCCGTACTCGTCTATCCATTGATGTTATGGAAACAATGCATCTTTTCCACCGCCTTCCCACTGGGGATGTTCATTGGACAGTAGATGGGAAAGAGTATCTACGCATAGACAGCAAAAACAGGAAGATACTCAATTTAGCCAATGACATTCCATCAACCACTTGGAAGCTCAAATCCAATTTAGGTGTTACAGTAGATCATAGTCCTCCACCCTCTCCTCCTCCTGCTCATACTGTTGGTGCCTCTAGTTCATCTCGCCCCAATTCTTCTTCTGAACACAATCTTTATATGGGTGAGTTTGCACGTCTGAACCACCGTTACACAAGTATACAGCAGGAAATCGGAGAAATTTATACGGGTGTCGCTGAAATCACTTCTGATTTTCAAGACTACCGTAACTTGCAAGAAGAGCATTGGGCCCAACAAGAGTTGCGTTGGGCTGAGCAGGATCAAAGATGGGCCGCTCAAGAGCAGCACAACCGCAACATTCATCACCTGCTAAGCGATCTCCATAGAGTTCTTGTCCTTCCCACACAACCGCAGCCACCATCAACATCTCAACCCCAATGGCCGCCCTACTATCCTGCAGATTATCCTTCACAGTTCCCTCCATCTCAACCGCCCGGTCCTCAATAGGACAACTATGCCTCTCTCCAAGCATCGAGGACGATGCTTATTTTAAGCTTGGGGAGGGGCATCCATCCATGCATTATCCCGTTGCATGTAGGTTGCATGTAAATTTTGTACATATTGCATTGCATTATTTTTCTTTGACATTTTTTAGAAAAAATTTCAAAAAACAAAAAGATTTTCTTTCTACTCTATTTTTATTATACTTTTTGCATTTTGCATCTATATTTTTGCATTTTCATTTAACTTGAAAAAAAAAAAAGTAAAAGTAAAATTTTTTGATCCAATTCCAAGCAGCCAAATCTTCTCAAAACAGTTGAGATGGTAAGTGAGTTGTGTGCCTTGAGATTTTACTTGCTATTTTTATTAAAAAAAAATCTAAAAGCAAGTTAATCACACGAGCACATCTCCCGAAGCTACTTGTGCAAAGCAGAAAATGAGAAGATTGTCAACACTGGAGCATAACAACAGGTATGAGTCGATTCTTTGGGACATATGACCGGTCTTATGAGTAGTAATGCTCAATTGAACTTAAAATGTCAAATTCAAAAGTTCATAAAAAGAATGCAAAATCTCAATGTCCCGCCTTCCAGCGCTCTTAAAAGTTCTTTCTACTCATTCCCTTTTATATACCCTGCTTGAGGACATAACTTTTAACTATACTTACGGGTTTTTGCATGTTAACATTTAGTCCCCCGAAAAATGTCTAGAAGTCACTCACGGTAATAGACCGTGAGATGTCCCATAACAAAAAAGTCAAGCACGAAAATATAAAGAAATCGGCCAAATAAATAAATAAATTAAGTGTTATGTGTTAATTTAGTTATTTGTATTTAAATAATAATAATAATAATAGATCTTACGTATATATGTAAAAAAAAATAAATAATAATAATAATAATAATAAATCTATTATTAAGTTAATCTGTGACCTTTGGGATTCGAACAAGTAAACTCTGAGGGGTGTTTTACACCTAATCTCCTAAAGCTAAATTGTTTGGGACTGATTGAATTGAAAATTCGTTACACGGGTTCCATAGCAAGTCATGAACTTAATAATAGCAAATAAAGCTAATCTGTGGCCTTTGAGGTTCGGGCAAGTAAACCCGAGGGATCTCTTTAAATCTAGCACACTAAGGTCATTTGATTTGGATGTGTTGGTTGAAAGCCTGTTACACGGATTTCAAAGAAAGCCATGATCTTTATTTGTAAAAAAAATGTAATTAGAAAGTTTGTACATTGTTGTGTTTATAGTTTAATTAGATGTTGTGTTTAGGAAAAATACTTGGCTGTCAAAAGATTCCCTTGGACTTGGATTTGAATTTATGACATTGGACTAAATGTTAATTACTTCGACTGGTGTAAGTGGTTTGAAGTTTGTAACCAATCTGGATAAATATTAGGGAATTTTTAGAAAAGATTTTTCAGAAAAAGATTGTTGTTGACCAACAAATAGCTGGAATCGAACATTGTTATATTTTATGAAACAAAGATGGTTGAGCATGTTTTGTCACATATAATTTCACGAGAGTAAGACCATAATTTGTTCCAAGAATTGACTTGATAATATTGAAAAGGAATAAGTGTTGTGATCTTTAATTCTGTTGAGTTGTATTAGGGAGTGGCCAAAGTCTTGTTTCTATTATCATTTAATATTTTGAGACTAAAGCAAAGTTAACTCAAGGCATGATAGGTACATTCTCAACTATGGTACAAAACAGGGTAATTGGGTTGGATCTTTTCATGTTTGTTTTGATTTCATGCATTAAGTTTTAAATAGTTTTAACTTTAATTTTCTTTTCTTTTCTTCTATTTTATTTTTTTTTCCAGTTTAAATCTTCTTGTTCTTTCTTGAGGACAAGAAAGGTTCAAGCTTGGGGAGATTTGTTAGGTGCATTTCATGCATTCATTTTTATAGTTTTAGTTCATAAAAGTGCATTACATTTAGGTTTAAACTCATGCATTTTGTATATTTTCGGGATTTTTCATGATGCAATTCCATTCACACGCTTTTAGGATATTTCAGGGACTTATGAAGGTTAGATCTTGTTGGAGGAAGTTATCAAGAGTTGGAGACAAAGTTGTAGAAGTTTTGGAGCTTTGAAGAGAGAGAATGAAGAAATGAAGAATTTGGCTTCACAGGAGTTTACACGGCCGTGTAAATGTATAACTATAATTTACACGGGCCGTGTAAACGTATATGCAAGGACATTCTACTTCGAAGACCTGGAAGAATTAAGCATTCTACTTTTCTTGTTTACACGGCCGTGTAAATGGAACCCTTTGGTTTACACGGGCCGTGTAAACGTCTCAGCAGTTTTTAAAGTGGTTTTGTCTTCTTATAATTGAGACAATCAGTTTTGATGGGAGTTAGGTCGGATTTTGGGAGGAGAAGAGACGATTTTCAGAGCCTTTACAAGTAGATTAACACTTGGAAAACACTTTAATTTCTTTTTGTAAGTCAATTTGAAGTTTAAACTTGTTTGATTTGTAGTCCAACCTAGATATGTGTGGTTGATTTTATTATCATTTCCGAATCTGGATTCTTAAGTATGTGTTGTTAGGCTGTGACTTGAATTTGACTTGTGTTTAACATCTAGTAATCTTTGATTTGATCTTAATCATGTGTTTGGTTAGTTCTCTTTTTCACTTGATCAATGAACTAGGGTTCTATTCAATCTAGTTAATCAAATCATGAAATTCGTATATGTTTTATGATTTGATGTTAGTAACACTCACTTACTTGGTTGTAATTAGATCAAAATTAGTGCAATCAAAGATTAAATGTTTATATTCCCAAGCTTAAGAGGAATGTTAAACATTGTTGGTAATTAGTGCAAGAACCTAATGTCATTTAATGATTTAATGCAAGAGCTTATTTGGGTTGAATCAGTTAAATGAAGTTTTATTTAAAGAGCTTATTTTGAATAAAATACTTTTGCCAATTTGGATATTAGAGTTTATTAATATCCAACTTACTAACCTAGATTGAACATGAGTTATAATCATATTACATCTTTCAACATAATACATATATAAGAGTCAGAATCGGAAATGTACTTCTTTTGCTGCATTTGTTTTCAATCTTTCTTATTTATGAAGTTTAATTCAAGTTTAAATACAAACCCCCATTTTAATATTACTTGTATTATGTGTGAAAATATGGCAAGATAAAAAGTCCCGTATCTCTGTGGACCGACCCTGCTTACTCTATACTATCTTTAGTATTAGAAATAACAGTGATTTGAGTTATATTAATATTATTTTATCCCATCATTTGTTGGTTTGACAACCAAACAGGTACCTCCTTTGGAAGACCCGGAATCCGCACTAAGAATAAGCAAAGGAAAAGCCGTTAGAGAAACCACATCTTCAAAGAACTCACCACTCAAAAACTTAAAATCCATTTTCAGCAAGAAGAAGAGCAGCAAATCAGGAGCATCCAGTGCCTCGGTGACGGTTGAAGAACCAATTCAAGAAGATATCGAGTACGAGACCGAGGAAGAAGAAGAGCATACTTACGAGCACGAAACTGATTCCGAAGAAGAGTTAGCTATCACAATGGCTAACATTGATGAAGTCCCCATGGGCGAATGGAAGAAAAGGATGCGTGATGACACCGGACCGGGACTTGTGCAACCCGCAATTCCCGCGACCGCCACTTTCGAACTAAAAGGCCATATTCTCGCACAACTCAAGGAGATTCCTTTTTACGGGAAGGATCACGAAGACGCTTACAAGCACTTGGACGAAGTGAATGATGTGGCCGATTACTTCAACGTCCCGAATGTTCCACGCGAGACCCAGCTTCTTCGCATGCTTCCTGTCACATTTAAAGGAGCTGCAAAAGATTGGTTAAAGTCACTTCCTCCCGGATCGGTCACCACATGGGACAAGATGAAAGAAGAGTTCATAGACCATTTCTGCCCGCCCTCCAAGATAGCCAAGCTAAAGAAAGCCATTGCCAACTTCGAGCAACAACCCGGAGAATCTCTTTATGAAGCTTGGGAAAGGTACAAGAGCCTACTTAGAAATTGCCCACACCATGACCTTAATAGCCAACAAGAGGTCTCTATTTTCTATGATGGAGTCAATGTCACCACAAGGCAATTACTTGATTCTCAAGGCCCGCTCACAAAGAAGGCGCCCTCGGTAATTAAAGAATTAATTGAAGAATTCTCTAAGCACTCTAGAGAATACCACAATCCGAGAAACAAAGTAAGTCAAGGGGTAGTAAACGCGGCAAATGATAGCATGGCGGCGGTGATAGCAAAGCTTGATAGTCTAGATCGAAGAATGACAAAAATGGATCAAGCAATCCATGCTATTAGGGTAGGATGCAAAAATTGTGGAGGGCCCCATCTCACAAAGGATTGTGATTTGGATGAGAATGGAAATAAGAAAGCTCAAGTATTTTATTCAAATGGTGATCGATATGATGAAAATTGGCGGAAACCTAAGAAGGATTGGCTACCGTGCGAGGAGTATAAGAAGGCAAAGGAGGAGAAATACAAACAGAAGGAGAGAGGACTATACCAAAAGGAAGAACCGGTAGAAAAGAAAGCCGATTTAGAAGAGTTATTTACTAGATTCATAGCCGTGTCCAAAAAAAGACACAATGATCACGATGCTGCCATACACGAGACCAGAAACATGCTTAGGAATCAACAAGCATCAATTCCCAACATTGAGAAACAGCTGGGGCAGCTTGCGCATCAAGTGAATGATAGAAGACCGGGTCAACTTCCGAGTAACACCGAACCCAATCCAAGAATGGAGAATGTAAGTGTAATAACCTCCAGCAGTGAAGAAACAGTTACAGAAGCACTGAGAATCTCCAAGAAGAAGGCAGAAAAGGTAGAAGAATCGGACCCAGCAAAACCCGATCCGACTCGCCGAGTCACTCCAATGGACTCGAAGAGTCCATGCGTAAATGAGAAAACTATCAGTTCTTTGAAGCCTTATAATCCCCCTCTGCCATACCCAATCAAAGCCATGCCTGCAGAAAAAGAAGAAGCATACAGAACCTTCATGACGCATGTTAAAGCTTTACAAGTTAATGTGCCATTTGTGGAAACAATGCTACAAACACCTAAGTACTTCAACTTGCTTAAGGGCCTTTTTGCTGCTAGGAAGGATTTGGCTGAAATCGCGGAAATATTGATGAGTGAGCTACCTGAAAAGAAGGGTGATCCGGAAAATATGGTGATTCCGTGCCAATTTGGTAATGAAGTTTTCACCCGAGCATTAGCTGATTCGGGGGCAAGCATCAATTTGATGCCTTTGTCATTCTTTAAGAAGTTGAATTTACCAGAACCAAGGCCGGTGAATATGAAGATCCATTTGGCGGACAAGACGATAATTCATCCACAAGGCGTTTGTGAGGATCTCCTAATAAAAGTTGACGAGTTTATTTTCCCAGTAGACTTCGTGGTAGTTGATATGAAAGAAGACCCCGAAATTCCAATTATTTTGGGGAGATCATTCTTGAACACCACGTGTGCTTTAATTGATATATGTGAGTCTACATTGACATTAAGGGTGGGTGATGAATCTATAATGTTTAAAGCTATTCCAGAAGCTAAGCAAGAAGATGAAAAGAATGAAGAAATCTCAATTATCCAATTGGATGATGAGATATTACAAAGAGAGCTTGAACTTTTGCTAAAAGATGATCCGAGCAAGTTTTTGATACACTCTGAAGAAGATGTAGATGTTAACAAGGACTTGGAGGAGTTAGAAAAGCTACTGGAAGGAGCCAACTCAGAAAACACTCAAGTAGTGATGAAACCCGATCAGACTCGCCGAGTCACTTTAATGGACTCGACGAGTCTAGTAGAATTTGACAAAGACTTGGCCGACTTAAATCTGTTTGTTACTAGTTCTGTGGATGTAGATAGTATTCATGATTCTTTAGAAGAACAAACAGCAGAAGGAGGAAAGGGAAGGAAAGTTCAATACGCCGATGTAGCATGTCTTGACACGGTTCCGTTTGAAGATGGGTTGAGCACTGGAAAGGATGAAGAGACAAAGGAAAGGAGGGTGGAAGCTGATCAACCATTCACTACTAAACCTAAAGCACGAACCATCATGAAATGTGAAGTAATTAAATTTAAAGAGAAGGAGGCGCAAGAGAAGGTGAAAAAGAATGGGGTAAAGAAGAAAAAGAGGAAAAGGGAAGCCCAATCAGTTGAGGATGAGGCTGTGAAAAGGAAAAGAGATGCATTGAAAAGGGCTTACAAGAAAAAGATTCACGCTTACAAGACCAAGTACAAATCACAAAAAGTTAGGCGTGCGGTCCCGATGCTCGGAGATGACGAAACGTAGATGGGAAGGAGTCTAGCTAATGACTCCTTAAAAAGAAGCGCTTGGCGGGAGGCAACCCGTTATATAGAGTTTGCTTTCTTTTACTTTTTAGTTTTTTTTAATTTTTCCTTCGTTTTTAGAATTTTAATCTTCCAAATCATCAGACATGTCTGCTTGAGAGTGTGCATAGGTTAAGCGTGGGGTGAAATGATTCAGTGACCAACTCGTCGAGTGCACTAAACTAACTCGACGAGTCGCCCTTAATTCTAAAAAATCCGAAGATTTCACGAAGTAACTCGACGAGTCGTTTCGTTTCATGTCAAAGGGCTACTGATTTGATGCTAATTAGAGTACGACTTGACTATTTATTCTTTCCATATTAATTCCTGAAGATCTTACACTGATTTCCGCGTATTTGGAGCGACCCACACGAGACGAGACACCCAAGGCATGGATGAGATGTTACCATGTCTAAATTCAATTGAAGTTGGAGCTAAAATAAAAGTGATCAACCTATCCACTACTATCCTAGGGGAGTTTGTTCCAATTCCCTCTTTAGTTTCTTTTTATGTTTTTATTATGCATAATATGCAATGAGGGCATTGCATCAAATAAGTGTGGGGTAGGGGGTTGGTTACATAATAGAAAATTTAGAGTCTTAATTTAGGTTAATTTTAAAATTTTGCATACCAAAAGTATTACTTAGGACTTATTTAGAAAATTTTGGTAAAAGTAATTAGGACTCCATGTTAGAGTTGTGTTGATAATTGCATGATAACCCAAATGTTTAGTTGAGCCTATATACGTTCTAGTGCATTTGTGGCTTCCTTATTCCAGTGAAATCATGGGACAAAAACACAACCTTGCTCAGCCTGAGGGATGCAATATGTTTAGCAGCCTAAACTTGAAATGTATCCAGGAAGATTGTTATCGTTAGCCAATAAAGGTTGAGATTGAGCGCCCCTGCTTAAGCATGTAGGGATTTGAGTGAAAAAAGTGAGGTACATGTTAAAAAAAAGAGAGAGAATTACAAGAGAAATTGTATGAATTTTGGAGCAATTAAAGTGAAGATCAAAAGATCAAAATTCCAAGGAATCCAAAAAGTTGAAGATACCCAAAAATCAAACAATAAAGGTGGTGAATTCAAAGAAATCAAAGCAAATATCAAAGAAGAGATGAATTCAAAAGAGCTCCATAGTGGTATCAAAAAGTTGTAATTCTAGATTATGTATGCTTGGGTTGCTCAATTAAAAACACCTTGAGGGTAAGAGGTTTTCTGCGGATGGATTCGGAGGGTTGCATAAAATGAGCATAGTTCGGGGTGAGTGGGCAAGTGTTTATGAGGATTGTGAGTATTTGGAATATGGGAGGTTTTTAGGAAAAATTTTAGACACAAATGCATGCGTTGCGGTCTTGGCATAATGGCTGGGTTAGATTGGAGTTGTTATATATGATTTTAATATGTTTAAAATTCAGTTTTGCTTGGGGGCAAGCGAAAGACAAGTGTGGGGTATTTTGATATGTGCATAATTAGTTCATATTAAGCAAAAGACAAGTGTGGGCAAGCAAAATTCAGTTTGCTTTCTTTTACTTTTTAGTTTTTTTTTTTTTTTTAATTTTTCCTTCGTTTTTAGAATTTTAATCTTCCAAATCATCGGACATGTCTGCTTGAGAGTGTGCATAGGTTAAGTGTGGGGTGAAATGATTCAGTGACCAACTCGTCGAGTGCACCAAACTAACTCGACAAGTCGCCCTTAAAACATTTCTTTAGTAAACGTTAATAATTAAAAACATTGTTTGATCAAACTACATCACAACGTAAATCATGTCTAAAAGCCAAATCATACATCCAATCGAATTATCAGAGTATAAATCCCAGGGAAATCTAGTAAATGCGGAAACCAGAGTGTGTGCATGATGTGCCGCTACTGCGCCAGCTCCTTCCCCTTTGATGAAGAGGTAACTGAAATCAAAACTGTAAACTGTAAGCACAAAGCTTAGTGAGTTCCCGCATCGTACCACATACCATACAAACGCATATCACACATACTGCCAGGCTATTCTGGGGTGCCTGTCTACCCGGTACGACCATTCTGGGGTGCCGACTACCCGTGCGGCCATTCTGGGGTGCCGTCATACCCATGTCAAGCCATTCTGGGGCACTGACCTACCCATGTCGAGCCATTCTGGGGTGCTGACTACCCTTCGGTCCTAACAACCAAACCTCGGGGACTGGTCCCCTCCTACTACCTGTATCGCATAAAACATCACAAGCCAGCATACAAACATATCATCACATACTGTCAGACGTATCTGGGGTGTCTGAGTACCCTGCGGTCCTAACCACTGAACACTACTACTATCACATACAACATATCATGCTAGCATATAACATGCCAGGTGGTAGCGATCCTAGATGATATCACAAAGACCATCATCTATCATATGAACCCTACTGGTGGGCTGGCATTGTGGCCGTAGACCCACCGTTACTGGAAGGTAACTCACCTCGAAGTAGCTGCTGATCTGATCGGGAACTAACTATCTACTACTGCTGCTGCTGCTCCGGAAATCCTCCGACTGCAATTCCCACAACATACTCAATCAAACACTGCTAACTGTCCTTTGGGTAAAATGACCATTTTACCCCTGATCATGCCATAAGTCAAAGTCAGAGTCAACTTTCAGTTGACCCGACTCGCCGAGTTGGCTCTCTAACTCGCCGAGTCCCTATCCAATCGATTGTCCTGCATCCCGTCCCTACTCGTCGAGTTAGGCGTTGACTCGACGTGTTCTTCTTCTAAACTGAGGTTCAAGTCCTTCATCCTACTCGCCGAGTTGTATGAACAACTCGCCGAGTTCATCTTCATCCGAAGAACACTTTATGCTATGACTCGCCGAGTTGTATGAACAACTCGCTGAGTCGGTTCTTGATCTAAGAAGATTGCCTTGAACTCGCCGAGTTAGGGCATCGACTCGCCGAGTTCCTCCATGGATGAGTTGGGCTTCCAACTCACTGAGTCGCACCCCGTGACTCACTACTCAAACTCGACACAACGAAAAGGGGACAACTCGGAGACTCGTGAGCAGACTTGCCGAGTCGTTGCCATGCAATCACTATATACGCGATTTTGCTCGATTCCAGCCTATGCCATTCACAGATCTAGGTTCCTAGAGCATGAATCACACGTAAAGTTTCCAAATATACGTGTAGATATTCACCAATGAGGGATTTAGGGCTCAAAATGCCTCAAAAGGGGTAGATCTAGGGTGAACAAGCAACAAGGGTCCATAAAGGTAACGGATCTGAGCTCCTGGATCTCAATCTTGCCTAGATCTAAAGGCCAATCAACTTATTACGACTTATATTGCACATACAAGCTTGGGGAAGGGCTTAAGAAAGACTTAGTGGAGCAATAAGCATAAAAACAGAGGGAAAACGGGTTATACCTCAAAGAAATCACTGAGAGAACACTAAGATGCTTGGCTTCCTTCCCTCCCTCTTGATCTACTCCTCTTCCTTCACAAAATCTTCAAGGGAACACACTAATAAGCTTCAAACTCACAAGAACAAAGGCTAGGATGTATGGAGAGCTTCTGAGGGTGAATGGGGCGGAGTTGGGGCGCAAATGGTCATTTAAATAGGGTGCAAACCCTTGGATATTAGGGTTTCATCAGACAGCGCGGACTCGCTGAGTCCAGGATATGGACTCGCCGAGTCGCCAACTTAAACGTGTCCCGGGTCCCGTCTCTACTCGGCGAGTCGGACTTATGAATCGCCGAGTCCAAGGCTAAAAATGGAAAATACTCAAATAAGATTTACGTACCAGGAACCAGGTGCTACATGATTGTTATTTCTAATTGAATATGTTTATATTGAAGAATAATTGATATTTTTTTTGAATCTTTATTATATTTATGTAACGTCCAAAATTTCAAAACAATTAAAATTTTTCAAAAGCCACTCATTTTAATAATGTTGTTACAAAAAGGTTTTCGATACATTATTTAACAGAGTATTTCCCAGGTTCAATTCATAAAACACCAACGCGAGGAACGGTACGATCACGCCTTTGCCTTGCCACAGACTCTTGAGAACCTGAAACATAAAACCACAACTGTAAGCCCGAAAGCTTAGTGAGATACCCCCAAAATACCAACCACATATACGCCTTTCCAGGCCACGACCTTCCGGTCCCAAAACATATCGCCTTCCGGCCCATAACGCAATGCCTTCCGGCCCATAACATATTAGCATACATATCATAACAGAACATGGAACGACCCTGCATACCGGGTCACATCAGGTCTAGCAATCATCCGCATAACACATAATCATATAACAGTTCACAATCAACAATCTATCAACAGACCTTATAACATAACCTTACTCTATTCAAGATACCGGCCTAGCCGGTCACTAGCATAACATCACCCTACGAATCAATCAGCATACTAAATGCACTCATACGCCTTTCCAGGCCATGACCTTCCGGTCCACATAGCAATGCCTTCCGGCCCACAACATATAACAACTGACAATTACCCGGATTTCCATCCGATAAAAAGGTTGGCCTTGGTGCCATAAACTCTAGCGATATAGTGAGGATAACTCACCTCGAACTGCCGACTGGACAGATAGCTCAAGCTGCTCCGATCACTGATACGATCTCCACCTCTGGACAATCACCAATGCACTGAACTCAAACAATAAACAACAATTACCAAAATACCCCTGGAACCACTGGTCAATCCTTGGTCAAAGACAAGGTCAAAGTCAACCCCTGACTGACCCTACTCGCCGAGTCAACCCTATGACTCGCCGAGTCCCCCTACTCAGAACTTCACTCAACCTGCGACCTAACTCGCCGAGTCACCCCAAGACTTGCCGAGTTCAACCACTCTGAGTCCACTCGCCCTTAGCTCACCAATTCCTTAAGATTCCCTTTCTACACGTCGAGTATCCCCTTTTTGACTCGACGAGTTCCTCCTGGAAGAATCGCGGGGCCACCCCGACTCAACTCGCCGAGTCTGAAGAACAACTCGACGAGTCCCAGTTAATCTTCAAGCTACTCGCCGAGTCTGTTCATCGGACTCGGCGAGTCCATGCCATGCAACCACTCCAACTGCCTTCTAAGGTCAGAACTGCTCCGACCATTCATAGGTCTGGCCTTCCTAAACTGATTCATCACGTAAGGTCCTCATTTCAGTGCTCATAATACACCCCATGATTCATAATTTACATTTTGACCTAAGGCATAAGGATTCCAATCCAAAACCTCCATCAATTCCCGAAATGCTCCGACATGGGACATTCTGGACCTCCAAAGGTCCCAATACAGGGTTCCAATCGTTTGGGGGACTAGGGTAACATTCAATCTAGTCACAAAAGGGTCCCATAAACCCTAAATCCATATACACATCAACATAGAAGAATGTAACTCGAATTCTTACCTGGATGATGTGCTCTTTGTGTCCCCAAATCCTCAGAACGTGACTCCCCTTGTTGTTCCCTTCACCAAACCTTCTCTTCCTTGCACAACAACTCTTCCAAAATCAACAATGGTCTTCAACCTTGCTCCAGATGCACACAATCGAGTTAGGGTTTCTCTCAGAAGGCTAAAGTGAACAATGACGGCCAATAAATCCCCTATATACGTCCCAAACCTAAACGGTTAGGGTTTTCGCTGAACAGCGCAGACTCGCCGAGTCCATATCCGGACTCGTCGAGTCCAGTCGCGGACCCGCGACCAGGTCTGCGATCTTACTCGGCGAGTCTAGACTCCAACTCGCCGAGTCTCCTCTTAAAACACCCCAAAAACATAATTTTAACCATACCTGAGATTCCGGGCTGTTACAATTCTCCCCCACTAGGATTAGACTTCGCCCTCGAAGTCTCACTCGTAAAATAGTTCCGGATGCTGCTCCCGCATCTCACGTTCCGGCTCCCAAGTCATTTCCGATCCTTTCCGGCGTTGCCACTGAACCAACACCAGAGGTACCTCCTTGCTCCTCAGAACCTTGATCTTCCGATCCCTGATGGCCACTGGTCTCTCGGCATAATTCAGGCTCGCATCCACCTGAATATCCTCTAATGGAACCACTGCCGACTCATCGGCTATGCACTTCCTCAATTGTGACACAGGAAAAGTGTCGTGGATTTGTCTCAAATCCGTGGGCAACTCCAAACGGTAGGCCACCCGGCCTACCCCCGCAATCACATGAAAAGGCCCAATATACCGGGGCCCCAACTTGCCCCTCTTCCTGACTCGAATCACTCCTCTCCAAGAAGAGGCCTTCAGGAGTATGAAGTCGCCGACCTGAAACTCAAGCTCGGACCGGCGTCTGCCTGCATAACTTTTCTTGTCGGTTCTGGGCGGTCAATAACCTCTGTCTCATCTGCTGAATCTGCTTTGTCGTTTGAAGCACGATCTCTGTACTACCCATCACTTTCGGTAACCGAGAATTACCCAAGATGCAACTCTGCTCTAAATCTCAACAATCACTCGACCCACAAGGGTTAGGAAACCAGAAACCACCGGATCCCCGATCCAAAACCCACTTTGTCCATACCGGACCGACTGAGAGACCCATTCTCACTCTCAGAGCAACTCTCGCGAGTTCTCCTCTTGCAATCACATACCCATGCTGAACTAGCCCCAACACCCGTAGGTTGGAAGACCCGATACACTGATGATATCCTCGAACATCTCCCAGGATGAACCACTAATATCCACCCTATACCCTGATCAGACTCACACTGAGAATTCAAGATTCTCTCTCCCCCTGCATCCCTTCTGAGCCTCAACAGACATCCCAAACCGGATGGGTTCCTACTTCACTGCCGCGCACACGATGCTCAAAACCATACTCGAATACTCTAACCATAACTCTGCTCTGCAGCTTTCACTTTCGTGAACTTGCACTCCCCTTCGGAGTTACACACCTTTCTCTTTTCCTTTTCCAAGGAACCCTCTTGGCCATAATGCTACTCCAACCAGCGCCACGGTGCTCGCCCCAAGCGACACCACCTTTTTTGCGTAACCGCTATCCACATACTCTGGCTCTCATTGCAGGGGCTCTCAAGCCCATGCACTCTCTCCACTCCACAGAATCACTACCTCAACTAAACAAAATCACTAACCCGGGGCCAGACCTTCCCATGTAATCACACCGCAACATACAAAATCCGAAATCTCAACCGGATCCAATAATACCATCAGAGTCCCCAGCATGACTGGACCGACTCTCATAACACACACTAGCCACTCGAGGCTATATCTCTGTGGGTCCGTACACCCAAACTCTGTGAACCCTCAGGTTCTAACTCTGGGAACCTTCCGGTTCCAACTCTAGAAACATGCACAACATAAATCCCGTGGGATTAATACAGTACGACGCATCACGTACATCAAGCATACAAATACTCTGATCACATAACCCCGGTTACTTACTCAAACTTGATCCCGGCCTGCTCCCAGGCCTCCACAATCAAATGCCCTAGGTCTGTATCCTGCCCCGCATACCTGACACTCGCTCTTGTCAGCCTATACTCTGAGCTGATAGAACACTGCTGAATCCCAACAGCTAAGCACTCTCACATACTCATCGATCTCCCGGAGAATTCTCTAATTCTCCCCCACTTAAAGCACTGACTAACAGCCACCGATCGCCATTAACGACCTTTCAGAACAATCCTGCACAAAGAGAACATTTACACACTGACTGCTTCCCACAAGCATAAGCAACCCTCAGCAAAACACATCTCTTCCCTGATCAATCCGCTCAAAAGAATCCGGTCTTTCAATTATCCACTCCACGACTGCAGATGCTACCCGACATTCAACCCAGTGCCACATCTCCACTATCGACCCTCACGAACGATAACCAACGGAATTCCCAAACAATAACCCATAACCAAACCCACAACCTGTAAAAGGATGAATACCGCATCGAAAACCGCACAAGGCTACCGGCACCAAAACACCAAACTATAACCATACCAAACCATCAGGGAACAACGAATGCCAAAGCGAAACCTGAAACACCAATCCATAACCATGCCAAACCCGCGAAACAACGAATACCGCATCGAAATCCACACAAGATACCAGCACAAACAATACGCCACAATCAACGCAAGACAATCAAGACATCAAGAAAGCATCATACCCGGAGCTGCCTCCGGCACCGCTCCGTCTCCCTCTGCCGCAAGCCGATACGCACGACCCTGAGCCCTTGGGGCTCCGCTCCATCCTGTCCTCCTCCTGAACTCCTCAAGGTGGCCGGTGCTAGAGCCTGCACCGGTCCTGCAGAAAGCTGCGGACAGTTGACCCTCAAATGTCCAACCTGCCGATAATGATAACAAATCCTCAAATCCCGAATCGGCACTGACTGTCGACAATCCCGCGCATAGTGCCCCTCCTTTCCGCACTTGCGGCATGTACCACCGGACCAGCAAACTCCGGTGTAACCCCTCCCACACTTCCCACCAGTGTGGCTGCTTCGATCCCCCATTCTAACTTCAACGGTACTGGACCGTTTCGGCGCTGGCTGCGACTGCATCGGAGCCCGCCTCAGCTCACGCAACTGCAACTCAACCTCTAACTCACGCCGCATGGCGGCCTCCTGCAACACCAACAAGGTCTCGCTCCTCTGTGCAGACACGAACTGTCTGATATCCCCTTGAGCATACTCAGATATCGGGACATCTGAGCTTGCTCCGAAGCGAACTCAGGGCAAAACATCGCCCTCTCAATAAACATCCTGGTGATTTCAGTCACCGACTCCGAATCCTGCTTCAGCTCAAGGAACTCCCGAGCCAATCTCTCCCTCTCATCTCGCGGAACATAGCGAGTACTGAACATCTCTCGGAGCTGATCCCCTGAAACCGCAGCCCTCTGCGCGTCGGAAAATGACCTCGCAGTCAATCTCCACCAATCCTTCGCTCCGAGCCTCAATAGGTTCAGAGCACCCCTCACTCTCTGATCAGTAGGGCATAAACTCGTGGAGAAACACCCCTCCACGTCTGATAACCATCTCATAGCAACAATCGGGTCCTGAACTCCATCGAACGTGGGAGGCTTCGTATAATAGAAGTCCCGATACTGAAAACTCCGACTAGCTCCTTCCCTTGCCGCTGCTACAGCCGCTGTAGCCACCGCGGCAACCGTCTCTGCGAGAGCCGCATATCGCTCATCAAAATACTCCATCATGGCGGTCTTGATCGACCCTAAACAATTCCGGCAACTCAGCCCGAAACAATGCAGCAACCCCATTACGCAGGATTCTGCGAATCCTCGCATCCAACTCACTCGTGCTCGTCTGGTTGATAACCTCCGACAGCACCGATCCACCCGGGACTCACTCTCCATCTCCCGATCCTGATCCGGGTCCACTATCATCATGCCTCGAAATCTCCATACCGAAGACACCATACCAATCTCAGACACTTCCCACAATCCTGGGATCCAACTCTCGCAACCCTACCCTAGAGATCATGGTTTCCTTGATACGCGTATGGGTCCTGTGCTTTCAGTAGTACGGGCCCATACTACCTTCCGCACCTACCCATATTTGTATGAAGGACTACCACAATACCCTAGAGGACATGCATAACAACTATCAACCCTCACCACTAGAGGAACACTGAGAATATCCCATAAGGGACCCTAGGCTACAGGCATCACAAATCAGGCAACATTATCATGAATTCCTGAAGATCCCTAGCCTAACTCTAGCATGCTGTTCTATCTAGCTCAAATAAAACAAATATCATGTATGGTATCTTGGGGTTACTTACTGGCTCCGGCTGATCGTACCTCTGCGTCCTCCCTTTACTTAATTTGAAAACCATTTTAAACTATCTCTTTTTAAAATCCTCCTCGATTTGAGACTGGAGTCACACGAATGTTCCCCCAATTCACTCAAACCAAGGCTCTGATACCAACTTGTAACGTCCAAAATTTCAAAACAATTAAAATTTTTCAAAAGCCACTCATTTTAATAATGTTGTTACAAAAGGGTTTTCGATACATTATTTAACAGAGTATTTCCCAGGTTCAATTCATAAAACACCAACGCGAGGAATGGTACGATCACGCCTTTGCCTTGCCACAGACTCTTGAGAACTTGAAACATAAAACCACAAATGTAATCCCGAAAGCTTAGTGAGATACCCCCAAAATACCAACCACATATACGCCTTTCCAGGCCACGACCTTCCGGTCCCAAAACATATCACCTTCCGGCCCATAACGCAATGCCTTCCGGCCCATAACATATTGCCTTCCGGCCCATAACATATTAGCATACATATCATAACAGAACATGGAACGACCCTGCATACCGGGTCACATCAGGTCTAGCAATCATCCGCATAACACATAATCATATAACAGTTCACAATCAGCAATCTATCAACAGACCATATAACATAACCTTACTCTATTCAAGATACCGGCCTAGCCGGTCACTAGCATAACATCACCCTACGAATCAATCAGCATACTAAATGCACACATACGCCTTTCCAGGCCATGACCTTCCGGTCCACATAGCAATGCCTTCCGGCCCACAACATATAACAACTGACAATTACCCGGATTTCCATCCGATAAAAAGGTTGGCCTTGGTGCCATAAACTCTAGCGATATAGTGAGGATAACTCACCTCGAACTGCCGACTGGACAGATAGCTCAAGCTGCTCCGATCACTGATACGATCTCCACCTCTGGACAATCACCAATGCACTGAACTCAAACAATAAACAACAATTACAAAAATACCCCTTGAACCACTGGTCAATCCTTGGTCAAAGACAATGAAACGACCCAAAAATACGACCCAAAAATTTTGTTTTTAATATGATCAAAACTGTAATCAGAGCATCATATAATAAAACCATGCGTGATGTATTCCAAAACATAATAAAATACTAAGCGGAAAACTGTATCATACTACATCAGATCAAAACATCTAAATCAATCCCAGGCTAAAGCTGAGGCGGTGGTGTGTGCGATGCCATCATCCCGAGCTCTTCCCTTTGCTTGCGGAAGTACCTGAAACCAAAACTGAAACTGTAAGCACGAAGCTTAGTGAGCTCCCCCAAAATACCACATACCATACAATAGCATATAACACATATTGGGCCTTGCCCACTGCATCGGGCCGAAACCCGGAAACTGCATCGGACCGAAATCCGGAACTGACTGGGACCTTGTCCCCTGCATCGGACCCAAGTCCGGAACTAACTGCATCGGACCGAAGTCCGGAAATAACTGCATCGGACCGAAGTCGGGAACTAACTGCATCGGACCGAAGTCCGGAACTAACTGCATCGGACCGAAGTCCGGAACTAACTGGGACCTTGTCCCCTGCATCGGACCGGAGTCCGGAACTAACTGACTGAACATATCATAGCATATCAACTAACATGAACACATATACTGCATACTACATCGAGCCGTAGCCCGGAACACGTAATACATAAAACATAGCACATAAATCCTGTCTGAGCCACGAAGGCATCAAACATTCTAGCTGCTACATCGGACCGAAGTCCGGAAACTACTGCTAACTGGACGGGCCGGCACTGCGGCCTTAGACCCGTCCCTACTTGGAGGAAACTCACCTCGTAAACTGGCGGCTGAGTGTGTGTCTCTGAAAGCTACCGGTTGCTGCTCCTGAATCTCCTCGGCTACAAGCCCATGAACACACTCAATCAAATACTAAACACTGCACTTGGGGTAAAAAAAAATGACTCTTTTACCCTTGGTCAAAGTCAACTTACTTTTGGGGCTGACTCGCCGAGTTGGGTCACCCAACTCGCCGAGTCCTACTCTCACTTCTCAGTTCTACCCGCTGCTACTCGTCGAGTGTGGCATCGACTCGACGAGTACCCTCTTGATCCAAAACTCAGACAATCTTCATCCGACTCGCCGAGCCGTATGAACAAACTCGACGAGTTGTTCATGATCCTAAGAAGATTGTCTTGGACTCGCCGAGTTGTATGAACAACTCGCCGAGTCCCTCCATCACTGAGTCTGCCCTCAACTCGCTGAGTCCACTCTCTAACTCACTGGATACACTCGACACTGGTCAAAATGAAGGACTCGGGAATTCGCGACCCAACTCGCCGAGTCGTTCTTCCCGACTCGCCGAGTTGCCGCCATGCAACTGATTTTTACTCGGTTTTGTTTGAATCCAACGCATACAATTGATAGATCTGAGTCCAATAAGCTGATTTACCACGTAAAGTTTCCAACTTTACGTGCGCAACCTCATGAATAAGGGAAACAAGGCTAAAAGATGCATAAAATGGGTAGATCTATGATTAATATGCAATGTAACTCCAAAAAGACAGAAGATATGGGCTCTACAACACCCCAACATTCAGATCCAAAGGTATTTCGACTTATTAAGACATTCATGCAAACATAAGGCTTGGAACAAACATCAATTAGCTCTTAGAAGAGCTCTAATGGAAGTTTAGGGCATAAAATAAGAAGAGAACTCCGAAAATACCTCAATAAACTCAGATTTGCCCTTGGATCTTTGCAATACAACTCGTTTCCTTGCTTCTTTCTTCTTCTCCTTCTTCACACCTTCACAAAATGGCACCAAATCACTTATAAGCTCTCAAGGGAGGATTAGGGTTTTCTCACTGAGTTCTCAGGGTGAGGGAGGCAAGAATGGGGCTATAAGGTGGTTTAAATAGTGGGCAACCCGGGGATTTAGGGTTTCACCCAGACGGATGGACTCGCCGAGTCCCCGGCTCACGCGTGCTCGCAGCCGCGACCCTACTCGGCGAGTCAGGCTATGAACTCGCCGAGTTCCTCTTGCAAAACCCACAACAAAACCAATAAATTAACATACCGGGAACGGGTCGTTACAGACAAGGTCAAAGTCAACCCCTGACTGACCCTACTCGCCGAGTCAACCCTATGACTCGCCGAGTCCCCCTACTCAGAACTTCACTCAACCCGCGACCTAAATCGCCGAGTCACCCCAAGACTCGCCGAGTTCAACCACTCTGAGTCCACTCGCCCTTAGCTCACCGATTCCTTAAGATTCCCTTTCTACACGTCGAGTATCCCCTTTTTGACTCGACGAGTTCCTCCTGGAAGAATTGCGGGGCCACCCCGACTCAACTCGCCGAGTCTGAAGAACAACTCGACGAGTCCCAGTTAATCTTCAAGCTACTCGCCGAGTCTGTTCATCGGACTCAGCGAGTCCATGCCATGCAACCAATCCAACTGCCTACTAAGGTCAGAACTGCTCCGACCATTCATAGGTCTGGCCTTCCTAAACTGATTCATCACGTAAGGTCCTCATTTCAGTGCTCATAATACACCCCATGATTCATAATTTACATTTTGACCTAAGGCATAAGGATTCCAATCCAAAACCTTCATCAATTCCCGAAATGCTCAGACATGGGACATTCTGGACCTCCAAAGGTCCCAATACAGGGTTCCAATCGTTTGGGGGGACTAGGGTAACATTCAATCTAGTCACAAAAGGGTCCCATAAACCCTAAATCCATATACACATCAACATAGAAGAATGTAACTCGAATTCTTACCTGGATGATGTGCTCTTTGTGTCCCCAAATCCTCAGAACGTGACTCCCCTTGTTGTTCCCTTCACCAAGCCTTCTCTTCCTTGCACAACAACTCTTCCAAAATCAACAATGGTCTTCAACCTTACTCCAGATGCACACAATCGAGTTAGGGTTTCTCTTAGAAAGCTAAAGTGAACAATGACAGCCAATAAATCCCCTATATACGTCCCAAACCTAAACGGTTAGGGTTTTCGCTGAACAGCGCAGACTCGCCGAGTCCATATCCGGACTCGTCGAGTCCAGTCGCGGACCCGCGACCAGGTCTGCGATCTTACTCGGCGAGTCTAGACTCCAACTCGCCGAGTCCCCTCTTAAAACACCCCAAAAACATAATTTTAACCATACCTGAGATTCCGGGCTGTTACAATTTATCTTTGAGGGCCCTTTTTTTCTTTTTGCTCCGGGCCCCATATATGTTTAGACCGGCCCTGCAGGTAGCAGAGTAGCAATACCACACTATCGGGACAAGTCGATCCTTTAAAGCAAGCAAGCTCGCCAACACAATGCCACCCTACTAGGGCAAGTCACCCTACGAATGCAAGTACGAGTCGCCAAGTTCTTGTCGAGCGATCTGCAGAGCCACTGACTTGTTTATCACCTATATTCTCAAACCAAGTTGTGCACTATGCTTAGCATGACCATGTTCTGGTTACGTTTACCTTAATTTTACTATACTCATGCTTATAAATATACTAATAGAGATCCTAAAATAGGTCAAATTATACCATGCATAAACTCTACCTCTTTGATTCTCTATCGAATCTCCCACAAAATAATGACTTAACAATAAAAATGTATATTTGGGTCTCTGACTAAGATACGATAAACTGTTTTTTTTCAAGTGATACTAAAGATTGGAGATCTTTTACGATCCTGAATCTTTTTCATGGAATGAGGCATCATAATCGGTGTCATCCATAGGGTCAAAATAACAAAAAGTTTGAGCTAAATATTACTAGAAAATCCAAAAAAACCTCCTTTAAACTACATCTAATTCTTTCCCAACATTAAAACAACAACACTAGGAAACACCACAAAACTAATCACTCATTATGACATCCCTAAATTCAATCATTTTCAAAAAAAATTTATGCTCGGAAATTTTAACAAAACTATTTATCTAATAAACAATTCAAACCATTTTAAATAATAAAATGTCGAGCAACTTAACAAAATCCTAAGTTATGTTCTTCAAATAATATTTTATGCCTTCTTTCTTATGATTTGACACTTTCAAGTCAATGTAATCTAAAGTGTCGATTAAGACAGAGTACTTGCTAATCCTTGTCAATTAAAGGCTCTATAATCTTGTTTCAAATCAATCCAAACTCATTCTATAGCACTAACAACATATAATACACATATATATATATGCCTTAGTAGTTACTTGTTAATCTCCAGTTACCATGACGGAGTAAACACATCGTTATGGTGTGATGGCATAAGTTGGATGCCATTGACCGAAGTTAAATGGTCACAACGACACAGTGGAGACCTTACCATGACGATATTTCGAGGCCAGAACATAGGTTTTAAACTTGTTAGAGTCTCATTTCGAACCAAAACTATCCAAATCCCATGAGATCTCAATGTTGGTGATTTTGGTGTTGAAATGGAGGAAATAGAAACTAGACATGGTGAATTTTCATCCTCTCCACATTAAGGTGTGATTTCTCCATGCTTGGTAAAATGTATAGTTTGTGTAGATTGGTTGAATTAATCAACCTATAGCTTTATTATGATGTTAAAGAGAATGTTTAGAAGCTTTAATCAAGCTTATAAATTGATTTCCATGGTGGAATCAATCCAATGAGAGTTAGGGTTCGAAACCCTAACTAGTGATTAGTAAATTGATGCTTTAGATGTTGATTATAACGATATAGGTAGTATGGGATCTTTAAGTCATTGGTTGGAATAAATTAAGATGTAGAGATTGAGAAGATAGAATTATGATCCATTGAGTTGTCATTTTGACAAAGAGAGTCATTAAGCTCTTAATAGGCTAAAACAAATATTAAGGAACTTGTATATGTGTGTAAATAGGCCTAAGAGCAAAGAAGAGAGTCATTATGATCCATTGAGTTGTAAGTTTGACCAAGTATTAAGAAACTTATATATATATATATATATATATATATATATATATATTGTTAGATTAGGTGTCTAAGAAAATAACTGAATTAGTATACTTGAATTATTAACAAAGTCCTTTTAGATTGCCCTCAGACCTTGTAATTGAATATGATGACTTTTAGAGAGAGAGAGAGAGAGAGATTGATTTATTGATTTATTATATGATTAATAAATAACAATAATGAATTTATTAATATGTTATGCAAATAATATATTAATTAGAAATAGTATTATTTAATTAATAATTAATTATAAATTAATTAAAATTAATTTTGGGATTAATTGGATTAATAAAAAATGCAGGGGTCTAATTGTAATTGTTTAATAGTTGAACAAGAGTTTCTAGAGCATGTGTCATTGATTTGGGTAGGAGTTGGGACTCCTACCTAACTCTTGCAGAGTTCTCCTACAACAACAGTTTTCAACCAGCATTGGTGCTCTGCCTTTTGAGCTCTTGTATGGAGGGAGATGTCGTACCCCGGTCTGTTGGGGCGAGGTTGGTCACAGGGTTATGGGACAGACCGAGGTGGTCCTTTAGACTACGGAGATGATTCGGTAGATCAGACACATATTGCAGACTGCTCAGAGTCGACAGAAGAGTTATGCCGACCGGCGCTGATCCGAGTTGAAGTTTCAGGTTGGTGACATGGTGTTACGAAATATCTCACCTTGGAAAGGTGTGATTCTCTTTAGGAAGAGGGGAAAATTGGGTCCCTGATATATTAGGCCTTTCCAAGTTATTTCTCGTAGGCGGCGGTCGTCGGAACTCCATCTGGTCGGAGCACAAGAGGGAAAACCGGTGATGGCGGCTGGAGGATGAAGAGGAGGTGGGGTGGCGGCCGATGCATAACAGTAGGGTTAGGGTTTGAGACAATGGAACAGTTTAGGCTATATACCCGCTTCATTGAAACATTATCCCATATTGACACAACCAGTCCCTCCTTTCCTATTTCTTTCAAAACAAATCCTTAATTTACCATTTAAACCCTTGTTCCCATAATCCTTTTCTATATAAGTCCAACAGTTACAAAACAACCCCTCCTCTACAAATTATTCTCAATTAAGATCCATAAATTACCATTTCTACCCTGACTTCAAGAATCCTTCTCAGATTAAGTCCGATATTTACTCTTTAACCCTCGGAAATCACAAGTATATCATTTGGCACCCCGAAATCAACACCCCACTAATTATTATTTAATTTTGGACAGTAATAATATAAAATAATAGTAAAATTACTTCTTTCTATTCTGGGTTTATTATTTTAATTATTCTATTTAAATGGGATGTTACAACTCTCCCCCACTTAAATTTAATTCCGTCCTCGAAATCGTTTCTTGTTATTCCTTACACGACAGACAACTTAAGCATCACAGCCACAACCACAAGCATAACCTCAGCCTTTCCAAGGCAACCACAACAAACCCTCGCATGTTTTTGAACCCTAAAGATGAACAAATTCCCTGCAATATAATCACATTTACTAAATCAGCAATTTGAAGTCTCAAGATGGTCTGGCTCCTTGACAGACGACCCACACTGGATCATTGTTGAATTCATTGCACTTAAATCCCAACGGGTTACTCAACTTCTGATAATCTGGGGTTCCCACCCGAAAATGGAATCACAAATTCCACACTGCCACCTGTAATTCTCTTCTTGACAAGAGATTAGGTACTCCTTCAAGAGAAGCCCGTTTGATAACCAACTCCCACAGATATAATGAACAACGAGATGTAAACTAGGAGATGAACCCTTTTAAGATCAACAATACAATGTCTCCTTTAGTTCTCGAACCACATACATATAATAACTGGCTCACAAGCACAAACACTCATACCTAGCCTAATCAGCTTCGAGATGGAATACCAGGCATGCCTATAATGGGTCCAGTCATCCTGAGGATGGAATACTCTTGATCAGAATACCACTATATTCGAAACTTGGGTCTCAACTCGTAACTTCCGATTCCTCACAACCGATTACGGCTCGCCTAAACTTCAATAATGTGTCCATTTCACAAGCGCTCCAACAGAACAATTGAACTACTAAGATCACTAGGCCCACAGCCTATGGCTGGAATACCCCTACAAGGTCATCAACATAGGTCTGGATTACCTCTGAGCCCACAACATGAGTCTGGTATGCCCTACCTAGCCCTCAACTCATAACTGGAATGCTCTTGATAAACTATCAATCTTGTCCAAAAGAAAAGGCCTAACCAACATCCTTCACAACACCAACCAACGCCAGCATGGTGAAATCCCACCATGCACTATTCACCCATAGAACAAGTTGCTACCCAAGCAAAATCTTACAAAACTATGGCCGCACATGACCCTAGAATAGGATGATAATCAGACTCTAGATCTAATTTGCAGACTATAACTTGGACTTGATCAAACACGTAGGCCGAACCAACCCTATTTCCACCTTGAATACCCACAGATACACGCAAAGAATCACTACCATGCATATATTTAGGAATCCCTAACCGATATTTACTCACCACAAAGCCCATACTCGATCGAGACTGATCCGATCTACTAATACCAAACTAGTCCGAGAAGACTTCCACAATTATCCCGAAGGTTACCAAAATCCAAGTCCAATACAAGTAAAAATTATATTCCATCATCGAGTGGAAACATACCCCAAAGAATTTGGAAACATAAACACACTGCATAAGGGAATTGGTGACACGCTCCTAGCTTCTTAACTGTCACCTCTTGAATTCCTTCGGAGAATCCCCGCTCCCAGAGAGGTTCACCGATTAATGCCTGTCCGACCATTCTAGAAACCATAATCTGAGCAGCAATAGACAAAACCTTCAATGACCGATGCTCAACCTGAAAATTTCCAAATTCTGCTTATCAAGCACCAAGAAGACGCGATTCACATGCTAGGGAGTTTTACCGAAGTCCCAACTCACACAACCCTCAACCAAACAGCCACTTAGGTTGTCTTCCTTCTTGACAATGATGCAAAACTTATCCTATTTTCAAAACCGCTCCTGCTTCTGAATCCTGGGGTAGTTCTCCCCCACTTAGATTCAACTAAATCTTCACAATACATGAAAGCTAGAGAATTCCCAATCGTCTTCACTTTCCAACGATCGGTCCAATAAAAACCACCTCTTTCTAACTAGTGCTCCATTACCAGCCAATCCCAATGATCACACACTTCTAAGAACTAGTTGAACACTTCTTGAATCCCAGTGAAACCAACAGTCTCTAATGATTAAATGATCCCACACTCAAATCTTGAAGACCTAAAGATAGGTGTTTCAACTAATATCTCAGCAACGAGCTACTTCCCTTGGCGCCCTCACCCGCCAATCAATAACGGTTACTAAAACCACTGAATCCTAACCATGTTGAATAACCATCCTATGGGACTTTGTCCGTAGACCTCTCATATAATACCCTTCTTCCCAAAGTTCTCCAAACAAATCTCCCACTCTCGGGATCTAGAAATCATATCATTCAGGGTCTCGCACCCTGACTCACTCACCAGCTCAGTCGTCCATAGCTGAACTACAGTAGCGGCAGCAACCTCTGCCTTATACCGGGCTACAAAATACTCCCAAGACATCGCCTCCAATCCCTCCTAAAAGTGCAATAGATCGCATAACCAATCCTTACCGCCCAATACAATAGACCAAAGTCAAACCGAACTTCACAAAATACTTATGCCACATCGACCCACCTGCGCTCACCAGCGCTGAAATAATGTCACCAACCCCTACGACTAACTGACCCCGAGCTGGAATACAACCTGATCCTGGGTCACAAGCCTGGTCACTCCTTCGAACTAGAAAAACTAAAAGGGCACAATCCTTGCCCAAAAAAAAACGACAATCCAATCCATCAATTAACCATTCCTCTTCCAGCTGCAAAACCCCAGCTGAACATAATCATCACTCCTTTCCAAAGTCCCCGTGACTCACATTCCAGCCTCGAGCAAACCCCCGAGCCTCAAATCTAGAAACTCATGTGCTAGCCTCTCCCGCTCAACCCGTAAAATGTAACGAGTACAAAACGTCTCCCTGATCCCAAGTAACTGCAGTCCTCTGTTCATCAGAATATGTCATGGCAACAAGTTTTGATACTAGAAAGCTCGACCAGATCTTCCCGTTGCCATCGTTACAGGTGTTGAAGATGTTGTGGCAGCCGTCTCAGCAAGGGCTGCATAGCGCTCATCAATATATTCAACCATCATGGTCTTAATAGACCCAAATGTCTCCGGCAACTGTCCCCGGACAACCCCGATCACATCCTCCCGGATGATCTCACCGACACGGTCCTCTAACAATGTTGGCCTATCCTAGCTGCCAGCTTCCGATCCTAACCTGGATCCGGTATCAAGACGTCTCGAATAATCCATACAATAACAGGAAACCAACTCCTAACTAAACCCTAGGGGTTGTGACTTCCTTGCTACGCGTATGAGTCCTGTGCTTTCAGTAGTACGAGCCCATACTACCTTCCACACCTACCCATATTTATATCAAGTATCAACATAACACCCTAAAAATATACATAACATGGCGAGTGCTCAAACCTCACTCCTAGAGGAATGCTAAATATCTCGTAGCTGGCATTCCGGTCTCACACAACCCACCTATCCATGAAACTTCCACCAACCCTGTAGCACTAGTGTATGCTAGCCATACATAACACTGGACCCTATAGACTTTCGAATATCAAATCCTGCCCTAAGCCCCCAATCAAACAAGAACAGAACATAAGGCCAAATCAAACATTCTCAGGCTATAAGATCTTAATTATGTATAACCGTGATGCATACACTAAACAACTACAGTAATGATGTCAATCTCATATAAAGGAAACCCTAGGCTAGCAGGCATCATGTAATCAGGCAATTATATCATGCAATTCCTGAAGATCCCTAGCCTAGCACTAGCATGATGTTCTAACATATCACATAATCAACTAACTGTAAGGTATTTTGGGGTCTACTTACTGGCTCCGACTAATCATACACTTCACATCCTCTTTTACTTATTTTGAAAACCATTAAAAGTTCTTTTGAAATCTTTCCTTGATTTGAGACTGGATTCACACAAGTGTTCCTCCAATTCACTCAAACCAAGGCTCTGATACCAATGTGTAATGTCCATAAAATTCAAGCCAATTTAAAACTTTTTAAGTTATTTAAAACCATTCAGTCATTACAATTTGTTTTCAAAATATGTAAACGTGAGAGTTCCCAGAAATCATAACTATCAATTGAGGAAGTGTATGGTCACGCCTTCGCCTTCTCGCGGCCATCCGCTGAACCTGAAACAATAAACTGAAAAATGTAAGCCCGAAAGCTTAGTGAGTTACCCTCAAAATACCAACATATACTACCCAAAAAAATATAACAAACATGTATAATGAGCCTTCAGCATGACTGGACCGCCTCCTCAGGGCCTATAGCCTATCTGGACCGCTTCCGAGCCTTCGACATGACTGAACCGCCTCGCAGGGCCTACAGCCTATCCGGACCACTCATCGGGCCTTCGGCCTGATTGGACTGCCACCTCAAGGCCTACAGCCTATCCGGACCGCCTCTGGTATGTTGGCCTACAACATGAAGCAGGACCGCCTCAACCCAACCCCCAAACAAACAATCATGTGCACATGGATAAAGTACGAACAATAACATGCATATAACAGTCAAACCGATCTAACAGATTACCAGCATAGCAATGATCCTATAACCAGGACACCGACCTAACAGGTCACTAACATAGCATCCTAACTACCAGGATGTAAATCAGTAGGCATATCATATAATAATCCTAATACAATCCATAAAGGGTCGACCTTGGTGCTTAGACCCCGTTGATATATTGAGGATAACTCACCTGACACTGCTGAAGTCCCGCAGATAAAACTCCAGCTATTGGTTGACAGATTCCCGAGCTGTCAACATCAAACAACACCCAATTAATCATTAGGTTCCAAGCCTAGGTCCAACTCACACTCCAAAGGCCCAATAATCAAATAATGGGCCAAAGCCCAACATATGGCCCAATTTTCCAAATTGGGCCCAGACCCCTACATGGTCTTTCCTTAAGGCCCATCCAATTATTCTGGTCCAAACTCTTGGTATTCCCATGGCCTAATATTACATAATCATAAAGGCCCAAACTATGATTCATCTATGACCCAATTTTCTAAATTGGGCCTTACCCTAAAGTCCATCAACATATTCTAGTCCATATGATCATTCTTGGATGGTCCATTAAAATCCAATTACCAAAGCCTAATGGAAAGTCCCAACATAAAGCCCAAGTGAAATTAGGGTTTCACATAAAATGACAATTAGGGTTAAGTGTTTCTCACTTAACCCATTAAGGACTTAGTCCATTAAGTCCCTTACTTTACTAAATAAATCATATGGTGTGATTGGGATTAATACAGTATTCCATTCCAATGGCCCAAATGTGGGTCCCGATAAGTCCAAGCCCTTAATCCCAAAATTAGGGTTTTCACATGAAATGACGATTAGGGTTAAATGTTTCTTACTTAACCCATTTAGGACTTAATCCATTAAGTCCATTATTGCCTTAAGTTAGTTTGCCAATGATTATTATTTAATATTTTAAGTTTATTGACTAATTCCCGTGTGTGTGTGTGTGCCAATCGATTTCCAACAAATTAGGGTTTTATGCCATTAGGGTTTTCCAAACCCTAATTAGGTTTTCCCAACCCAATACTAAACCATTAATCCACTGGTTGGGCTTTTAGGTCACTTTGGGCCTTATTGGGCCCATTAGGGTCTCCTTGGGTTAATTAGGGTTTCCTTGAGCCCATTATGGCTTTATTGGGCCCACATTGACCAAGCATCCCCCAAATGAGTCAGACACAACAAGGTAAGCACACCGCCACCCGGTACGACAGCCGGAGGCGGCAGCCACCACCCTACGGTGGTTTAAACTTTTCTTTCATTATTCCCACACTATTACAACTTACAGCAATACTAAACATACACACTCACATAAAAAAAATAACACACACACAGCAGCATACACACCCGCCATGGCTGTCCTTAAGGCAGCAGCCACCATAACCGGCAGCCATGGTGGTTCTTCTTGGGTATTTTTTCCGGCAGTAGCAACCCGAGACACCCACAAGCTTGCGAAACACAATTGAAGCATGTACACACTAGATTAATCGCCCACACACAGCCACCTAGTGGCGGTTGGCGGCGATCTTGCGTTGACAGTCACCACGCCACGGTGGTGGCGAGTCTTCTTGAATCTCAGCCAAGCAACACGCGAACATAATGGCACTTCCGAGTAAGCTATCCATGGGAAACCGGTACCCACTTAGTCTTCAACGGACTGGTGGTTGAGGCCGGCAGCAGTAGCAACACCATCGGCGACAACAACGGCTCTTACGGCAGCAACAACGACGGTGTTCGAGGACCCTAGCGACATCAACGACGTGGGCTGAAGGGGGAGAAGAGGTAGAAGAGGAAAAGGAGCATCTGATAACGTTAACATGCCTTCCAGAAGTCACTCATGGTGGTTTCTTCGTTCACATGGTGTCCAACAGCAAAGCGTGCCGACCACTCATAGGCGGCGGTTGTCGGAACTCCATCTGGTCGGAGCACAAGAGGGAAAATCGGTGATGGCGGTTGGAAGATTAAGAGGAGGTGGGGTGGCGGCCGATGCATAATAGTAGGGTTAGGGTTTGAAACAATGAAATATTTTAGGCTATGTACCAGCTTCATCGAAACATTATCCCATATTGACACAACCGGTCCCTCCTTTCCTACCCGTTCTAAAAGTAATTATTTAGGGATTCCTGAGATCAAGAGTAAAGGCGTTTCGGTCTTTTAGGGGAAATGGATTTTCATTTGAGAAGGTTTCGGACCAGGGTATGTTGCTAGAAGCGTAGGGCTTCTCGCCACCTTTCCGTGGAGATAAACTTCGTCGGGAACGGATCTAGAATGAAGGAGTTATGATACTTTGAGGATATTGGCAACTATGACCCTTATGGAGAAAAATTGTCGAGAAAGGGGCATGGATGCTTTTGGGACACGCGTGGATACGCCCAGCGTAACGGGTGTTTGGATCACGGAGGTGTGAGGCATACGCCCAGCGTACGCTAAAGTTCATTAAACCCTAATTTAGGTTGAGCCATTATATATAGAACTTAATGGATTCAACCCTAGCCCCCATATCAGCCTCCCTAACCTCAGAAGAAACCCTAGAACGTTCCAACCTCCATTTTTAGAGATCTTGGCCTTGAAAAGCTCATCTTGGTGGTTTTTAGCTTGGTAGAGAAAGGAAGAATATTGGGAAGGAGGAACCTTGGAACCTTGGAAGGAGGAACCTTCTAAATCCAGGGTTGTCAACCTTAGTATCATATGAGTCCCTTATGCAGTAAAGTTTCAACCTTTAGGGCTCATTTGTGATCATACATGAGATCTAGCCACCTTTATGGAAGTATGATGTTATATTTCAAGTTTGGGTTCATTTGGTGGGTTGCAAGCCACCAAGTATCCGACTTTATAGCTTAAGACATCTTAATGGACTTGGATCTGTGATTATACCACCTGGATTGGAGTGTTAAGCACTTAATGAGGAAATGACTTAGCAAAGCACTACGCTGAGCATACGTGCAGGTACGCCCAACGTACCATCATCGAGTCTGTATGCTAAGCGTACATTGAATTACGCCCCGCGTAATCTGCCTGTATGGATCATGAGTTTTTGGGCCATGGTTTGGGGCATGTTTGGGTATTTGGGCCTTAGTGGTCCCTCAGTAATCATATTATATGGGTCAAGGAATATATTTTGGGCTTAGGGTGAGGCCCATTAAGGGATTGGGCCCAATATAGCAAATTGGGCCATTAGTGGGTCACTAGTGGGCTTGAGAAGCTTACCTAGTGTTGGGCCTTTCATATTTTGGTTTTGGGCCTTAGTACCCTCAGAAGGATATTGTATTTTGGGCTATGTATTATTGTGGCAATGATAGTTCAGGGAGCTAGAGGAACAGAAGTGCGGGGATTTTCATATAGCAGCCAGCAGGGTTTCAGCAGTTCAAGGTGAGTTATCCTCACTATACCAAGGGTCTAAGGCACCAAGGCCGGCCCTTTGAATTGTTATTTGAGTAATTGTTGTTGTGATATGTTAGTATGGTATTCTACTAGAATGGATGATTATATGCTAGTATCGTTGGTTAGATTGGCATCCTGGTAGATTGGATGTGGTTATGCTTAGTGACCTGTAGCTGTTCGGACTGTCTGTGTGTTGGTAAGATATTACCTGTCATATGAGTGCATGTTTGAATAGCTGTAGAGGGTATTCCATCCCGGTAGGATGATAGGGCCCTAGTATAGTTGTGGGCCATAAGTATTCCATCCCGGTAGGATGATTGGACTCGTAGTATGATGGCATTCCAGCCTGATGGTTGTGGACCGAGAGTATTCCATCCCGAGGATGATTGGACTCATAGTATGTTGGCATTCCAACCCGATGGTTGATGGCCTGGGGTATTCCATCCTGAGGGATGATTGGACCCATAGTAGTTATTGTATGTATAGGTGTGTGGGCATTCCAACCCGATGGTTGTGGGCCGAGAGTATTCCATCCCGAGGATGATTGGACTCATAGTATATTGGTATTCCAACCCGATGGTTGAGGGCCAGGGGTATTCCAACCCGGTGGTTGATTGGACCCATAGTATGCTGCTTATTGATGTATGTGTATGGTTATGTGTGTATGGGTATTTTGGGGGAACTCACTAAGCTTTTGAGCTTACGGTTTCAGTTTATTATTTCTGGTACTTCAGGTGATCGTGGCAAGACAAAGGCGTGATCCTACCGCTCCTCATATTTCATGATTTTGTGATGTGGTTCTGGGGATACTCTGATGTTTAAAACTGTTTTGAAAACAAGTTGTATTAACTTAATGATTTTTGGAATGGATTAAAATGTTTTAAATTGGTTGGAAATTTTTGGTCGTTATAAGTTGGTATCAGTGCCTTGGTTTGAGTGAATTAGAGGAACATTTGTTTGAATCCAGTAAAAAATCAAGGAGGATTTTAAAACGATTTTTTTCTAAATGGTTTTCAAAATGAGTAAAGGAGGATGCAGAGGGTACGATCAGCCGAAGCCTGTAAGTAGACCCCAAAATACCATACAGTATTTGATTATGTGATATGTTAGAACATCATGCTAGTACTAGGCTAGGGATCTTCAGGAATTGCATGATAGAATTGCCTGATTATATGATGCCTGATAGCCTAGGGTTTTTCCTTATATGAAATTGACATCATTACTGTAGATACTTGTGTATGCATCATGGTTATACATAATTAAGATCTTATAGCCTGAGAATGTTTGATTTGGCCTTATGTTCTGTTCTTGTTTGATTGGGAGCTTAGGGTAGGGTTGGATATTCGAAAGTCTATAGGGTCCAACATTATTTATGACTAGCATACACTGGTGTTGCAGGGTTGGTGTAAGTTTCATGGATGGGTGGGTTGTGAGAGACCGGGACGCCAGTTATGTGACCTTTAGCATTCCTCTAGGAGTGAGGATTGAGCGCTTGTTATGTGTGTATATGTTTAGGGCATTGTGGTGATACTTGAGGCAAATATGGGTAGGTATGGAAGGTAGTATGGGCCCGTACTACTGAAAGCACAGGACCCATATGCGTATCAAGGAAGTCACAACCCCTGGGTTGTTGGTTAGAAGTTGGTTCCCGGGCTATTATGAGGAGTATTTGGCGATCTTTTGGTATATTACAGTATGGTGATGACGACACGCTTCGGGGCAGGATCCGGTTCAAGATCGGGATCAGGAGAGGGTGTTCAGGATGGATCAACACCACCTGAGGTTATTGGTCAGATGAGGACGGATGAGTTGGATGCTAGGATTCGTGATATCCTGCATGATGAGGTTGCTGCTATGTTCCGAGCGGAGTTACAAGAGTTGTTTGGGTCGATCAAGACCGCCATGGTTGAGTACTTCGATGAGCGCTATGTAGCTCTTGCAGAGAGGGCTGCCGTTGCGGCTAGAGGGTTGCCGCTACAGCCGCAGCGGCTGTAACAGTGGTAGGAGGAGGAGTCGGTCGGGGCTTTCAGTATCGGAACTTCGATAATATGAAGCCCCTTACTTTCGATGGGATTCAGGATCTGATTGTTGCTATGAGATGGTTGTCGGACGTGGAGGGATGTTTCTTCACGTGTTCATGCCCTGCTGATTGGAGGGTGAGGTGTGCTTTGAACTTGCTGAGGCTCGGGGCAAAGGATTGGTGGAGGTTGACTATGGGATCATATCCTGATGCACAACAAGCTGCGGTTACTTAGGATCAGTTCCAAGACATGTTCAGTACTCGTTATGTTCCGCGGGTGGAGCAGGAGAGTTTGGATCAGGAGTTTTTTTTGGAATTGAAGCAGGATTCTAAGTCGGTGACGGAGATCACCAGGATGTTTACGGAGAGGGCGATGTTTTGCCCTGAGTTTGCTTCGGAGAAGGCTCAGATGACCCGGTATCTGAGCATGCTCAAGACAGATATTTGACAGTTTGTGTCTACTCACAGATGTGATACCTTGTTGGAGTTGCAGGAGGCCGCCAGGCAGCATGAGTTAGAGATCGAGTTTAAGTTGAGAAAGCAGAGGCAGGCCCCGGTGCAGTCGCAGCTTGTGCCGAAACAGATGAAGGCCGCTGATTATCGACAGGGAGGTCAGAGGAGTCGCACTTGTGGGAAGTGCGGCAAGGTACATGAAGGAAGTTGTCATTCTTCTTTTGGGTTCCACAAGTGTGGCAAGGAGGGCCACATAGCCAGGGATTGCAGTCAGCTGCCGGAGTTTGACTTTTTTATAATTGTGACCAGGTGGGCCATATGAAGGCCCAAAGTCCTCTCTGGGCTGCCAGGCCAATGCAGGCCCCAACGCCAGCCACTTTGAGACTTACTGACAGTGTTCAGGGTTGATCAGAGCCTCCGAAGGCTCCAGGACGTGCTTATCAGCTTGTGACCGAGGAGATCGGGACAGCACCAGAGGTGTCAGCCGGAAAAAGAAAGGTCATGATTCAAGATTCGAAATCGTCAGTAGAAACTCGGATTCCTTGAAGGTCGATGTTTCAGTTTGGGTCGATTGAGCAGCATGTTAGCTTGTCGCCGGTAGATAGTGGTTAGTGCTCTAAGTGGGGGAGAATTGGAAATTCTCGGATGGGGCGTTGTTTTGAAGGATGTCGCCTGACGCAATTTGGGTGTCGGTTCAGGAGTGGTACGATGAGGAGGTCCAGTTTTGATAAGGACACTATGTGTATTATAGATTCTGAGCGAATATCGAGGATGCTGCTATGCTATAGCAATCAGTGGGGTTCCTCCCAAGTGTTGGAATGATGAGAGATATGCGAAGGGCTATGTATGGATTGATGATTATGCGGTTAGTCCTGGGTATGTATGCGATGTGCTCCATCAGTGGGTGATGTAGAGTGAGGATATGTCACTACGGCAAGGAATGATGATACAAGGTTGTGGGTTAAGTCTCCTTGGAAGAGGAGAAGGTTAGTAGCTCCAGATTTGGAGGTATGGACAGAGGAGCTAGAATGGCGGAATTGATAGACTTGGGAGTAGTCTAGACCGGTGCTGAGGACCATGTGAGGATGTATTAGTCATAGATTGTGGATCTAGAGATTGCGATAGTGATATTCTCTGTCGTGGTACGTTTGGAGTAGACATGATGACAGGATTTAGGTGAGTTGCACTCAGTGTAGTCGAATCAGAGTAGTTTTGAGTAAGTTGCAAGGTTGGATCCTTGGGCTTCAAGTGTGATTGTAGAACTTGAGGTATGTATGCAGTGGTATGCAAATCTAGGGTATTCCATCATGAAGATGATCGGACCCTATGATTGATTGGACCTGATGTGTTTGGTATTCCAACCCGAGGGTTGATTAGGCCAAACATGTGTAGGGATGCAAGGGTATTCCATCCTAGGGATGAATGGACCCGTCGTAGGCATACCTGATATTCCAGCCCGAGGCTGTTTGGACCAGGTGAGTGTTGGTTTCTGTAAGGGTACTGTAGTATGCACGTTTGGGTATGAGTTAAAAGAGAGCAAGTGTCGTCGACAGCAGGATAGGACCCGTGGTTCTGTTTCGGGTCGGAAGCTTATATTCTCAGGCTTGAGTGGCCTTTTGATAGCAATAGGAAGAGGGCAGGTGATGGTTCGTTTGGGCGGCCTGTCAGGGAGAAAAATCCAATCTAACTCTCTAAGTAAAGAGCATTATGGGGATGTAGATAAATGATACTACATGTGAATGAGTAAGTATCTCTTCGAGTTGGAGCTCCACTGGAATTAGCCTCCCTTGGTGGTGGTCACGCTTTAGGGGCGTGAATGTGCCTTTCGGGATTTTGGGTAGCCAGAGTTGGCAATTGGCGATTTCGAGGGCGAAATCATATTTAAGTGGGGGAGAATTATAACGCCCCATTCTAAAAGTAATTATTTAGGGATTCTCGAGATCAAGAGTAAGGGCGTTTCGGTCTTTTAGGGGCAATGGGTTTTCATTAGAGAAGGTTTCGGACCAGGGTATGTTGCTAGAAGCGTAGGGCTTCTCGCCACCTTTTCGTGGACATAAAGTTCGTCGGGAACAGATCTAGAATGAAGGAGTTATGATACTTTGAAGATATTGGCAACTATGACCCTTATGGAGAAAAATTGTCGAGAAAGGGGCATGCATGCTTTTGGCACACGCATGGCTACGCCCAGCGTAAGCTGGGTTACGCCCAGCGTAGCGGGTGTTTGGATCGCGGAGGTGTGAGGCGTACGCCTAGCGTACGTGAAGGTACGCTCAGCGTATGCTAAAGTTCATTAAACCCTAATTTGGGTTGAGCCACTATATATAGAACATAATGGCTTCAACCCTAGCCCCCATATCAGCCTCCCTAACTTCAGAAGAAATCCTAGAACGTTCCAACCACCATTTATAGAGATCTTGGCCTTGAAAAGCTCATCTTGGTGGTTTTTAACTTGGTAGAGAAAGGAAGAAGATTGGGAAGGAGGAACCTTGGAAGATAGAGCTTATAGATCTGGGACAAGTGTTTCATTTCGGACCTCTTCAAGGTAAAAAGCTTTGAGCTTGATGAATAATCTCTTAGATCTCTTAGTACAATTTTATGGACTTTTTGGTCCCAAGAATGCATCTTTATGACTCTAGCACGGTTCTAAGTCCAGGGTTGCCACCCTTAGTATCATATGAGTCCCTTATGCAGTAAAGTTTCAACCTTTAGGGCTCATTTGTGATCATGAATGAGATCTAGCCACCTTTATGGAAGTATGATGTTATATTTCAAGTTTGGGTTCATTTGGTGGGTTGCAAGCCACCAAGTAGCCGACTTTATAGCTTAAGACGTCTTAATGGACTTGGATCTGTGATTATAGCACCTGGATTGGAGTGTTAAGCACTTAATGAGGAAATGACTTAGCAGAGCACTACGCTGAGCGTACGTGCAGGTACGCCCAACGTACCATCATCGAGTCTGTATGCTAAGCGTATATTGAATTACGCCCCGCGTAATCTGCCTGTATGGATCATGAGTTTTTGGGCCATGGTTTGGGGCATGTTTGGGTATTTGGGCCTTAGTGGGCCCTTAGTAATCATATTATATGGTTCAAGGAATATATTTTGGGCTTAGGGTGAGGCCCATTAAGGGATTGGGCCCAATGTAGCAAATTGGGCCATTAGTAGGTCACTAGTGGGCTTGAGAAGCTTACCTAGTGTTGGGCCTTTCATATTTTGGTTTTGGGCCTTAGTCATGGACCAAATTGGGTTAAGGGTAAATTGGTAAATTTACCCTTAGAAGGATATTGTATTTTGGGCTAAGTATTATTGTGGCATTGATAGTTCAGGGAGCTAGAGGAACACCAGTGCGGGGATTTTCAGATAGCAGCCAGCAGGGTTTCAGCAGTTCAAGGTGAGTTATCCTCACTATACCAAGGGTCTAAGGCACCAAGGCCGACCCTTTGAATTGTTATTTGAGTAATTGTTGTTGTGATATGTTAGAATGGTATTCTGCTAGAATGGATGATTATATGTTAGTATCGTTGGTTAGATTGGCATCCTGGTAGACTGGATGTGGTTATGCTTAGTGACCTATAGCTGTCCGGACTGTCTGTGTGTTGGTAAGACATTACCTGTGATATGAGTGCATGTTTAAATAGTTGTAAAGGGTATTCCATCCTGGTAGGATGATAGGGCCCTAGTATATTGTTTCAGTAGACTGTTATGTAACTATTTGATAAATACACATGTTTGCTAGTATGTGGGCATTCCAACCCGATGGTTGTGGGCCAGGAGTATTCCATCCCGGTTGGATGATTGGACTCATAGTATGATGGCATTCCAACCTGATGGTTGTGGGCCGAGAGTATTCCATCTCGAGGATGATTGGACTCATAGTATGTTGGCATTCCAACCCGATAGTTGAGGGGCTGTGGTATTCCATCCCGAGGGATGATTGGACCCATAGTAGTTATTGTATGTATAGGTGTGTGGGCACTACAAGAAATATACCCTTTAATTACGCGCAAACAATGACACTCGCTGATTTACGATACGCATTTTTATGTGTTCTCAGCCTTCCAAATTTTGAAGGATAGAGAACACGCATTTTTCCGCGCCCTAAAATTAATGTCCAATTAAAAAAACACGGAGGGCACCTATCATTAAAGGCGTACGTCTACAAATGTCACTTTATAATTTTTACTAAACGCGCGGGACTCCTTATAGGTAAGGGGGAAAACAAAACCCCCCAAAATTTTGAACACCCGCCTTTCTCTTCCTCTGTACTCTCTACACCCGCCATATCAACTTCATTCTCTCCTTTCTTTCTCCCTACAAACCCGTTCCTCTACGA
The DNA here is from genome assembly GCF_002870075.4 of Lactuca sativa. NCBI lineage: Eukaryota > Viridiplantae > Streptophyta > Magnoliopsida > Asterales > Asteraceae > Lactuca > Lactuca sativa. The sequence goes on from NC_056626.2 coordinate 254,477,398, forward strand.
TTGATTTTCACTTCCTTCTCTGTACAAACCCTAATCAAATATAACGCATTTGCAATGGTAATATCTTCTTTCACAAAATAGATTATTGACCGAAGAACTAGGGCTTTTGATGAATCACACATCACCACAATAGCGCCTGCATCTGCTGCATCTTCTCCATCATCGTCTACCTCCCTATCACCTTTCTATCCTGATAATAACAACAATGCTACTTCTTCCTCACCAAATTACTTCTCGTCTTCTTCTTCAAGGTCAGGGTTCTTTTATGTTTTATGGCTTCAAAGATATTGATGTGCAAATTGATTCTCGCTGATCATGTAAACAGTTGTTCTCTTTGTTCCATTTTATTTTCTCACCTTAAATGATATCGTTTAACTTGCCAAGAACTTGAAGTAGCAGGGCTTAAGATTTAATAAATGTAAAGGGTTTACAGGAAATCTTCCAATTGGAATGATCTAGGGTTTAAGAGATAGACCTTAGCTTTAAGCTGTTGAATTAATGTCCAATTTTGTTCCAAAAGGAAAAATCCGCTTTCTCTTCTTACACCAACTTCCCTCATCTTTCCCCTCATTTCCATATCCTCTTAACTAATTCAAAGAGGATGAATATGATCGTTTAACGGTATCTTGAATCAATTGGCTTTCTACAATATCATGAGGAAATATGATAAGGTTAAAATTTTCTGATTTTTTTGTTAGTCTAGATACAACAACAAACGCACCACAAGATTATGCAAAGAAAAAAAACATTTCTAATATCGCAAGGGTAAGAAATATTATATACTTGTTATTTACTTATATAGTGTTTGTCATGATTATTTATTTATTTATTAAATGTGTTTGATGTTAGAAGCCACATCTCCTGACTTTCAGGAATCAAACTTATGCTAAGAAAGTTAGAGCTGATGTGATTGATCTTGGTAACTTCTAGATGAGCAAATATTAGAAGTTTTTCACTGATGTAACAAAAAGCCGTCTTGTTTTGTGGGATCTTTGTCCTCTTGGATTGACTAATAAGGGTATTTTTGTCATTTTTACACCATGATTTTTATATTAAGTTATAGATTCAATATATATGTTTCCATTTTTATAGGAAACAAGGTGGAGATAGCAGCATACACAAAAGTTTTATTTTAATATATATTCACCTTTCTGCCCATCTGGCGTGGTAACAGTATCAACTTGATGTTGTGACCGAAAATAGGAAGTTAACTATACTTAAGGCTCTTTAGTCTATCATGTAAGATGTCACCACTCAAGACATAGTTAGATAATTACCAAGAAGGTTGGACACTTTGTGTGGATGGCTATGTATGACAACCACTTCATTTGTCCTTTCATCTCCTCTTTATTTTCTCTACTCCATTTACAACATGTCTCTTTGTTTGCAGGTTAGTAGAGACACATATTTTCTTTTGTGGTTGGTAGAGCATTTGATACAGATATCGAAAAGCTTAAATTGAGTAACAAAGCACACCTGTTAGAGATTGAAAGTTTGATGGGCTATTTTTTGGAGGTCACAGAGGTCTCCTTTCAAATCTTTCTCTTTGTCTCTTATATCTCTTGCTTACTTTCACTTAAATTGAGTTATCAACCTTTTCAATATGCACTAATAAATTTGTCTCTATCTCTATAGGATGGAATTCAGCTTGGCTCAAATCTTTTGCAGGCAGTTGAATTTCTTGTATCCGGGGTACATTCTTAACCTAAAAATTTCTTTTAGTTGCATAACAGGAAGAATTTGTTTTTTGGATTTTTGGTATGAATCTTTATTTTAAATAATGGGCCCATCCATATATGTTGTTGGCAGCCTATTGGTAAACAATCTCTCCTTGATTATGGGATCTTATGTTGCCTGATTTATATTCTTAATGCCCTTTTGGTCCTGATGGAAGAAATACAAGGAAAAAGGTAACGTCCATTGAAGAGGAACCAGAAGCCATGGATAGGCCAGGTCCAGATCGACGCCTTGAGGTATACCATATGTGTCATCACTTTTGCAGATATCTGTTAACTCACTTTTTTTTGCTAATGCTCTCTTTTATCTTTGAAGGTAGAAGGCAGTGTTGTGCATATTGTGAAGGCATTGGCAAGTTATCCTGCAGCTGATCAGAGTTTAATTGAAGACAAGTCACTTCAACTACTCTTTGAGATGGTTGCCAATGGATCTTTAATTTTATTTTCAAGATATAAGGAAGTTCTTGTACCCTTACACAATATTTAACTCCATAGGCATGCAATGCAGGTGACTTTTCAACCTTATCACTTAGTGTAGCCATTTATATACTAACAGATGTTATGTAAGAGGAAATGTGACTGTTCTTTATCTTATTCTGTAATCCAGATACTTGGTCTTCTTATGTCTAATGACAATAGAAGCACCACCAAGTACATTAGGAGGCATCAGTTGGTAATGATCTCATATCTATAGTCTGCCCTTTAAGATCCTAGTGTATGAAATTTATGATACAATTATAAACTATATGCAGATAAAAATACTGCTAATTGTTGTGAAGGACTTCAAGTCGGAAACTGGAGACCCTGCATATACACTGGGAATTGTAGACTTGTTGCTTGAATGCATAGAATTGTCATATAGACCTGGTCAGTTGCTTCCTCTGTTTCCTTCTCGTACATTGATTACTATTATTTATAAAAAAAAAGTTCATTCAGCACTGAATTTAAATGTAAAATAAGTTGCAAAATATAGTTCCCACCAAAAAGGGATCCGGAACTATCTAGATCTGGATCAAGAAGCCTGCCAAAAAAAAGTCAAAAATCAATGTTGACTTAACAAAAAAGTCAAAGTCTTTCGTTTTATGTGTCATGTATTAACCTTGAAGCTACATCGAGTAAACATCGCATTGTGAAACCAGGATCACCACCCCGTGAGAGCAATTGTTGTTTTCCACCAGAGACAAGAGCAGCAAGACATTTAGTTGCATTATGATTCAATGAACAGAAACCAAAAAAAGTGAGATATCAAAAAGGGTAAAATTGTCATTTGGATTATGGGCAAAAGGGCAAAATTTGTTATAATGCTATGTATATAACCTGCATCATATATGTCAATACCGTTGCTCCTAATCGCCGATTTCTTATTCTTAATCATTACTGTTTTTGATCTTCAACAATCTTTATTTATTTGTGTATTTTTGTTCTTTGCTATTTAATTCCAATAGGTATGTAAGTCGGCTATTCTTATAACTTTATTTGTTGTTATTATAATATTTCTTATCCCAATTTTAGTCTAAGTCGGTTACACTATGGTTTTAATTTGCCAGAACCTTAAAGTATTATAATTCACTACTAGAAGCTTTTTTGGAAGTGGAAGATTACTATCTGGAGAGACATCAGCTACTCATCAAGTCTTTGAACCTGATGTTCACACACACACCATCACTTTCTGGACCAATGGTTTCACTGTTAACGATGGTCCTTTGAGAAGAATTGATGATCCCCAAAATGCATCTTTCTTGGAGGTACCATATTAAGTTCATAACTTCTTTTCCTTTTTCCCAATTCCCATTTTACCCTTACATGATGTGTTCTCTAATTTTCTTTAACAGAGCATAAGGAAGTCAGAATGTCTAGAAGAGCTTAGGCCTGCAAAAGGAAGAGCTCCTGTTCATGCCAGTCTTGTGAGGAAGCTTGAAGACTACCCTGTTAGTAATCTTTCCCATTTCTTGATTTCTTATACAATCCTTCTAGGCTGTTTTTCTCCAATGCAAAACATGCAGGTCAACTCTTTGAATGTTTTGTTCAAATTTGAAAATCTTAAGGTCACAAACATTAAAGATAATATCATATGACACATGTAATTATGATCAACAGATAGAAGTTTGACAATGTCAACAGTGTTGACATCAGACAATATTAGTGATGAAGGAGCCATGAACACTCGCACAACAGGTTAACTGATCCTTTTAAAAAAATATACAGCCCTTATTTTTAAAAATGTTTACATCAAATTTGGATTTACTCCACCATTTGACACCAAATTTGACATTATTCTATTAGGGTTATTTTATCTTTATTCATACATTATAGTAAACATAAGTTTGAATCTTTGAAAGGCATTTGAGAAAATTATTATTATTATTATTATCTTCAGCCCTGTTGATTGCATTCATTGGACTTCTGCTGCACAAGTATCTTTGCTTGAAGATGAAATGCAGAGGGTAGAAAGAGTTAATGTAAGGAACACTGTTTAAAAGATTTATATTACATCCTCATTTTTATCAATCTGAATTTCATATAAATTTGTAACTGGAAATGTATCTATAACTTATTGATATATCTTAATTCTATTTTTTTTCTTTTTAGTTATATAATAATGATATTGCTGACTCTGCCTTTGGTTATTTTGACCAGGTTGCCCTCATGCTTGCAGGGATGGGTTCATCTACAGATGTAGATACTGTGAGCAAGTTCATAGATTTAGAGTCCTTGAGTGGTGTTACTAAGGAAGAGTGGAGATACTGTGAGTAGGGATGGGTTCATCTACAAATGTAGATATTGTGAGCAGGGATGCGTTCATCAGCACAAATCTTGTTTATAGTGAGACACACATTAGGTTATTAGAACTATTAGTTTGTAACTTTCTGTTACAACTTCTATTAATTTATTTTATCTTTCCATGGAATGATTATTTGTATGACATTAAATTTTATGCAATGGATTCTATTTTTTGTATATGATATTTTATTTTCTATTATGAAACATTAAATACAAATTTAATTTGAAAATAAGTAAATCTATAAATAATATTTTTTTAAACATTTAAAATTATGATACGCAAAAATGTGTGTCATCTTCATTTATGACATGGCCTTTCTTGACAGGGGCTTTCTTGATACGCATTACGTGTCATTAACACACGTGTCGTAAGGTTACGACACGCGAATGCGTGTCGTCTTCCTTTATGACAGGTCCTTCCTTGATACGCATTGCATGTCGTAAACACGCGTCGTAACTGCACGTCGTAAATGCGCGTCGTCTCTCTTTATGACAGGACATTCCTTGATGCGCATTTGCGCGTCGTCTGAGCCTTTTACGACACGCAATGAGCGTCGTAAAAGGCTGTTTTTCTAGTAGTGGGGCATTCCAACCCGATGGTTGTGGGCCGAGAGTATTCCATCCCGAGGATGATTGGACTCATAGTATGTTGGCATTCCAACCCGATGATTGAGGGCCTGGGGTATTCCAACCCGGTGGTTGATTGGACCCATAGTATGCTGCTTATTGATGTATGTGTATGGTTATGTGTGTATGGGTATTTTAGGGGAACTCACTAAGCTTTCGAGCTTACGGTTTCAGTTTATTGTTTCAGGTACTTTAGGTGATCGTGGCAAGGCAAAGGCGTGATCGTACTGCTCCTCATATTTCATGATTTTGTGATGAGGTTCTGGGGATACTCTGATGTTTAAAACTGTTTTGAAAACAAGTTGTATTAACTTAATGATTTTTGGAATGGATTAAAATGTTTTAAATTGGTTGGAAAATTTTTGGTCGTTACACTTTCAAAACAAATCCTTAGTTTACAATTTAAACCCTTGCTCCCATAATCCTTTTCAATATAAGTGCAACAGTTACAAAACAACCCCTCCTCTACAAATTATTCTCAATTAAGATCCATAAATTACTATTTCTACCCTGACTTCAAGAATCCTTCTCAGATTGAGTCTGGTATTTACTCTTTAACCCTCGGAAATCAAAAGTATATCATTTGGCACCCCGAAATCAACACCCCACTAATTATTATTTGATTTTGGGCAGTAATAATATAAAACTAGATTATGACCCGCATTAAACGCGGGGACCATATAAATAAAATGCAAATTTATATAGATATTATAAAATAATTATAAAAAAAGTAGGGTTATTGGTATTATTGAAATGTGTAGAAATTACACTAAAATAGGTAAATATATAGTATTAAAGGACCTCTTTATAGACAACATTTTTTGTTTTATTAGTTCAATGACATTGTTTGTCACATATAAGTACCTTCAAACATTTTTTACTTGTGACACAGAAAACAACTATATATAGCCAACCATGCGTGAAAATGGGTCTACACAAGTATAATCCAACATTTAACAATGTACTTTCAAAATACATTGTTATTTTATAGCTATATTGCGAAATATAACTGTTTATTTAAAAAAATAGCAACTTATTTATGTTCCTTCAAAATGAACCACATAAAACCCCCCACAATATTAAATATAAAGAAACTATAACCAATAAATCTGCAACGAAGCTAATCATCTTCCTCCACTTCATCTCTAATATCAAATCTTTTTTTCCTTAAGCTAAGTTATTGTCACTATCATCGACAATGTTAAGATTCATTGATGGCTTCTTTTTTATTTTAGGGATAATATGACAGAAATCATTTATCAGGTCCATCATTTATGTTTATATCTTCGTTTTTTTGTTGATTTTGATATGCCTTCTTCAGTTTACCACCATCTTTTTTTTTCAGCCTCCTTTTTTTATGAAATAATATTTTTTTTGAGAAATTCTTTCTACGGTTTTGAGTATGTGTAGGTATGTTGGTTTTTTTGAAGTAAAGAAAGTAGGGTTTTTGTTCGATGTTGGTTCCTAGGTTTGGTTCTTATTTTTTGTGATTTCTCATAATCCATTGCGTTTTATTTTCCATCTTTATCTACAATCTTTATGTATAGAACACTTTATCCATATAATCATTCACTATAGAGTTTAATGAAGGAAAAAAGAAACACCCCTTTAGTTTTATTTACTTTGCAAATTATCGAGCCTCCATACAAAGCTTACAACATAATAAAAAAAACAAAAAACCCTTATGGGGTAAATGCCAATTACGATTCTACCCCTTTTCCTCTTGTAACAATTATCTCACTTCAAAACATCTACTTTTGTGTTTCAGCATATTATTAATAGCATGAAAGATCCAAGCATTGTTGCATTTTGGTTAATCACAACTTCAAATTATGGGAGGATTTAAATATGGTGATGAGGTCAAACATAAAATATGGTGGTAATACAAGGTTCTTCTATTTCTTTTTTATTTATTTACTTATTTTTAATTCAACTTTATTACGAAATTAAATAGCTTCTTTTGTTGATATTAGTGTTTGTTATTTAGAAAAATATGTGATATGATCAACTTCGTGATGCTATAGCAATGAGAAAACTTGGATGAGCAGGAAGTGAGATAAATTTATAATTTATTAACATTAATGAAAAATTAATTAATTACAGTTTTGTTATTGAATTTGAAAAACAACAGGGATTATATCAATGGATCCTGAACATGCAAGAAATGATCCAGTGGTAGTAAAGAACATTCCTTACTATAAAACAAAGAGCAAATTAGGGGCAGAAGTGGTGAAGCTCAATCTACCACTATGGCCTCAAAACCGGGGGAGGGGGGATCAGTATAAACAAAAGTTTTTTCATTTATTTTTAGTCATTTACATATTTGGTCCCTATGTTTACTTGATTTTTTTTGGTTTTGGACCCTAAAAGAATCAGGTTGTAGTTTTTGGACCTTGTTTCACTGTTTCATAAAACTTTTATGATTGCCTAAGTTAACAGCGTAGCTATAAGTTTTTTTTTAAATCACCATTTTGCCTTTGAACCAAAACTAAAAAACATATAGCATAACAACAAAATTTATATTTTTCTTTTTTTTTTCTTTTTTTTTTTACTTAAGTTTAGAGTAGATTACATTTTTGGTCCTTGAGTATACCTGATTTTTTTCAGAAGGTTCTGAGAGGCGTTTTTGGTATTTCAGGGTCAAATGTTGACTCTAGTTGAGTGCACACTTCTATTATACCGTGCATTCTTACCTGCCCATGTATGGTACCGATTCTTTTTGAAAAAAGAATACGGGAGCCTATTTTCATCTTTCACAACATGCTTATATTTAACTTTAAAGCTCACATCAATTGTTGAGAAGGTATATTTCTTATTCTTATTTTGTTACTACCTGAGACATAAAAAAAACTTTCTAATGAGGGCGTTCATGTCTTTTGTACAACCCATCTGTTATATTATGTCATGTCATCTCTTGTCTTGTCTATAGATTTTTTACAAAAGTATACACACACATGTAACATCATAATTTCATTATATATAACATCCAATTTTAACATTGAGTTTACTGTTTTCGAAAATAGGATCATAGTTACCGATTAAAAAGATGGAACCAAGAACCGAACACAACATCAAAATTTTTTTTCAAAAACAACATTATACATCCAAATTATAAGTATTCAACAAAGAACCATACGAATGAGTAAAAACATATAATTTCGAAAACAATATCAAACTTACAGTTTAAAATGATTTAAGAAAGAAATACATACATTTATTCGACTAATCAGACTTATGGGAAGGTTGAAGTTTTTTTGCATTTGTTTTCTACGTGGGAATTATGACATAATGTTCGTGTAAATCGATTATTAAAAAGGTTTGAAATATATATACAAGTCAATATGATGAAAATTAGCAGGTAATCAATTGAAATCTCATTTAAACTTAAAATAGAAGATATCATGCTTGAAAGTGTATTAGTTCATAAAAATATCCGAAACTTTTGAAAATTGAAATTAATAGTTTCCGAGATTTCAATATATAATGTATTTGGAAAGCAATTTTGAATTGGAATAGAGCCTAAATTTACGGTTTACATTAATAAGGAACCAATTTTGTATTTGTAGGTTTGGAAAGAATTCAAGTATCATTTTCATTCAATTTCTACATTTAATTTCCTAATATAATGGATGAACTTCTTGTTTGATCAAGGTGACGTAAGCAAATTGATCTAAGGGTGTAAAACCTATAAAGAAAACACAATCAACGATCCAGATTGTTTTAGATGATGTCATAAGGTTTCTCTTTTAATAATATTTAGAGATAATAGTAAAATTACTTCTCGGTGTTCTGGGTTTATTATTTTAATTATTCTATTTAAATGGGATGTTACAAATTAGCCAACGGAGTCTAAACGAAAGTTGTAGAGTACGATCCCGCCTATGCGTGGATATAAAGAACGTCGAAAACAGAGCTCGAATGCGAAAGATACAAATTTTTAGGGTAGATCCTTAAGAGTAAAGAAGATAATAGGGATGGGTAATTTTGTTGATTGTTTGATGTTTGAACATAATAATTATATTATTGTGGGTTGAAAACCCTATGTGCTCTCCAGGTTTCCCAAATTTGACCCACTCAAGCTTATTCGAATCATAGGTGCCGATACAAAGTTCCATTACAATGAGAGATTAAAGAGGTGTAGATCACTAGTGTAAATTAATGTAAGTTCTGTTTATGCTTATGTTTATGTATTTACAATGACATCCCAAATGTTTTAAAATGAATAAAAATACGTTTCTTCGAAAATTCTTTGATAACGTATTTATCATGTTTTACTGGGAACCAATTCCGCAACATTTTTATCAAAAGAAGTACTCTGATTTTGTTAAAGCATAAACAAAATCAGTCTTTTGTGACTGTGAAAATGGGGATGTCACAATGTGCACATGGTTGGTCGGTGGCTGAGGCTTCATTGCTTTATACGTAAGCCAATAGGTCGGGGCATTCCAACCCGATGGTTGAGGGCCTAGGTATTCCATCCCGAGGATGATTGGACCCATAGTATGATGGCATTCCAACTCGATGGTTGAGGGGCCTGGGGTGGTTGAGGCTTCACTGCTTTGTACGTAAGCCAACAGGTCGGGGCATTCCAACCCAATGATTAAGGGCCTAGGGTATTCCATCCCGAGGATGATTGGACCCATAATATGTTGGCATTCCAACCTGATGGTTGAAGGGCCTAGGGTATTCCAACCCGATGGATGATTGGACCCATAAAATGTTGGCATTCCAACCCAATGGTTGAGGGGCCTGGGGTATTCCAACTCGATGGTTGATTGGGCCCATAGTATGTTGTTATTATTCTTGTGTTATTTTTTATGTATTGGTATTTTGGGGCAAACTCACTAAGCTTTAGGCTTACAATTTTGGGTTATATTTTAGGTACCTCAGATGGTCATGGTAAGGCAAAGGCTTGATCGTACACCTCCTCATGTTTTGTTTATGATTTTGGGTTTACTCTGATATTGAACTCATTTTGAAAACAATTTGTAAACAATGATGGTTTTTGGGTTTTGTCAAAAAGTTCAAAATTTTCATGAATTTTATGTATGTTACAGTGTGTTAGGGAGTCAAGGGTTTATTTAAGATTTTGGTACATCTTATGGACATGGAATTTGTTAAAATTCGTGATCGATGTGTTTTGAGTACTTCATTCTGCATGTTTGGTGGTAATCATAGTCAAAGACAAGGGGTGAGTTCAACGAATAGATGAATATCAGTCCTTGAATATGGGTTAAGAGGTTTAGATCTGATGGGTTTCCGGTCTCGGGAAGCATATTGATAGAGTTGATTCAGTGATGTAGTTTTGAGAGTCCGCGAATTTTGTGTTCTCACTAAAAGTTTGGTCTTATAACTAGGAAGTTGTGGAATATGTTGGAGTTGTACGTACTTCTCTGCAGTGGTTATATAGATGAGACTCGCGTTAGGAGTCACCTTGTTTTTTTTAATGGAGGTTTTAACAGCAATAAATAGTCAGCCGTTCTATTTTTCTAGTTGGTTCTCATCGCGATTGTGCACTTGTGTGCGGTATTATCATGACAACAATTGGTCTAGGAGGTTTAGAGCCGATCAAATTTTCATGTTTTCGGCTAGGGGTTCCATCGTGAAACGTAAGCGAGAGCTAATTTGAGGACGAAATCTAATTTAAGTGGGAGAGAATTGTAACATCCTGTTTCCTACCAATTCTGAGTCATGGATCGAAAGTCGATTGTGCAAGGTTTTGGGCCTTAAGGAGGAAAATCTAAGTCCTTATGGGATGAGGTAATGATAGTTAAGATATTTTACCCTTGAATTGTGTTTTGGGCAGAATGGTAGAAAAAGAAAAGTCATAGGTCGAGTCCTTGCATGAAATATGGATTTTTTTTGAGAAGTTTCTAGTCCAAGATATTTAGATAATATTAGGGATGGCACGGGCGGGTTTGGGACGGGTTTTGGTAATCCCGTCCCCATCCCCGAATATGAAAATCGATCCCATCACCAACTTGATTCCTAACGGGTACCCATTTACCAAACACTATCGGGTCTACAGGTATCCCAACGGGGTAACAGGGATCCCCAATTAACATTCAAAATAATAATAATTTTGATGCAATGAGAATACAAAACCATTAGACTTAGTGATGCACACTACTAGAAAAACAGCCTTTTACGACGCTCATTGCGCGTCGTAAAAGGCTCAGACGACGCGCAAATGCGCGTCAAGGAAGGCCCTGTCATAAAGAGAGACGACGCGCTTTTGCGCGTCGTCTACAGACGACGCGCATTCACGACGCTCATTTACGACGCGCATTTACGACGCGCGTTTACGACACGCAATGCGTATCAAGGAAGGCCCTGTCATAAACGAAGACGACACGCATTTGCGTGTCGTAACCTTATGACGCGCATGTTAATGACACGCAATGTGTATCAAGAAAGTCCCTGTCAAGAAAGGCCATGTCATAAATGAAGATGACACACATTTTTGCGTATGATAATTTTAAATGTTTAAAAAATATATTTTTTATAGATTTACTAATTTTCAAATTAATTTTGCATTTAATGTCTCATAATAGAAAATAAAATATCATATACAAAAAATATAATCCATTTCATAAAATTTAATGTCATACAAAATATCATATACAAAAAAATATCCATTGAATAATAGTTTATTACAAATTTGACATTTTTGTGTTTCCGTACTTTGACAATTTTCCGGAGCCAATCCGCGACTGCATTCCAGAGCTGATTCAATTTGTGTTGTTGCTGATTCTGGAGCCAATAATGTTCAATAAGAAGCCTAAATAATACTTATAGGAAAATTTTATAACAACCAAGACTTACAAAGAACACCATGAGTTGTTATTCGTCTTTTGGGGTCTTTAATAAGCATTTTCCTAACCAAATCTTTAGCACTTTCAGAGATACTAGGTCGTGGATCTTAGGAAAAGTCGAGTTTACCCCTCAAAACCTCTTCAAAGATCTCATTTTCAGATTCTATCATGAAGAAAAAAAGAACATAAATTCAGTCATGGTTATCCAGCTTCATAATGATATCATGCCAAAATATAGAAGGGAGAATACCCACGAAAGAAAACATATTGACCAGTCAAATTGTCAACATTTCCCCTTCGCTGCAGCAGAACCAACCGTGGGAGAATAGCAACAGCTTCCAAATAGATAGAAAATGCCCAACATATCTGCACATTCCTAATAATATTAAAACTATAATCACAAAATAAAAAGATTTAACTTGAGTGGAAAATCCTAATGCTTACTCATTAAATAGACCATGAACATCAAGATCATTTCCCCCTAGCTTTGGGCCAGTGTTGTACCTTCCAACCACATGCTCCTTAGCTGCAACAACAAACTTCAAATTTTCAAAAACAACTTTACTGCATAAACTAGGAAAAAAAATGAATTATAACCATATCAATAATATATCTTTTCTTGGTTATCTTTATCATTTATAATATTGATAATTCTTGACAACTTAGTAATTGAAAAGATCATTATTTATCATTTTCCTCTTAGTTGCTGTAACTTTTGGAGCTTCACTTAATGTGTTGTGAATACATGGTACTCTCTAATCATATAACCTAAAATACCCTTTGCATAATTTCTAATATTGTTCTTTATTTAGTTTTCAAGGTGCGATTAACAGGGGAGCAATCTCAGCAAACCCAATTTACTTTAATCTGAATACAAATTAATCAAACAATGTAACTTTGTCAAGCCATGGAAGTAACTTCATATTCAAGTGGGAGAGGTAAACTAACAATCAGATCGGAAAATGATCGGATTTCTAGACTAAAATCCTTAGGAAATTGTATCAAATATTTTAACAATTTGTATCAAATATTTTAACAATTAAGCTAGAGAAAAGGTTTTAATTATGAAAAATATGGTGAAGAGCGAAACACAGAAGATAACTTGACAAGAGGAAACACTCAAATATAGAAGCCAAGGAGAAAAATATACCTGCAATGGTAAAGACACAGCATTGAAGGTCGATTTCTAGGGGTTGTACTTGATACAATTGTGATGCCAGGAGACAGCATAAATACTAGAAATGAGAAGGGAATTGAGGACTTACATTAGGGGTCTGATTTCAAGGAGAAATTACAATCATACCCCTTAACAAGGTGTGGTGAATGCACGTGACTTCACATGTGATCATCGTGCCTCTACCGGTGAATCAAAGCTGTATCCGAGCATATAATTCCCGGTGTGCATTTGTATAATCAGAAACTTCATATATAGTATTTATGACTTACTCTATATGTCTAGATTATATTCAAATTAGGAGAATAATGGCAAAATGATTATGGAACTCAAGTATATGATTTGCAATAAATTGTAAGACTTCCATATGAAATATATCCATGCCATGATTTCAACTGGAAAATCAGGATTGAAATAATCAGTCGACTATACATGATGACACGATAAAGAAAGTACCTGGTAAATGATGGGATTCACTGCAAGAAACAAATAGCATAAGCTCTGCATTGAAGTAAACAGATCATAGAATGCTCACCTCCTACAAGTAAACCAAAGGAAATGTTCATAACAAGATACCTAAACACACACTCAATCACTAAAAGACCAGACAAATAAGAAATGGCAAAAATGGAACACAAAAATTGTATCATAGTTTTTTAGGGGAGGCAAACTAAAGAGCGCCCCAGATTTGGAAATTATGTTAACTTTAGAAATACAAAGTACAATAAAATCCCAATCTTAATAATATAAGTAACAGAAAAATCAAAGGAATCATGGAGATCTAATAAGTAGCTTAACTTTTGATGATGGTTCACTAGGGTGATGAGTCAACTGGTGGCTCGATTCAGGTAGGTTTGAGTTTGCCCAAAAGATTGCCAGGTCAAACCATCTAACAAACAGCAGGATGTTCATGCAAAACCTATAAGACTGATTAACAAGAGACATTTTCCCTAGTGACAAATATAGACTCCAAAGTCTTACTTATTATATGTGTATTATGATTGGAGACATATTGAAAATCTTGTTTAGATGGAAATTTGAAGAAAGAGGTATTTATATCCATCACATAATATAACAAGATACAAACCAATAAAATAATTGTAAGGCTGAAAGAACTATGTTTGAATTCTTACAGAAGATGGTTAAACTTACCGGCTACAATCAAAGTCAAACAAATCCCGCCATGTTTCTTTGAGGCATTACAACGAGTTCTTGAATAAGATATTTCTTTGAGGCATTTCTACAAACAGGTTATTGGCAGCTGACAAAATGTCATTTGTATGAACATATGTCACCTCTCGCCCTCCCCAGCTCAACAGTTTGAACCTCCATATGTCACCCGACGCGTTGTCTAGAGAGAAAAGTAGCAACAAAATCGAAGAGAAAGAAAAGAATTAGACGAACTCGGTATAGAAATAAAAATCAAACCTTGAAAAGCATAAGACATGGCGACTGGAGCTCTTAATAGAGGGTGACTCGACAAAAGGAAGCAGAGGCAGCGAGGCACGTTGCATCGGCGCTTCGAATCAAGCAGTAGGTGGCAAGAAGTTTTGGGGGAAACGTCGACGCCAAGAAAGAAAACCCACCGAGAAGTCTCCTGCCTCTTCTTGAGGCGACGGCTTCTTTTTCTTCTGATTTTCTGGCCAGGCGAAGTAATAGGGTGAAACCAAACTCGTATTAAGAGGTGAGTCGGCTATTTGAGGGAAAAAAGAGATGAGTTGGCTATTTGAGGCGGGAAAGGGGAATCAGGTGGAGAATGGAGCTCTATAGGTGACTCGACAAAGGGAAGCAAAGGCACGTTGCATTGGCACTTCAGATATGTAGGCGGATGACCAGGAATTGCAAGTCTATTGTTGCCTTTATCGACGGATGATCGGGAATTGCAAGTAACGATGGTCGAAGTGAGAGGGAAGAAGTAGGCGGCATCCATAATTTGGGCAAGAGGGAAAGGAGAAAAAAAAGGAAGGCGGGGTTTTTAATTTTTTCAGAATTTCATTTCCCCCTACTGTTAAAGGATGGAACGTGCGTTCCATTAAAAATTATAAAGCGACATCCTTAGACGACGCGCATTTTATTATAGGTGCCCTCCATGTTTTTTTTTTGTTTAGACACTAATTTAAGGGCACGCAATAATGCGTGTCCTCTATTGTTAAATTTTTTGAAGAGATGACACTTTTTTAATGTCACTCTCTTTTGCGTAACATAAATCAACGAGTGTCGTGGTTTGCGCGTCGTAAAAGGGTCGTTTTCTTGTAGTGGCAAGCATAAATTCATATCCAAAATAATTTTTATAATTTACAATAAAGACACTAGCATTCATAAATCATAACATCACTATTACTCTAAATACTATGAAATTATCTTTAAATCTTTCACAACAAAGAAGATAACTCAAGGAAATTAATATATATATATATATATATATATATATATATATATATATATATATATACGAATGGTTTCAGCTAACGGGTTTCGGTTTTGGTTTCGGGTAATCGGGACGGGTATTTTGTTTACCATCCCCGTAACCAAACCCGCAAATTTTTTTTAAAAGCATACCGAACCCGATCCCGGTCCCGATTTACAGACCTTAAACCCGACCCTAATATGTCGGTTTTCTGTTTTTACCACCGGGTTCAGTTTCTTTTGCCATCTCTAGATAATATTGTAGAGTTCTTCGACACCTTTCTGTGGATATAAAGAGCGTCAAAAACAAAGTTGGAACGAAGAAGTTATGATCGTTTGAAGTTAGGGAGGTTTTGGGTTGAGCCGCGTATGCTAGGCGTACTAGGGCATCCCTAGTATGTTGGGCGTACATGATCAGTGCCTAAACCATATTTTCATCGTTTGAGCCCTATTTAAGCTCCTTAACTTCCCCAAACCCATTCCATTCTCAGCCTCCACCTCTCCAACACCCTCTCTTGAAACCCTAACCCTAGATTGAGCCTTGTGAGAAAAAAAGAAGGTGTTTGTAAGTGCTTTGGAGTGTTTTTGGTGCACCTTGGAGAAAAAGGAACTCATTGAAGAAGTGTTGGTTGCATTGGAGCTTGTATTTCCAGACTTTGTTCACCTTGATCTTTCTTCTAGTTGTATAAAGTTTGAATCTTGATGATGAAGTTGTTAGATCTAGCTAGTTTTGAGTGCTATGAGCTTTAGGTCACTTTAAGTGCATAAAGTTTAGATCTTGAAAGTTTGTGACCTTGTTATGGATAAAGTTGAAAACTTTATCCATCTAAACATCATTTTGATTTAGATCTAAAAGTTGGAGACTTGGACTTAATGGATTAAGTTGAAAAAGATGCACTTTTGGGTCCCTTTGAGACTTAAAGACTAGATCTTGTTTGTTGGGACCATTCTAATTGATAAATTTAGAAACTTTATCCATTATGGAGCTATTATGAACCATAAAAATGTGATATTGGCCTTTCTATCCCTTCCATGCAAGAGTTGTAATGTCTTATTGGGTTAAGAACTTAGGGTTTTGGACATTAAGCACTTTATAGTCATGCAAAGTCATAAAGTTGGAAACTTTATGACTTGCGACATCATTTTGGGCTTGGATCTGAGTATTGGAACTAAGGACTTAATGGAATAAGCTCTTAATGGAGTTTTGGGACTGGGTTACGTACGTTGGGCGTAGTTGGTGGTACGCTGCACGTACGCAGTTAGCGCCCCGTTTTTGGTCAACATCAGAGTACGCTGGGCGTACTCTCTTGTTATGTAGGGCGTACTCCGCTGGGAAGAAATATTGACTTTTGAACCTTGACCATT
Organism: Lactuca sativa; assembly: GCF_002870075.4. NCBI lineage: Eukaryota > Viridiplantae > Streptophyta > Magnoliopsida > Asterales > Asteraceae > Lactuca > Lactuca sativa. The sequence continues at coordinate 254,494,302 of NC_056626.2, forward strand.
AACTTTGACTTTGACCAGGATTGACCAAGTTTGACTTAAGGGTATTTTGGGTATTTTGAGCTATAGTTAAGCCCTGGTCTCTATCTATTAAATAGGTGACCTGTAGAGCCGGTATTCAAAGCTGTGTATTGTTCAGCTATTTGTCAGACTGGGAGGTGAGTTTTCCTCACTGTACTTACGGGTCGAATGCACCAAGGCCGGCCCATTAGATTGATATCCTACTTTATCATATGTTGTTGTTTTGTAGTGATCTTTTAGATGTGTATCCTGATATATAGGATTTTGCTATGTTATAGTGATCTGTTAGATCTATATCCTGGTAGATAGAATGTTGTTGTGCTATAGTGATCTGTTAGATCTGTATGACTACCTGTATCTGCTGTTATTGATTGATTGGTATGATATATGTTGATGTGTTATGGTCAGTTGGGTTGAGGCGGTCCTGCTTTATGCTGAAGGCCAAGACATCCAGGGTGGTCTGGATAGACTGAAGGCCTGTGAGGCGGTCCAGTCAGGCCAAAGGCCCGGAGAGTGGTCCAGTCATGTTGAAGGCTTTATGCTGAAAGCCAAGACATCCAGGGTAGGTTGTAGGCCTGGTGTAGTGGTCCAGTCATGTTGAAGGCTCTGAGAACGGTTCAGATTGTTTGTAGGCCTGTGAAGTGATCCAGTCATGCTGAAGGATCACAGATGCATGCTATTGTTTTTGTCGTGTTGTGGTACTTTGGGGGAAATTCATCAGACTTCGTGCTTACGAGTTCAGTTTATTGTTTCATGTATTTCAGAGGATAATGGGAAAGCGAAGGCGTGATCGTGTACATCTTCACGTTTTTATGACACTAGATCTTGGGATACTCTGATTTTGAATAATACTTTTGAAACCTTGGTTTTGTAAACATTTTATGGAAAAAATTAGTTGTTTTTGAAAAGTTAAAATTTATTGAAAATTTTGGATGTTACATAAAGGCTTTGACCCAATGCAGATAATTCGACATGGAGCATTTGGGAATGTTTACAGGGGTGTATGATCATATTCCGACAAGAATACCACCATGAAGAGGTGCAACGATATTGGTGGTCAAGGAATGAATGAGTTTCTATCATTGAAATTAGGGCTTGGGATTTTGAAGGGATGATGTGCTGTTGGGGGGTGAGGGTAATTTTTTTACTAATAAAATAAGTTAATAAATATAAATTAGACAAACCTTCAATAATGCTCCACGGTAGGGTGAGCATTTGGACCGTACCGGTTATGGAGAATTTTGTGGACTGTGGACCGGACCAGATGAGTCGTGTCCGTGTCCGTGTCCGTGTTCGGGTCCAGGTCCGGGTTTTCCGTGTCTTAGACTCGTTTGGACCAGTACAACTTTAATTGCATAGAGTACAAATCATTAAAATAAGGTTTTAGGTTTCATAGAACTCGTTAAAACAAATATGTTGTTGAGTTTGATACGATACAAATTGTAAAAATGATTACGTTTCCGTTTCATGCATAACTTGCAAAATCAATTTTCCAAATAAAAGCAACTAACATATAAATGAAGTTTACCAACAAAAGTTAACAATCATAAGACAAACATACAAAAGTATTACCGTAACACCAAAAATCATAGTTTAAACTTTAAAATCAATCAAACTAACAAACTTCATAAACTCATAATCTAATCTTGAATTGGCCTCTTCCCCATATCATTGTCATCCATATCTAACATGTTCAAAGCTTGTGCAATCTCTACATAAACACAAATGAAAACGTTGTTAGTATTTAATAAAAAGTAATAATTGTATAAAAAAAGAATAACGATTGGAATTTTTTACCCAAAGCTATATCATCATCGTTCAAGATGTCATCAACATTGTCAATTATCGGATTTGTAGACTTTCTCAACCAATCTTGGGTGCATAACAAAGCTTCAACTATCAAAGTCAATAAACTAGTATGATACTCACTTACAAGTTACAACTCTACCACATGTGCTAAACGCGGACTCGGACGCCACACTTGAGATTTGTATCGCCAATATGTCTAACAAAAAAGAATTAAACTGTAACAACGTTAATTTATAAAGAAACTATGAAAGACTAAAACAAAGTAATCACCTTTCGACATCCGAGCAACTGTCGGGAACCTAATTGCGTTTAGTCTCCACCACCCAAGAATTGAAAAATATTTTTATAATTAACTATATTCTCTTTCAAATAAGTTCGAAACTCGTTATCTGTTGGATCCGAGTTGCTACCTCCCGTACAAAGAAAATCACCGAAAAAATCGTTATTATCATCAACATCAATGACTTTTTGACTCGCTTCTTGTTGAGATGATCCACCGTTGTCAAATCGTTTCAAGTATGTCATAAATAAATTCTCCATCATATTCTCAATCTCTCGGACCATTTGACGTGCTTTGATGTCTATGTCCGCGGGGGTCAATCACAGTTCCATCACTTCCATTTATCTGATCATTTTATTTTAAAAGCATGTAACAAAAAATGTGATTTGGTGTAGGATCAAGTAAAACCGCAAAGTACATAAAATCGTTCATCTTGTTGTATGTACCCCAATACTTGTCGTATTTTGTCTTCATGTCTTTTACCATTTTGAGAAACATTGGTTTGGTTGACCAGTTTCTTAAATGTATGTCCACATCTATGACTTCCCGGATAAAAAGATTTATTAAAGGTTTTGATGTAGCCGAAACAAGTTTTGTTTTTGTCTTGAATTTTTCAAAGAACTTCGCCATTTCGGTTACAACTTCAAAGTCATAATTTTCCGGTACTCTACTAAAATCCCTTTCATATGATTTATCTGTCAAAGATATATAAAATTCAGAATTATAGTCTAAAATAATATCTAAAAAGCTGAAATATTTTAGCTTTGATGGCTCAACTTTGAAGGATTGTAACTCACTAAATATAATACCAAAATCAACAAAATTATAGTCTAAATTCATCTACAAACTGTGAATTAAACATTTGAAAAAACCGCATGTCAATCGAAATTAAAATGAATGAGTTATGGTTGTTTAAAAAATTTCACAGATTACAAATTTTAAAAATGTTGTTGAAAAGCTGGAATTTTCCAGTTTTGATAGCTCAACTTTGAAAGACTATAACTCATTGAATATAATACCAACATCAACAAAATTATAGTCTAAATGCATCTACAAACTGTGAATTAAACCTTGGAAAAAACCGCGTTTTAATCCGACTTAAAACGAATGAGTTATGGTTGTTTAAAAAGTTCCACAGATTACAAAATTATTAAAATGTTGCTAAAAAGCTGAAAATTTTCAGCTTTGATAGCTCAACTTTGAAAGACTACAACTCATTGAATATAATACCAAAATCAACAAAATTATAGTCTAAATTCATCTACAAGCTGTAAACTAAATATTGGAAAAAACCGCAGGTCAATCCGACTTAAAACGAATGAGTTATAGTTGTTTAAAAACTCCCACAGATTACAAAATTTTTAAAATGTTGTTGAAAAGCTGAAATATAACTTAAAAATAAATATTACCCCTTATGCCAAATTCCATAAATTCCTCTCGTAACTGGTATGCGGACTTCAATAACTCAAAAGTCGAGTTCCATCAGGTAGGGGTGTCACCACATAGAAACTTCTTCGTTTGTAAGCCACAATTTTTCATCGCCTTCTTGAACTTGTTTATTCTTTGTGGTGACAATCTAATATACCGTACCGCCTTTTGGATACACTCAACATGATAGTTTTGGTATTTTAGTCCATCCTTTACGATAAGGTTTAAAATGTGGGTCATACACCTAACTTGGAAATGCTTTCCATCATCGTAAAGATTGGGCAATTTTTTTTACCAAAAAGTCAATTGTTTTGTCGTTTGTAACGGTGTTGTCCAAGGTAATGATCATGACATTTTTCATTCCCCATCCGTGAATACAATCGAGTAATTCTCGGCCCATATCCTCTCCCTTATGGCTTTCTATCTCCCTAAAGTTTATAATTCTCTTGTGCATTATCCAATTCTCATCTATGAAGTGAGCCGTGACCACCATGTAAGTAGTCATTTGATAAGAAGATATCCAAGTGTCCGTTGTCAAATGTATAGCGGTGTTTGGGTTACTTAAAAATTGAAGCATTTTGCTTCTTTCTTCTATGTAAAACTTGGGAACATTCCGGGATATCGTATGTCTAGATGGCAACACGACCTTAGCATTAAATGCGTTGGTGAGGGAGAAGCAAAAATCGTAACCCTTACTTGAGTTTCATCACCATGATCTCCAATCCAATTAGCATTCTGGTTTTTTGATTCCATTACTTCTAAATCGACACTTGAGTATTTTGAGTTTCACATAAATCGATTTTCACTTGAGAGAGGGAGAAGCCGAGAAGGACAGAAGGTTGAGAACTTGAGATCGTTGAGACTTGAGAGAATTGGGAAGGAACAAAACTTGTAAAATCGAGAATTGCCACTAGCGAGGTTGCGACTTGGAGAAGGGGTGCGTTCGACTTCACGCTTGGATTCTGATGATCGAAGATTCGAAGATATATTCTATGTGTCTTACGAATACGTAGTTATGGGTAGGGAAGAAAACTCTAAGTCATCAAAGACTCAAAGCAAATTAGCAAAGCCGACTAAATTGAAATTTTTTTTAAAGCGGGTCCAACCGGTTCTAAACCCGGTAAAAACCGAACCGAACCGAGAAAAAATCCGGACCGGTTTTGATGAAATCTTAGAACCGAGAACCGGTCCGGGGGTCCAAAAAACCGGTCCGACCCAGTCCACTGGTTCAAATGCTCACCCCTACTTCATGGTATGGAAAAGGTAATTTTACCCTCACATGTCTCACACGTATTTAGACTTAACAGAAGAAAAGTGGTCGAGTTCGCCATAAGAACGATTCGTTAAAAGTTTTCAAACTACATGAATCATCTTTGAAAACAAAAAATAAATAAATAAAATAATAACTGAACTTGATTATTTTGGAAACTGTTATCATAAGATAAATTGAATTAAAGAAAAAAATTAAAAACTAAAGACCACATTTTAATTTATCTCAAACTATAAGGTATGTTTGTGTAATATATATATATATATATATATATATATATATATATATATATATATATATATATATATATATATATATATATATATATATATATATATATATATATATATATATATATATATATATATATATATATATATATATATATATATATATATAAAAGTGCGGGTGAACAGTATTTGGGTGTGATTGGTGGGATTTGTTTAGTTTTTTTATTTTGTTTCCTATCTTGCTCTTGTCTTACATGTGCACAGCCTTCTCATACTGAGAGGATACGATACGTGATCTCTTCCTTTGTTTCTTCTCGCTTACTCACCCTCAATCATACTCACTGGATCCTTCCACCGCTTTATCTCCTTCGTCTATGTTTTCTCTGTTGCCAAGGCACCACAAATCCCATTTTCTTTTCGGTTTCTCTCAACCGACTGCCCTGGAAGAAACCCATTAGCTTCTCCTTCTCACGCCTTATCGGCTTTGTGTAGCCGCCTTCGTTCTCTTCCAATGCCTTGGTTGCTTGCAAATAGCTGTACGTAGGTTTTGAGCTATTGATGTACTCCATCACAGGTATCTGTTTCCATTTGAAGCAACCCGATATCCCACCTCCCATCGATTGATATCACCCCCGATCCATTGTTTTCTTCTCCATTTGTTCCCTGTTTTCTCTATCTCCACCGCATCTGTCTTCAATCAGCCTCCGTCCAATCGACCCACAAATGTTACCGACTCCGACTATTTTATCTCCTTGATTGCTTATATGAAGGCATCTTACCTTCCGATATCTTGAGTCGGTTTCGTCCGTACCGTCTCCTCCCACCTCCAGTGTCATCCAATCGATCGTTTAGAGTGATATTTATACCAAATCGATCTCCATGAAACTGATTTTATACGGTATGTGGAACTGTACCTTCGATTTCATCTACTGCTTCATCTAATTTTTGTGTACTTAACTTGGGTGACCATCTCCTGCCTCCGCTAGGGTTCTTCAAAAAGGTGTGTGTTGGATGGAGCCGAATTCTGGGATTTCTTTGATAACTACTGGATTACCACCAACTGCCGCCGGAGCTCCGCCAATCTGTCCGGAGATATGATCAGTATAAATGGGTGGCAATGTTAGTTTTGGATTTTCTATTATTCTCTTCTTTTATCGATGTCTTCTTTCCTGTTTTCTGTAAATTTTGGGGAAATTAAAGTCAATGAAGAAAGAAATTGAAAACAGTATTGTATCATAAAGATTTGGGGAAGGCAGTCTCAATTTTGTTTACCCGGTGGTGAGCGAATGAGCTATCCCCGCTATTGATGAAAACAAAGATAAAGGAAATATAATATACCGTTAAGATGTCCTTTAAAGAAATACAAATTATGAAGCTTTATTAGTGATTTTGATATACTATATTATTTCCTACTTATTATATACTATAATAGATTTGTTACATAAGCTTCCTTATGTGTTTATCCTTCTTAGTATAGGAAATGGAATATGTATTAGAAATTGACAAAAATATAGTATAAGATTTAGTTATTTTGTATATTAGGAAATTATGAAAATTGATTTTTGGTGGGTCATTCACATGTTGCAAAATACTACTGTGTCACTAAAAATGGTTAAAAGATTCATATCTTACAACTTCTTTATGTTTAATTCTTTTTGTCACTGTAACAGAATGTTCAAGACCCTAGGCTTCTAACAAAGGGTAAAAGAAGTTGATCCCATCACCATCAACAGTAAAGTCACTGGATTTTTTATAAAAATCTTAAATTGTAAGATTTACGTTAATCCTTTGAATTTTTTTATAAAGGGGCATAATAAAACTTCTGCACATGTGGTATTAGGAGGTTAGAAGATGATTTTCATTTTTCCCAAAAAGAACATTTTATGTTTATAAGCAAACTTTTTTAAGCAGGTGCAGTTATGGTTCCACTTGGTGGCTTATTGGTTGCATGCCATAAGTGAATGTTCATATTATATTTTCATGTGGAATGGTAAAGTATTGAAACTTTTTTTTTATTAAGCCATGTGAACATTTTGAAGAACAATCATTTTTTTGTTATTTTTTTTCATTCGTCTGTTATTTGGCTAAATGTTTGAGAGGGAATAAGTTGATTTAAGTTGATGCATAACAGATTTACATTGAGTTTTTTGGGGAAACACTAAAATGAGGTATCCATGACATGTCGAATGAAACAACCGATAATTGTTCTGCTAATTTTTGTTTCTGGGAAGTTTGTTCTTACAGGAACTAAGGTGTGATAATTTACGTAACCTTTTTGAATGTTTGATTCTATAAGTTCACTTTAATCTTTTCTTATTTTGCCCTTTCAGGTTAGAGATGAAAGTTATACTACATTTGAGAACATATATATTTCTCATGTCTGAAATGAAGGCTAAAGACATCACATACTAGATTTTCAGCTTTTGGATTTGCAATTTATTGTTGGCATCTTTGTTTCACCTAATAAAATCTTTCCGTTTTGTTCATTTTTTTTACGTAGCTTTGCGATTCTTCCCTAGTTTAATCTAATGATTATCTATTTAAATGCTTAAATAAGTTCTTTTATTATTATTATTATTATTATTATTATTATTATTATTATTATTATTATTATTATTATTATTATTAATGGTATGCAGGCCTGTTCCAGAGGGTGGACAATAGGAGCGACCGTCCGGGACCTATTGTTTATAGGGGCCCAAAATTTTTATGTATTTTATATATATAATGTTACATTTAGAAGCTAGTACAACTAAATTTCTTTCAATTATTAAGTTATTATAAAAAAATTGATGAAATATGTGTATTTTAAGGGCCCTTTTGTTCCTTTTCGTCACGGACCCAAAATATGTTTGGAACGACCCTGATGATATGTTTACGATGGATATCATCTTAAAAAAAAGAAGCAATACCTAATACTACTAGAATAGAACTAGACAAGAAGCTTTTTGGTAAATGCTTATATAAGTAATCCCAACCCTAACACTAGTTAAATATGATTGTTAGTAGTTAGTAAAAAGATATCCCGGACTATTCACGTATTCTTATGTATGAATATGAATTCTCTTTTTCCTCAACCAGCCTCCCACCGCTTAAATTCTTGATGCGTGTAAGCAAATGAGATAAGAGTTTTGAACTTTCCAATTTCTCATCTAGACCATCAAGCTCTCAAACTTTTCTTTTTGGCACAAAACTCTTCATACTTCAATTTATTACTTCAATGTTAACATGTATCTCTTATTTTGAGATACCAAATACTTTTTTCAGTATTTTCTTACGAATTACAGTTTTCTCCAAATGAACAAATACCGTCAAAATACATATTTTATCAAATATTTCTTTCTACTAATTTCATAAATAACACCTCAAGAATATCAGTAATTTTTGACAGATTCACAAATCTCCTTGCAACATCTTCAACATCCACAAAATTGATGTAAACTACAATGTTTCTTTAGATTGCATTTAAACAAAACTTTAGAACTTGTATAATATTTGATGTTCATTAGACTAACAGTAGAAAAAAAAAAAAAAATCCAAAAAGATCTTTTTCTTGCTCATTTATTTGATGTTCATTAGGCTTAAAAAGCTTGCGTGGTGTTGTGTCTCTCATTATAATTTATAAACACAGGTTAACGACTGAAAATATATTAATAATACTAAAGGGAGAAAACTTGCCAATGAGGTGAAAGTGCATGGACTATTTTTGTAACTTACACCGTACAAGTACCTACACCAACTTTGTCTCGAAGATCCCATTTACACATGCGAAGGGGCATAAAAGTCAAACGTAAGAACAAGTCAAACCGAGGAATAAAATTGTCGATAAGCATAACTGGACTTCAAGTTGATCGATTATTATATATTTCATCATTTCCTAATTATTGATTTATAGATCGGAAAACCCTCATCTCATAAAGTCAACTGCCACAAGAGACGATCAAGAAAACCATTTATATCAGCTTCTTCTTCGAATTAAACCCCACAAATCAACTCCGGCGATGGTTGGTGCACCCATTTCTTCCTCCTCCTCCTCTTCCACCGCCGCCGCCATGGACTCATCTAGATACGCTCCACCTGCACAGGCGTATGCAACACCTGGCGCCGCCCTTTCCACTGTCCAATCCTCCCATTACTCCGCCATGCCACAGCCAACAGCCACCCCTTACAACCCCATGCCAGCTTCCCCTTACGGCGGCATGCAACAACAAGCAGCCGCCCCTTACCCGGCTGTTCCGCCACCAGGTCCGGCAACCCACTACCCTAGTGCACCTCCGGCGAACTACACAAACGCACCATCTGTCTATCCTACGGCGCCTCCTGGTATGTCTGGATCTTCCTCTTTCCCATCTTACCCTCCGAATTCGAATCCTATGGCATCACTTTTACCATCTTACCCTCCAAATTCTGCTTACCCTCCTACCGGATCAAACAATTTTCCCGGAACATACCCTCCGACTTCCGGTAACTCAACTTATCCTCCTAATTCATCCCCTTTTCCAAATTACCAAAATGCCACCGCCACATATCCACCACAGACAACATACCCACCACCATCAACCGCCACGTATCCACCACAGACATCTGCATATCCACCACCACAAGCCGCCGCGTATCCACCACAGACGACATATCCAGCACCACAAGGCTACCCTCAACAGTCGGCACCACCAGCAAATTCAGGTGTCTGGCCACCACCTCCTTCCATCGGAGTGTATCCACCACCACCACAGTACTAAACTCTCATCGTGATAAATGCAAGAAAAAGCAGAGTACTTTTATTTATTTGTGCATTATAGCATCTCTATTTTCATTGCTTCGATTACATGAGCTTTATACTTATGAATAATTTATCCAATTATAACATTGTATTTTTCAATTACAACTTTGAAATAAATTGTTCAATATTTGGGTCAAATTATTATAACTGTGTAGATTTTTTTGACGTACAATGTTGTAATCGAAAGAAATGAAAGCTAAATGTTATAATAAACAAATCAATGAGAGTCTGTTGTTATTTCTTTGTATTCATCCACAATATCCTTTTTGGTGTCTGTATCATTGAACTTAATAAAGCACTGTTTAGAGGATAAACACCATCGATTTCCTTTTTTTTTTTTTTATGAAATCTTGTTTTCAATTTATTGATCTTAATTTCAAACCATGTATGAAAATCTTGTTTCCTCTCATATCCATCATGAAATTTTCAAACATTAGAATGCATAAATAAGTAAATAACAAGCTTCATAAAAACAAAAAAGCAATAAATGCAGACTGATTTTCGAATGCATAAGACTAAATGCACAAAACAAGCACACAATTAAAAAGTCAAACAAGAATTATAATGCAAACCAGAAAATTTCCACTCATTGACTCCGAGAGCCACCATTGAAACTTGACCACTTCCTCAAGGTTTTCCCAGCAATAAACCCTAATCTAGCTTTGAATGATGTTGATCTAGTAGTGGTATTGCTAGAACTGGCGCCACCACTTTCGCTGGTGGCAGGAGGGTTCTCCACCGCTCCATCACTGGCGGCATCCTGGCTTTCAACTTCGGTGGTGTCCAAATTGACAGCCAGTGACTCCCGACTAGCCCTCAACCACCCAGCACCATCACCGGTGACTCCACGGCACTTCTTTACCTTAACTTTTACCAAATTAGGGCAACCACCTGCAAGTGCTTCCATTCCATGATCAGAAACAGGGCAACTCTTGATGCAGAGCTTCTTCAAAGCTGTGCATTTCTCAGCTATGCAGGAAATCTCAGCATCCCCAATTGTTTCACTTCCACATAATGCTAATCGCTCTAACTTCTGGCAATTTGTAGCTAGGAGTTCTAGGCTTACACGAGTAGAATTAACACCGATAAGCACTAGCTCCTGAAGGTTAGGGCAGTGTTTGGAGACGCCGATCAACCCTTCATCGTTTATTCTGTTGGTTTTCCAGCCATCGATGTGAAGCTTCCTCAAAAGCTTACAGTTCTCAGCAACAGAAATTAACCCTAAATTTGAACAATCTGGTGTTTTCAAGATGTGCAATATTTGCAAGTTTTGACAACGGGAAAGGGCTGTGAGCCCAGCATCACTCACCTGTAGCCTTTCCAGATGGACTTCGATCAATCCCTCGACGTGATCAGTAACAAGCTCCAGTAGTTTATCCCAATCTCCGGAACACCTAAATAGCTTTAGTGTTGTGAGATTTTTCGCCCCCATTATCAGTGGTCCAAAACACTGTGCATTGTAGAGATCCTTCAAGCAGATGAGTTTAAGAGATGATGCGGATAAACCAGGTCCAATTGGTTCCGCTGCCGCTGCTGCTGCCGCTCCCGCTCCGTCACTGATGCCACGTAATCGCTTCACCGATAATTCTTCTAGAGCCGAGCAGTTATCGAGGATAGCGTTCATTCCTTTAGCACCGAAAGTGCAAGATCCACACGAAAGCCTCTTCAAACCTTTGCAGTTCTTCGCAAAACTGATCATCCCTAAGTCCGTTACTTGTCGACATGATCGGAGTTTGAGGCGCGTAAGGTTTTGGCAACGTTGAGAGATTAAAATTAGCCCTTCGTCGCCGATGCTCACGGATCTACGGTCACATTTGAGGGAGAGTTTCGTGACGGAGTCAAATCGAGAGAAGAGAGACGGAACGACGGAAATTAGTTCCGATTCAGCGTTGAGAGAGAGACGGTGACGACTCTGTCCCTCGATTTCAAGCCACCGCCGGCAAACGAGTGAACATTGCTTCCGATCGCCGGATCCGAGTAACTGGAAAATGCAAGCCAGACACGCGTCTGGAAGAATTGATATATCTCCGGAATCACATTCCTCCTCCTGAACCTTTTCCTCCGTTAAAAACGAACGAAGTTCCTTGGGATCTTTAGGCGCTATCGCCATCGATCTGCAACTGTGATCGACGACGTTATCTCTTCGGCGATTAGCAATTCCGGTTGTAATTGAGTGTGACTGGCCCATCCACGGCGGAGACGGCGTCTATGTCACGGCAATTGTCTCCGTCGGCGGCAGCAAATCACTGCTCACACTATTATTGTACATTTGAATTGGATGATGCTTTTTATCAAAAAGCGATGGAAAATGGACTTGAAAATGTGATTTAAACACGGATTTTAAAACCTTATTTTACTACTTCGGTTTACGTGGCAGATAACTATGACGACGTTTACTGTTGAGTGGTTAGGATGTATGATCGAGGAGGGAGCAAGATAAAACCTGTGAAGGCGACCGCATTGGAACATAGCTCAGCGTTTATGGGACCTTTGACTGCTCATATGGTCTTCAGGAGAGTGTCATGGTGTGACGGAACATAGTGGCATGGTGGAATGATTATGATTTTGAAAAAACATTAAAAAAAAAAAAAGAATGTGCATAAATTTGGCTTATTCTATAAGTTTTTTTAATGTCTTTTCAAAATCATACCAAGTTTGTTTATAAAAAAACTTATCATTATATAAAAATATTTTTAATACTTATAAAAATAAATAAATAATTAAATACTTTACCTTTATATCTTAATTTTTTATTTTCCGATATTGAATAACAATTTTTATATAAAATAGCTTTTAACATTAAATAAAATAAATATATAATAATAAATATGTTTCTTTCATTTTTCATCTTTGTCTTCTTCAAATCTTCTTTAAATCAATCATCCAATGTATCGTCAAAGAACGTCTATGTATATAGATGTTTTACCTCTAATAATGTATGCATTCTTTAACAACATTGTAATACACATAATTTTTTTTTACATATCATGTAACAAAATATAAAAACTTACTGGGGACATAATAGTAAATTTTTCCATATTCCTGTGCATGAACCTTCTTACCAATATTACACACAAAAATTATTGGTAATATCTGAATTTTTAAAAGATCTAAATTTTTAAAAGGGTCTGAAATTTTAAAAGCTGAATGTTTAACATGTTGTTTGGTTGTGACATCTGAATTGCTATGCTAAATTATTAAAATGACCATTTTACCCTTCTATTTTATCTTTTATTGAATTCAAGTGTTTGTTTATCACCATTTTTCGGGGTGACCATCCCGGGACATAGCACCGCCAAATTGTTAAACCTAGCAGTGTAGGCTGCTACATCAAAGTCCGTCGTCGTGAGGTTCCAGAGTTCCTGCTCCAGCTTCTGAACTTCCCCCCTCGAGCAGTATTCTTCTAGCATCATGATTTTTAAATCCTCTGAACTCATAGAGTTGGCCACAGGGAGAGTTAGTGATTTGACGTGGCCATTCCACCAGGAGAAGGCCCCGTCAGCGAATATGCAAGCCGCGAATTTGACCTTACTTCCTTCCGAGCACGAACAAATTTTGAACACCGATTCCGTCTTCTCGAATCATCTGGTCAAGGCAATGACACCTCTGTTGCCATAAAAAGGCTTGGGCTTGCAATTCGAGAAGTCCTTGTAGGAGCATCCTCTTCGGTGTCCATAACTTTCGCCATGATTAGAACTGGTAGTACCGTTTCCATTCCCGTTTGTACCATTAGTACTGAGTTGTGCTATGGCGGTTTCCACGGCAGCTTGGAATGCAGTGGAGTCCATCTGTAGAGTTGGTGGAGTTGTTGGTGTGTTGCCGACACGTCTGATACTCCTATGCAGTGGCATTCTTCTGCCATAAAGTTTAAAGATGGAACGATGGTAAGTCCTCGATAATGGTTATAGGTCGGGCATTATCGAAATGGAATGTCTCAGTTATGTGGAAGAGCTCCTTCATGGCGGAACCTGAGAGGTCACACAAGTGAAAAGGATGACAGCCGTCGTCCGGGAGGAGATCCCGAAAAGACGCTCCGACAGTCAAGTTAGTCTAGAGAGTATGAGAGAATGTGGTAATACGTGACTGGAGTTGGGTTCACTTACGTTGGCTGAACCGAGTGTTAGTCCTTTTATAGTGAGGATCCTCCTCGGTCCGGGGACAGGGACTGTGGTCCCGACAGGATATGTCGTCCTCATTGGAGGCTCTACTCCACATTCGTATCCCGGCCTCCAATTGGTTCAGGCGATTGTGCTATGTCAGTATGTTTGGACGCTTTGTTGCCTGAATTCGTTGTCTTTGCAATGTAGCTAAAAGACAATTATTGGCGAGGGCAAGCTTTCTACGCGATCGCTACGCGGGGGCTTGGAGTTACCCAGGTCACTGCGTCGACTCCTTCGCTAGAGGCGCTCTGCCATGACTCGCTTGTTTTTGGTCCGCTCTGAGGAGCGTGTCATCAAGTCCCCCAGATTAGTAGTCATAGCGTATGTTGGCTAGCTATGATGGTCTGGACTTAGCTACTGACCCGCGTCATACTGTAACACCGAAAAATTTTAAATTTATTTTATTCATTTTTATTTCATAAAAATGCACATTTTCCTATATAAAAACCTTTTATTTAAAAATCATCAACAAGGTTTTCAGAACATTATGAAATTCCAGGATCTGTATTCATCACTCTTTTCTCTTGTGTGTGTACAATCGAGCTGCCGCCTTCCAGCGATTCTGGAGAACCTGAAACACATAACACATAACACGGTAAGCACAAAGCTTAGTGAGTTCCCCAAAATACCACATACAACACATACGCCACTCAAGGCTACAATATGACCCTCCGGTCGGTGTGTCTTAGCGGAACCCTCCAGTTCCGTATCGTTGGACCCTAAGGTCTGGTCTGTATCGTTGGACCCTCCGGTCTGGTCTATATCGTTGGACCCTCCGGTCCGGTCTATAAACTCCGCATAGCATAAATCACAAAGACATGATGCATAACATATCACATGTAACATAATACCCAATGTAAGCACATAAGACCCTCCGGTCACACATAACTACCACTCAAGGTAACGTATAGTGAGAAGACTCACCTCGGGTAATTCTCGAAAAGTCTCGAACTTGAAATACCGATCTAGCCGCCGCCTAATCACATAAATAAATAACTCTAAATTAGCAGTGGCTCTCAAAGGCTAAACAAGTCTCGTACTATGCTTCCCAAAAGGGTAAAAGACCATTCTACCCCTCCCCTGGCCCAATAGTCCACTGGTTGACTACACCCTAAAAGTCAACGGAAGTCAACGGTCTAACCTTGACCAGACTCGTCGAGTCCACACGCGTAGTCAGATTCCTCACAAGGTCTCACTTGACTCACTGAGTCACCCACCCAACTCGTCGGGTATCAACTGATCACGAAACTCGGGTAAACTCGATCCGACTCATCGAGTCCTCCTATGGACTCGACGAGTCTCCTCCATGACCAAACTCATATGACCTTTTGAGGTCAGATCTGCTTCACCAACTTGTAGATCTATCCTTCTAGCACCCACAAATCACGTAAAGGTCCAAACTTTACGTCCATGCATCATGATTAGAGCCATAAATGAAGAAATAGCCATCTAAATGGAAACCTAGGCTCAAACTCTCTATGTGACTGCATAAAGCTAAACATAAGGGACTCTTTGGACCTCCCATGGTCCAGATCTAAGGCTTATTCCACATTGGGACCTCAAACATTCCATAAACCTCTAAAGAGAATGGTTAAGAAACCCTAGATTCATGAAATCAACATCAAACAGGAGAAATGGTCCGATTTGTTACCTCAAAGTGAAGCTCCAGGCTTCATAACCTCAGTACATCAACCCCCTCTGGTCCCTCTTGCTAGAATCTCATCTTCTCTTTAGAAATGACACACCAAAATTCTCAAGATGGCTCTTCTTTACTCTCTAAGCTCTCAAGGATGATTTAGGGTTTCTCCGGGGTAAGGATAGCCGCAATTGAAGACCCTAAGGCTCTTTAAATAGGTCCCAAACCCGAACAATTAGGGTTTTCCTCCACAGCGCCGACTCGGTGAGTCCAATGCTCGACTCATCGAGTCCATTCATTTAAACACGTCACCTGATCGCGCCCCTACTCGACGAGTTAATCCACCAACTCGCCGAGTCCCTTCAATTAAATCAAAATATATAAATAATATAATACATACCCAAGAATCTGGATGTTACAATTCTCCCCCACTTGAATTAGATTTCATCCTCGAAATCGCTCCTTGACCCCACATAATTAGAATCCAATAACCCGAAAGATACCACCGTATGATCTCATACCACACCAATATCACTAAAGAGGACACCTCCTGTACGAATTATCCTCATGCCACCTTCCACCAGAATCATCAACTCTGACAACTTACTGTTCCTCTGATTCTTCCTAACGAAAACCATCGATCGGCTATCGATCATCCATGCCATTCACACCACGTGCTCCTCATCCCGCTCAAAGGAGCGAAAGAATCACGCTACACAGGGAACCCATCCCCTGCACTATCATCGAAATCCCGTCTGAACAAAGACTCTCAAAACCTTGCCTTCGAACTCAGGGAAATGTTTATGTTTAATCAGAATCATCTACTGACGTATAGCAATCTCAAGCTTCAACTTCCTGCCAGATCTCCCTTTCCAACCCTGAGCACCGGGTTACCTACGACTTTCACTATTGAACCTCCCAAGAAGATCCATGCATGACCCACCACTTCCTTCTCACAACAAGTGTTTCAACCTATGGTGACACACAAGTCACCAATTCTCGCTATCCCCAACAAACACTAAAATCCACACTCGAATATTAGCTCACTCCTGACACTTGACATCTAAGGCTCAAGAATTTCGTGCAACTCTGTAACAGCCCGAAATCTCAGGTATTGTTTAATTATGTTTTTGGGGTGAATTGAGAGGGGACTCGGCGAGTTGAAGCCTAGACTCGCCGAGTAGGATCGCAGACTTGGTCGCGAGTCCGCGACTGGACTCGACGAGTCCAGATATGGACTCGGCGAGTCGACGCTGTTCAGCAGAAACCCTAACCGTTCAGTTTTGGATCGTATATAATGCTCTTATAGGCCGTCATTGTCCGTCTTTAGTCGATTGAGAGGAACCCTAAACGGCTGTGGGCATCTAGAGCAAGATTGGAGGATATTAGGGCTTGAAGAAATTGTTGAGCAAGAAGGAGAAGGGTTTTGGCTAAAGGAACAGCAACGGATTCGAGTTCTGCAGCTTGGAGACACAGAGAGGGCATATTCCAGGTAATATCTCGGATTCCCTTCTGTTATTTGATGTGTTTATGAATCTAGGGTTTATGAAAACCCATTTAGTGATTAGATGGGTTATTATGTTATTACCCAGACGTTTATACCCACAGTAATGAGATGTTTAGAAGTCCAGAAAGTCCCATGGTTGTATCTCTCGGGACCATACGTAATTCAGGAAGCAGTTGCTCGTCTGCATGGCATGGACTCGCCGAGTTGTTCTTCAGACTCGGCGAGTAGCTTGAAGATTTACTGGGACTCGCCGAGTTGTTCTTCAGACTCGGCGAGTGGAGTCGGGGTGGCCCCGCGATTCTCCCAGGAGTAACTCGTCGGGTCGAGGAGGATACTCGACGAGTAGATAAGGAATCCCAGAAGGATGGAGGACGTCTAGACTCGCCGAGTCGCCATGGTACTCGCCGAGTCCGGTCGAGTTGACCGTTGACCGTTGACCAGAGTTGACCTAAGTCTGACTTCTTAGGGATAGTCACACTTAGAAGATATAAGTATTAATGAGATATGTGATGTTATAGGGAGGTTGTAGCTCGTCGGTTGTGCACAAGTCATTTCGGGATCTGCTAGTGTTCAGCTTTTACGAGGTGAGTCTTCTCACTATACTGTACCCGGAAGGGTTTGACTGTGTGACCGGAAGGTCGGATATGATATGTGATATGTATGCTATATGTGGTAAGTTATTTGTTATATGTGCTATGTATGTTATGGGATGGAAGGCGATTATATTATGGGCCGGAAGGCAATATGTTATGGGCCGGAAGGCGATATGTTGTGTGATGGACCGGAAGGTCGGCGTGGGTAGGACCGGAAGGTTTACCCAGCAGGGACGGAAGTCCCCAGAGACACATGGACCGGAAGGTCGGGCCTGGAAAGGCGTATGTGCGTAAGTTGTATATTGGGGAACTCACTAAGCATTTATGCTTACAGTTGTTGTGCATGTATTTCAGGTACTAGCGAGGACCGTGGGAAGGCGCCGGCATGATCGATACACACTGAAGACTGCTTTTATGATCTTGGGATTTTGACTATTTGTATTTGACAGAATATTTACACTAATTATGTCTTGAAATGAATGGAAATAAATATATTTTTAAAAAAGAAAAATTTGTTTGAAAATTTGAGTTGTTACAATTGGTATCAGAGCCTTGGTTTGAGGGATTCGGGTGCACCTTCGGGGGTAACTGAACTCAAACCGAGGATTTGAGGAAACTTTTCAAATAAAGGCATACACTTTTGTAAATGGTTTTGTGGTAAGCAAGAAAGAAGCAGTGTGTACGATCAGTCAGCGCCCGAACGGTAAAGATCCCCAAAATACCTTACAATATTATATGATATGAATTGTTATGCATGCTAGAAGACTAGGTATTCATGATAGGACTAGAGTGGCCTGATTTGTGATGCCTTAGTCTAGGGAAGTTTGCCTATATGAGATGCTTTGCTAGTATGCGGGTAGATAGTGCATATCAGAAGTAGAGTACTCACTATCCGGAGTTTGGGGAGGAGGACTTGGGATGAACACTGATGCGGTGTGGTCGGTAGTATTGGGCCCGTACTACCGAGGACACCGGGTCAGTGGGAGAGCCAAGTAAGAATCCCTGGATATCGGGGGACTGAGTAGGGTTGCGTATCGAGTACAATTGTACGCGGTAGAATCTCTGATAGTTTTATGTTGTATTTCAGAGACATCATGGTTAGACCGCGTCACGGAGCGAGTACGAGCGGTGTGAGTGACGAGGATATTCGTCAGATGATTCACGAGGAGGTGGCGGCCGCGATCCGGGCTGAGATCCCGGAGATGTTTGGGTCTATTAAAACCACCCTGATGGAGACATTCGATGAGCGGTACGCCGCGTTGACTGAGGCTGCAACCGCTGCAGCTACCGCAGCTGTGGCCGCTGCTAGGCCACAGGGAGGTGACTCGTTGCTGTTCCGAGAGTTCAGCAACACGAAGCCACCGGAGTTCGATGGGACGCAGGATCCGATTGCTGCGATGAGGTGGATCGCGGATATAGAGGGGTGCTTCTACACGTGTTCATGCCCGGAGCACCTGAGGGTACGGTTCGCTTTGAACCAGCTCCGCCTGGGAGCGAAGGACTGGTGGAAGTTCGTGACAGCGAATTTCACCTTGGCAGAGACTACAGCAGTGACATGGGAGGGGTTTACTGCCATGTTCAGGGATGAGTACGTTCCCGCGGTGGAGAGGGAACGATTGGTGCAGGAGTTCTTAACCCTCAAGCAGGGTATTGATTCTGTTGCAGTGATTACGCGGAAGTTTCATGAGAGGGCGATGTTCTGCCCCGAGCTGGTGTCCATTGATCAGGCTCGGATGAGCCGGTACTTGGGAGTGTTGAGGAGGGATATCCGGGAGTTTGTATCGAACTCCACCTACCATACTTTTGCTGAGCTTCAGGCGAATGCCAGGAAGCGCGAGATCGAGTTGGAGACCCAGGCTAGGGAGGAGGCTGAGTCTCAGCGGGTGGACCGGCGACCGGCTCAGTTCCAGCCGGCAGCCAAGCGAACCAAGTCCGCCGATTCGAGGACAGGAGGTTCGAAGGGTCGCACTTGCGGGAAGTGCGGCAAGAGTCATGATGGAGTATGTCGATCTGGTGCTTGCTACAAGTGTGGCAAAGAGGGGCACATTGCTAGGGAGTGCCCCAAGGGATTTACGGTTTGCTTTCATTGCAACCAGACTGGCCATAGGAAGGCCGAGTGCCCTCAGCTTCTTCAGGGATCTACACCTGCTACCGGAGCTACTGCGACTCGACCGGTGAAGGCCGAGGCCCCGAGGGCTCGGGGAAGAGCCTTTCAGCTGACTGCGGAGGAGGTCCGCGCTGCGCCCGATGTTGTGGCAGGTATGTTGTAATTCATGTAATTATTTTAATGTCGATATGTTATGCTTATGTTATTATGTGCGTAGGTACTTTCCTTGTGAACTCTGTGCCTGCCTTAGTGTTATTTGACTCGGGTGCGAGTAGGTCCTTTGTGTCCTTAGCCTTTAGTCAGCAGATCGGCGTTAGTCGTGAGTCGTTGAGTCGACCTTTGAGAGTTTCTATAGCTGACGAGAAAGTGATTTGTGCTACGGAGGTTCTTCGGGGATGTGTACTAGAGATTTTCGGGGTTGAATTCCCAATTGACCTGATTCCTATTGCGATGGGGGATGTCTGTGTCATCGTGGGCATGGACTGGCTGAGCCGATTCGGCGCTGTCATCGACTGTGAGCGTCAGTTGGTGACTATACGAGACCCTAGAGGGGGAATTCTTTCGGTGTACGGCGAGGGTACCCGTTCGGGATCAGCTTTTTGTTCGGCCGCTAGGGCGAGGCAGTGTCTACAGCAGGGCTGTAAGGGTTTTGTGGCGTATGTGTTGGATACGCGGGAGATCGCCGAGAGACCGAAATCAGTTGAGGAAGTTCCTGTGGTGCGCGAGTTCTCAGATGTTTTTCCCGAGGAGTTGCCGGGAGTACCTCCTGTGAGGCAAGTAGAGTTTGGTATCGATCTGGTTCCGGGGGCCGCGCCTATTGCTAAAGTGCCCTATCGTCTTGCACCTCCAGAGATGCAAGAGTTGTCCTCGCAACTCCAGGAGTTGCTGGGGAAGGGATTCATTCGGCCGAGCAGCTCGCCATGGGGAGCACCTATTCTGTTCGTCAAGAAGAAGGATGGTTCACACCGGATGTGCATTGATTACCGGGAGTTGAACAAGCTAACGGTCAAGAACCGTTACCCGTTGCCGAGGATCGATGATTTATTCGATCAGTTGCAGGGAGAATCTTGGTTTTCCAAGATCGATCTGAGGTCAGGATACCATCAGGTGAGAGTACGGGATGAGGACGTCCAGAAGACAGCGTTTAGGACGCGATATGGGCATTATGAGTTTGTGGTGATGCCTTTTGGACTCACCAATGCCCCGGCTGTGTTCATGGATCTCATGAACAGGGTATGCAGGCCGATGTTGGATCGGTCAGTGATTGTATTTATCGACGACATTCTGGTGTATTCGAGATCTAGAGAGCAGCATGAGGAGCATTTGAGGGAGGTCCTTGAGGTATTGAGGTCGGAAAAGCTTTATGCAAAGTTCTCCAAATGTGACTTCTGGTTGCGGGAGGTCCAATTTCTAGGACATGTGGTTAATCAGAAAGGGATATTGGTCGATCCGGCCAAGGTTGAGGCGGTGATGAGTTGGGAGGTGCCGAAGTCACCCTTTGAGATCAGAAGTTTCCTTGGGTTGGCAGGGTATTATCGGAGATTCATCAAGGATTTCTCCAAGATCGCAGTGCCACTCACCAGATTGACCCGGAAGGGTGTTGCATTCTCATGGGGGCCCGAGCAGCAGACCTCCTTTGAGACACTTCGCCAGAGATTGTGCGAAGCCCCGGTATTAGCTCTTCCAGAAGGGATGGAAGATTTTGTGGTATATTGCGACGCATCGATTTCGGGATTGGGTGCAGTGTTGATGCAGAGGGGTCATGTGATAGCTTATGCATCGAGGCAATTGAAGCCTCATGAGGCGAGATACCCTACTCATGATTTAGAGTTGGGAGCAGTAGTGTTCGCTCTCAAGATTTGGCGTCACTACCTGTATGGGGTTCGATGTACGATATATACGGACCATAAGAGCTTGAAGTATTTGATGGATCAGCCCAACCTAAATATGCGTCATAGGAGGTGGTTGGATGTGGTCAAGGATTACGATTGTGAGATCCTGTACCACCCAGGCAAGGCTAACGTGGTAGCCGACGCGTTGAGCCGTAGGGCGGAGAGCACTACATTGCGAGACGTATGCTTGAGACTGATTGTGATGACTTCAGTATTGGACGATATTCGTGGGGCACAGGCAGAGGCTGTACGACCAGAAATGCAAAAGAAAGAGCGGGTTGTGGGGTTAATCTCAGAGTTTGTTAAGGATAGTCGAGGGCTTATGACGTTTCAGGGTCGGATCTGGGTACCGTTCGCGGGCGGTACGCGTACTACTTTGATGGAAGAGGCTCATAGATCGAAATTCTCGATCCATCTCGGTGCTACAAAGATGTATTTGGATTTGAGGAAGGAATATTGGTGGCCCTGTATGAAGAGGGACGTGGCATGGTTCGTTGAGAGGTGCTTGACCTGCCGTAGGGTTAAGGCTGAGCACCAGAGACCGCATGGCAAATTACAGCCATTGGAGATCCCCGAGTGGAAGTGGGAACAGATCACTATGGATTTTATCACCAAATTGCCAAGGACTGCTAGGGGAGTTGACGCAATTTGGGTGATTGTGGATAGGTTGACGAAGAGTGCACACTTCCTTGCCATCAGTGAGAGTTCTTCAGCGGAAAAGTTGGCGGAGATATATGTGAGAGAGGTGGTATCTCGGCACGGGGTGCCGATCTCGATTGTGTCAGACCGTGATGTGCGCTTTACTTCCAGATTCTGGAAGAAATTCCATGAGGAGCTGGGTACTAAATTGCATTTTAGTACCGCATACCATCCCCAGATAGATGGTCAGAGCGAGCGGACGATTCAGACGCTGGAGGACATGCTCCGAGCGTGTGTGTTAGACTTCGGGGGTAGTTGGGATGCGTATTTACCATTGGCAGAGTTTTCCTACAACAACAGCCATCATTCGAGCATTGGTATGCCACCTTTTGAGCTGTTGTATGGTAGGAGGTGTCGGACCCCCATTTGCTGGGGAGAGGTGGGACAGAGAGTGATGGGCAGCACGGAGATCGTGCTCCAGACGACAGAGCAGATTCAGCAAGTGAGACAAAGGTTATTGACTGCCCAGAGCCGACAGAAGAGTTATGCAGACAGGCGCCGATCCGATCTTGAATTTCAGGTCGGCGACTTCGTTCTCCTGAAGGTCTCTCCTTGGAAAGGAGTGATTCGATTCAGGAAGAGGGGCAAATTGGGGCCCCGGTATATTGGACCATTTCGTGTGATTGCAAGGATAGGCCGGGTAGCCTATCGGTTGGAGTTGCCAGCGGAGTTGGGTCAGATCCATGACACTTTTCATGTGTCGCAGTTGAGGAAGTGCATAGCCGATGAGTCGGCAGTGGTTCCATTGGAGGATATCCAGGTGGATGCGAGCCTGAACTACGCGGAGAGACCAGTGGCTATCAGAGATCGGAAGATCAAGGTTCTGAGGAACAAGGAGGTACCTCTGGTGTTGGTTCAATGGCAACACCGTAAGGGATCAGAAATGACTTGGGAACCGGAACGCGAGATGCGGGAGCAGCATCCGGATCTATTTGCAGAGTGAGACTTCGAGGGCGAAGTCTAATCCAAGTGGGGGAGAGTTGTAATAGCCCGAAATCTCAGGTATTGTTTAATTATGTTTTTGGGGTGAATTGAGAGGGGACTCGGCGAGTTGAAGCCTAGACTCGCCGAGTAGGATCGCAGACTTGGTCGCGAGTCCGCGACTGGACTCGACGAGTCCAGATATGGACTCGGCGAGTCGACGCTGTTCAGCAGAAACCCTAACCGTTCAGTTTTGGATCGTATATAATGCTCTTATAGGCCGTCATTGTCCGTATTTAGTCGATTGAGAGGAACCCTAAACGGTTGTGGGCATCTAGAGCAAGATTGGAGGATATTAGGGCTTGAAGAAATTGTTGAGCAAGAAGGAGAAGGGTTTTGGCTAAAGGAACAGCAACGGATTCGAGTTCTACGGCTTGGAGACACAGAGAGGGCATATTCCAGGTAATATCTCGGATTCCCTTCTGTTATTTGATGTGTTTATGAATCTAGGGTTTATGAAAACCCATTTAGTGATTAGATGGGTTATTATGTTATTACCCAGACGTTTATACCCACAGTAATGAGATGTTTAGAAGTCCAGAAAGTCCCATGGTTGTATATCTCGGGATCATACGTAATTCAGGAAGCAGTTGCTCGTCTGCATGGCATGGACTCGCCGAGTTGTTCTTCAGACTCGGCGAGTAGCTTGAAGATTTACTGGGACTCGCCGAGTTGTTCTTCAGACTCGGCGAGTGGAGTCGGGGTGGCCCCGCGATTCTCCCAGGAGTAACTCGTCGGGTCGAGGAGGATACTCGACGAGTAGATAAGGAATCCCAGAAGGATGGAGGACGTCTAGACTCGCCGAGTCGCCATGGTACTCGCCGAGTCCGGTCGAGTTGACCGTTGACCGTTGACCAGAGTTGACCTAAGTCTGACTTCTTAGGGATAGTCACACTTAGAAGATATAAGTATTAATGAGATATGTGATGTTATAGGGAGGTTGTAGCTCGTCGGTTGTGCACAAGTCATTTCGGGATCTGCTAGCGTTCAGCTTTTACGAGGTGAGTCTTCTCACTATACTGTACCCGGAAGGGTTTGACTGTGTGACCGGAAGGTCGGATATGATATGTGATATGTATGCTATATGTGGTAAGTTATTTGTTATATGTGCTATGTATGTTATGGGCCGGAAGGCGATTATATTATGGGCCGGAAGGCAATATGTTATGGGCCGAAAGGCGATATGTTGTGTGATGGACCGGAAGGTCGGCGTGGGTAGGACCGGAAGGTTTACCCAGCAGGGACGGAAGTCCCCAGAGACTCATGGACCGGAAGGTCGGGCCTGGAAAGGCGTATGTGCGTAAGTTGTATATTGGGGAACTCACTAAGCATTTATGCTTACAGTTGTTGTGCATGTATTTCAGGTACTAGCGAGGACCGTGGGAAGGCGCCGGCATGATCGATACACACTGAAGACTGCTTTTATGATCTTGGGATTTTGACTATTTGTATTTGACAGAATATTTACACTAATTATGTCTTGAAATGAATGGAAATAAATATATTTTTAAAAAAGAAAAATTTGTTTGAAAATTTGAGTTGTTACAAACTCACTGCACTATCCCATCCAAACACTGAACCTCTGGCCTCAATTCTAGATGACAACTAACTTTTCAGAAAAGTACTCATTCTCTGAATCTGAAACCTCATATCGCCTTCCCGGCACACTACTAAAATCAAACTCATCTCAAGAGTTTGATCAATCCCTGGGTTGGACTACTCGCCCCAAGAACCACTCATTTCGAGACTGATGACTCGCAACCTACACTTAACTCACTCATCTACAAAAAACACGATTCCATCCAATATAACCACTCCAGACAAATGAGATAACCACAATCTCGTCCCTGATTTAACCATCAGGCTCCCATACCTCATATATTTGGGCTACCCAAGCCAAACAACCTTTTTGCGTTATGCTCTGATCATAGAATAGTTTATCCCAACATTCTCTTACTGACTAGAGAGTACTACCACCCTCGCAGTATCTCAACCCTTCCTTGATTAGTGCATGTTACGGCTCCCCATGGCATCACTACAACCTCTCTCTAATCAGTGAGTACTACGGCTCCCCGTAGTATCACCCCAACCTCTCTGATCCGTGAATACTACGGCTCCCCATAGCATCACTACAACCTATCTCTGATCCGTGAGTACTACAGCTCCCCATAGCATCACCCTAACCTCTCTGATCCGTGAATACTACGGCTCCCCGTAGCATCACTACAACCTATCTCCGATCCGTGAGTACTATAGCTCCCCGTAGCATCACCCCAACCTCTCTGACCCGTGAATATTACGGCTCCCCGTAGCATCACCCTAACATCTCTGATCCATGAATACTACGGCTCTCCGTAGCATCACTACAACCTCGGCTCTAAGCCACTGAACTGCGGCTCCCCACAGTCTTACCGCACCAGCCCTTACCTCTTCATAATCTCACTTTCACGTAGACGCCACACCGCGATCATGAACTTATGCCCTGCGGACCGGCCATGCATAGGTGTACACACCTACTCAAGCTATGTACTGCTATTTCTGACAGCATCCGAACACACCTTTCCCTGCTGCAAACCACCTTCCCGAATAATCTCACCTGATGTCATTTGGGCATAGGGTTCTCACCGGAACCGTACTCACTTGATACCCACTATCTGCCTCCAACTCACAATTCCAAAATCATCCGAACTTAATGACAGCATATTCCGATACTTCAGGACACCATCACAACATCCTACGATGCCTTATCTCAATCACTGATCTCACACTCACAACATCATACACGGATATTGCCTCCCTTCAATAGAATCTCGAAATCAATCTTCATCTTGCAACACTTGCAACCTCGAAGTATTCCCTTTCCAAATTGAACACATGACATCGCCATTAACCCGTAACTGACTACAAGGACCCGAAAATTTACCCATTGCCGATCGCTACTCATACCATCTTACTCATACCGTCTCCAAAATTAACTAACAGACCAATTGTTGCTTTTCCTGGTGAGGAGATCACATTCTGAACATATACCTGTCAACCTCTGTTGTTGCTCTCTGAACTCAAGGACTTAACTGTCTTGTCTTGTTTTACACACTGAAATTCTGACCCGAACAACCTCTCTGACCAACGGCCACCTGCCATAGAATCACTCATTCCTTCCTGATCATGCATGACAGGCATCATCTCACTTGCACCTCGCCCTATCCACCAATTTAGCCCTAAACCCATGAATCTGCCACATAATCACTATAACCAGTCCTCTAACTGCCTCTGCACAATTCTCAAATCCCTTCAGCAATTACCTGGTTCTCCCCCACTTAGGGTTCGAACCATCGCCAATTGGCGCACTTTCAATCCATCCACAGACTGCTTCCATTAATAACATCGCATCTATTCTCTGATTGAGCTACGCAACGCTTGATGATCTCCCCGATTAGAAACCTAGCAATACCAAATACTCCGAATCACAGACAAAGCCCTCATAACTTCTCCTCATGACTTCCTTTAATCATTCAGGACCTCATACTGCCCCGTATATGGACATCCCAACTGCCCCGATTCACCCAATACTCTCCGTTTCCACCATTGGCTCTATGGTACAAGAAATACTTCACCACGGACAAACCGCTCAAACACCCTGAAAAGATCACCACCAGTACTACTCCACGGCCTCCAATTTCTGGAACCAGAAACTCGATAGCTCATTCCCCTTCTCAAGAACGGAAACCACGTAACTCTCGCCATAGAAGGTGATGGCTCATCCATCAGCCGATGGCTTGACTCGAACCCCGCTTCTTCAACAACATCATCCCACTTATCCTTAAGCCGTGCAGTTTCCACTGGCACCTCACAAATAAAACCTCTTAAAATGAATCCCATTTCTCTTTCAATCATACTCCCTCAAACTCATTCAAATTGGCCCTCAAGTCGCATACTCTCTCATACCTGATCTCGGTATAATCAACATAATGGCATAACTGGTAGGACCAGTTGTTGGATTTTGAGCATTCTAACACTCCTAAGTGTACATGCAACCCTAAATACCTTGGATCTATGTTTTCTCTATTATACATGCAAATATGAACATCCAAAGTATTATCCTAATCTAGCATACAAAACAATGAATATAACAAGATAGAATACATACCTCTTTGATGTAGAATGTCTTCATGAAGCTTGAGTGCCTAGTACCCCAAGTGTGACACCTCAAATGGTTCACACAACATCAATTGCTTTTGGAATAACCTTGAGAGAAATGTGGAACACTTGAAATCGGCTAGCCCTTCTTTAGAATAATACTAGTGCCCATTTTGGTCAAGAATAAGATGTATATATAGTTAGGGTTACACCATGTAAACCCTAATTGACATGGCCTTTCATTTCCATGATCCATGGGTACAAAACACCATGGAGCATCCATGAAGCATCATATGGGTTTTTAGCCCAACTAGATAATCCATGGAGCATTAGCCCACTATATAAGTATGGATGATTTACACAATCAACCCATATATTTAATTAGTCTTCTTTTAATCACTTAATTAATCCTAGATTAATTCTCGATCAATACTAATTAAATAATCTTATTAATATATTAGAACTTATAATATATTAACCAACCTTAAGTGTTATTTCTCTCATTAGAGTCTATCCAAATGCATGATGCCATGCAACCCAAATGGACCATGCCGGGTCGGGTCAAGTCTCACCAATTATAGTTATGGACTTAGACATTAATCCAACAGTCTCCCACTTGGATAAGTCTAAAACTATTATTGCGTATGACTTCAAGAACCGACTGACAATCGTAGCTCTCAAAAGCTTCTGTCAAACTCTGACCTTGTAGATGAACTCTGACCTTTGTCAATGACTTGTCCGTTAGATAAGGGATCATATATTCCTCCATTCTAGATATCATATGGACTGAGACATGGATTATAATCATTCTCTCTGTCCATTTGTTGTTTCTCGATTTCCGATTTATGACGACTGACTAATTGAACAAATCAAATCAGTCCTGGCCCGGCCGAGCACTTCCATTTGTCATCATCAAATCATCGAGGGGCCCACAGATATCGTTTTTATCCCGAAGGTAAAAGGAATGGATAAACTTCGACTCATATGGCTTGTTCTACTACTTTTTGAATCATACACAAAGGCACGTTTTATAACACCGAGTTACCGAATGTTTTTTCGTGCAATCAATGTACAACCAACTCATAGTAACAACTCATATCTCTAGGTTTGAAGAATATAAGATATTATCATCTCATGATCACTCGTGATAAAATCCATGAAGTGATTCCAATGAACGCGTGTTGAATCCAATACTCAGAACTTATGAGCACTCATGAGTGTTGTAGCCCTTTGTCCAACACCTTAGACCTCTACAAGCTAACCCATGACAGTCTTAATTCATATCTACTTCCAACATATGACCGACTGTGGATGGTTTGAATAACTTAGTCATTCCGAAAGAATAACCTAGTTTATTCTGGAAGTCAAAACATGCAAAATGAAACACAAGAATTATTGAATCCAATATGGTATCAAAACCTATGAACATAAATAAAACACCTTTTATTTATCACCATATGATTACACATTATTCATTGTATACTGTTTCAGCTATCAACTTTATTCTTGAATTTAAAACAATAGTTGTCCCATGCTCCAAGCATGCACACTATGTTTTCTAAACACTAGTCATGCCATACACCAAGTATGCATACTATGTTTGTCTATGATCTTCACTTTGTGAATTAGATCAATTGAACATAACTCCAATGATCCTCTTTCACAGTCCCAAATCATTACTGCAAATGCAAGAATTCCAAATTCATGCCATTTACTGAAATCTGTTAGATTCTAAATTTATATGCATTGATCCTATTGTAATGATTATGCACAAAGTCAGAAAGACTTGACAACAAACATTACAGAGCATTCCAAAGGAGATCAACTCCTTGGAAACATCCTTCTTGCATTAAGTTTCCTAATCTTACAAAGATTGAATAATTTCTAACTTTGAAACATTTCCATATTCCATTTTGACTATCACTTCTGAACAAGAGTCGCCTCCTTATAGATTATGTCAATATGGTCCTTCCAGAATTATCATTATACTTCCAACTGTCCTTGAGCAACCAATCTTTGGTAAACCTTAGATTATCCTTGACAATTGTTTAATCCTTTTAGTCACATCCAATTCTAGACCTTTTCCCTTCTTAATGCCCCAGGCATTTGGAAAATTTTAGAAAGGATGAATATATAGCACATGTAATCGATCCTATATCCGAAGCATATGGGACACGATTCATGATGTCTCACATAAAGACTAAACCAGTCTTTTGCTATAACATTTCCATTTCTATTTGCCAACTTCTCATAATTCAAATTATGAAAAGGGATGTCGTAATCATAATTGAATTTTAGAACGCAAATAATGGACCCATATACAGAATTTCCTTATGTTGAGCCATTCCAACATGAAATTCATATATATATATATATATATATATATATATATATATCCTTGACTAAATACGATTAAAACCTCAATCTAAGCTTTTAGATCTGAGATGAAGTATAATTTCCTCTCCCTTAATTATTGCAAAACAACTTTTTCCCTATTGAAACTTTTGTTTTCTATAATTAACATTGCTAACTTGCAATACTTATCATAATTATCATGCTCCCACTAACATGATGATTACTAGCATAACACTTATGCTCCTACTAGCTTTGACTTGTACTCAGAAATTAGCTGACTTTCTTACCAAAGTTTAGATTTCTGATACTAGATTGCTTTGATAAAACTTTATCAAAATCATACACCTTCTCTTAGATAGCTCATAGGTGTGTCTAAACAATTTCAAGAACTATGAAAAGGGATGTCGTAATCATAGTCTTGATTGTTTTGACCTTTGCCACTTCTCACAAGTCCAAGTTAGTGTGCCAGTAAACCACACACGCTCCACTAACGACTTTGAGAATGCAAATATCACAATTGTTATCTAACTAAAATCTACTTAGTGAAAGTGTTTCCTCACCATCATTTTCATGAATCAGAGAGAAACCTTATGACACTTAGATTTTTATGGTGTATGAGTTCCTACCCATATGAATTATTCAAAACCATAATCACAAGACAAGGATAATGATAAATCCAAACTCATATGGATTGAACTCAATCTTAATTTCTTGCCACCTGGCAGCTCAAGGGCCTGCCATTCCTTCCAAGTTGTTGTGCAACCAATTGAGAACTCTAAGAACTCATATGCAAAGCCAAGTTTAACTGGAATGAGCACAAAATATGTCAACATGATAGGTTATAAACCTCAACTCATGTGCTAGTGAAGAACTTCAGGTTTTATTCTTGATTAGTTCTTGAGAATTTCAAGACCTGTAAGACTCCCATTATCATCTTGACCTATAAGACTTCTTTGTCAAACATCCAAGAGATAGTGCGGATCCTAATCAAGACAAACACTTCACATAATTGGCCTTAGTTGGTCTTTGTTTTATCCAAAACATCACAACTTACCAATTTCAAATGTACAAGAGTAGGAATCTTTTACTCTTACATTTGACATGTGTTTTAAACCTTTTCTAATACATGTCACTCAAATTAGAATCTTGGAGTATGACTCTAAGATTTGTATTGAAACGAAGTATGACTCATCTTCTTGATTTAACCATTTCGACAATTCAAGATTCCTCTTCCTTAGAGAACTAATTGTGATATGGTTTCTTTATCAATAAGATGATCATAAAAACTGATACTAAAGTACTCTCCCATCTTTTCAGATTTGAGAAACTTTTATCCTTCTGCCTAATTTGATTCTTCTTATTCGCTCTGCCTTACATTGGAACCTTTTCCAATGTCTCAGAATTACACTTAAGCTTGTAAGTATAACCATATTTACTGAGCTTTAGTAAACTATGACGAATAATCGTATCGATCTTTTATGGTGGACTTAACCAGTGCACAAGAATGTGTACTCGATCCCTTAGTCCTTTACTTGAATCACACATCCATGTGAACAAGTAATTAGTCTTAATTTTCCAATACTTGAAAGTTCTCATTCATCATGCTATACAACTTGCATGATTCCAAGTTCCGGTCCAATTGAAACTTGGGTGATAAGAATCTTTCCTTATTTGGTAAATTTAGACATTACCACAAATGAAAGAATCAATTTCATATTTCCACTCTTGCTATTAATGGAATCATATAAGCAACAAATTTTCCTCAAATGCCATTGTAAGGATATTTTAAAATAAATAAAATCATCATTTTTCCTTTTATTTTAAAAACTTTGCGGAAAACCTATCCTTACAGTGCAAAAGCACATGAAAACTTCGTTGTTATCTATTCCTAAGCAATATATCATAACTCCTAAGAAGTAGCTCAAGAATCCGATCTTCAAACTATGCAATAGAAATCCATCTACGTGATCAAATTCAGCATATTCTTTCTTTAAGTTTCTTCACTTTTCTTTGATTCTTAAAACATCCCCATGTGACCCAGTCACATCATGTATCAAGAATCTCAGAATAGAAACTTAGCAGAGTTAGATAGTGGACTTTACCTGAAGTAGAGTCAAACTTATTGACTTTAACATCCTTAGGTAAATTTGGCAGTTTCGCAACCAATGCCCCGTACTTTAGCAATTTTAACATATGGACACTTTGGTAATGAAACATTAGACTATCACAGACTTAGCCTTTCTCTTTACCATTTGGTCAACCGAGTTGACTATGGTCGATCCCTATCCACTGGGAAGAGAGAGCTTTACTAGATATCTAATGTCATCATTGTTAATGTCCATAAAGTTTTAGGAAGTTGATCTTAGCAAATAGATAAGATCATTAAGGGTATTGTCATAGTCTATTTCATAGGAGTCCCAAAGGAGCTCACTATGTGACTTAGAAAGTGATTGAACCACCAACTTTGTCAAGACTTTGACACCCAACTCTCCCGGTTTGTCAATATGTGACTACATCTCCAAGATGTGATCACACCTAGACCTTTCCTTGCCAATAGGGCTTGAGTGACCTTGAACTTGTGGGTTAGGGAGAATAATTGGAGGAGGTGAAAGAAGTATGATTTCCATGGGACATCATCTTCATTTAGGAAAGTTTGTTTCAAGAGATCTGGGAAGATCATAAATGTCTAAACCAGACATCTTTTGGGAGATATTCAAGATAGTTGATTTAAAGTCCTTAATATAACACCCAATATGAAATATTAAGGCTAGGACCCAACACAATACTTATATAACTTGGAAGAGGGATGCCGTAATCCAAGCTATAAAATATTTGAAGGTAGGTGAATGACGATTCACCAATTTCCACCAAGATAAACGAAATGTATTATTATGTTTTAATTGGTTTTGAAACTCCTAGATCTTTGAGATTCATTGAACTGTTCAATGGCATGTTTCAATCTCGAGTGTGCCCTTTAGGTTTTGTGACTGGGATGCCGAGGATCACAAAACAAGGTGTGAAGTAACCATGCAAATTACTTGGTACCCTTAAGTGTTTACCTCTCAATCGATGTGCCGGTTAACCACACACGCTCCATTGATTTTATGATAAACATTAAGTTACCCTTTGCCTACCTTGTTAAATACGAGTTAGTGTGTCGGTTAACCACACACGCTCCACTAACCGACTTAAACAAAGTGCAAAGTGTAATTTCATGGATTAGCACCTTATTCACATTTTCCTAAGTAACTAAGATTGGGTATTATTAAGAGTTTAGTTACTTAATATTTATCAGTAATACTTTTAATGAAGGGAGAATTATAGTCCTGTCAAACCCGTTCGGCTAACGACCCTTCACCGATGAAGGAAGCATTGGGTGAGAGTGGACACCCATTAAACTGCCATTTTATAGGCAGTAACCTTATACCCCCCTTATAGACTGGCTTCGTGAATGAGGTCTACTAACGGTAAGACTGACTTGCTCTTATACATATATATAAATATTATTAACTTATAATATTATAAAGTATAAGGGTTGAATTTTAACTTTTAAAATTCTAAGGGCTAACTTGGAATTAAAGTATTCATAAGTGAAAACTTTTTCAAATTCCAAAACTTGAGGGCAAGTTTTGAAACTATTCAAAACTAATTAATTCCATAACTTATGTGTTTAAAGTAGTTTTAATCCAAAAACTCTTCAAGTTCCATAACTTGAGGACAAGTTATGGAAGACTTTAAACTAATAAAAGAATTAACTTATCTTTATTTTATAACTTATGGAATTAATTAAGGTTACACATTTTATTACTTAATGAAGTGACTCTTGAACTTCTTCCATAACTTGAGGACAAGTTATGGAGTCATAAAACCATTCAATGAGACAAGACTCTTCATTTTTGTAACCTTTGCCAACTTTTATGAGTTTTATGAAACTTAAATGTGACTTTTCATATAACTTGAGGACAAGTTACAAAAACACATTTTAGAATCAAATCTTAGATTAAAATGGATTGAGAACACATAATCAATTAACTTTTCTATTAATCTAAGCAACTCATAAGAACAAGATAATTCAAATCAAACTTTTTCATGTAATTAGCCTAATCACTAAACTAATTCAAAACATGAATCTATTGACAATTATCTTTGAAATTGGATTAGCATGAACATTACCACACCAAAAACAAGTTTATAAGTTCAAAAACAGCTTAGGGTAATGTTCCTAGTCCATTTCTAGCCAAAAACCTCGAAAATATGTTGTCTGGGGCTCCTACTCGTCGAGTGCATGAACCTACTCGACGAGTAGGATGATTTTACTCATGGACTCAGCGAGTTAATCAGTGGACTCGGCGATTCTAGTGCCCAGAAAGCTAGAAAATCGAGTTTTTCAGCATTTTTCAGCAATTTGCATCAAGTATAAGAGAAAGCAAGCCTAGGCTCTGATACCACTGTTGGATTTTGAGCATTCTAACACTCCTAAGTGTACATGCAACCCTAAATACCTTGGATCTATGTTTTCTCTATTATACATGGAAATATGAACATCCAAGGTATTATCCTAATCTAGCATACAAAACAATGAATATAACAAGATAGAATACATATCTCTTTGATGTAGAATGTCTTCATGAAGCTTGAGTGCCTAGTGCCCCAAGTGTGACACCTCAAATGGTTCACACAACATCAATTGCTTTTGGAATAACCTTGAGAGAAATGTGGAACACTTGAAATCGGCTAGCCCTTCTCTAGAATAATACTAGTGCCCATTTTGGTCAAGAATAAGATGCATATATAGTTAGGGTTACACCATGTAAACCCTAATTTACATGGCCTTTCATTTCCATGATCCATGGGTACAAAACACCATGGAGCATCCATGAAGCATCATATGGGTTTTTAGCCCAACTAGATAATCCATGGAGCATTAGCCCACTATATAAGTATGGATGATTTACACAATCAACCCATATATTTAATTAGTCTTCTTTTGATCACTTAATTAATCCTAGATTAATTCTCGATCAATACTAATTAAATAATTTTATTAATATATAAGAACTTATAATATATTAACCAACCTTAAGTGTTATTTCTCTCATTAGAGTCTATCCAAATGCACGATACCATGCAACCCAAATGGACCATGCCGGGTCGGGTCAAGTCTCACCAATTATAGTTATAGACTTAGACATTAATCCAACACCAGTAACACTAATCATCGCAGCCATGGTACTTGAACCATGTTGCTATCTCTCTGCCTGCTATAAATCATGGTACTCGAACCATGACATCACTTCCCAACCTGCTTCCAAGCATGGTACTCAAACCATACAATCCCCTCTCATCTGCCACTGATCATGGTACTCAAACCATATGATCCCTCTCATCTGCTACTGATCATGGTACTCCAACCATACGATCCCTCTCATCTGCTACTTAGAATCCCAGGAACTTTCCATGTATCGAGTATGGGTCCTCTGCTTTCAGTAGTACGGGCCCATACTACCTGCCACATCTACCCATACTTTCCACATGAATCATCCCAGATCTCCTAAGTAGCTGCTCAACCTCATCACTTACAAATTCTGCCCTGTTGGCCGCTCTTCCTGTGAATACTCTCCATTATCCGCCTACTCATCTAATAAAGATCACTTCCCAGGCTCTTCCTAGGTTCCCACACCTTCCTGCCATCAACTGTTGAAGAACTCCTAGTGATGCCAGCCGTCTACCTCCTGAATATCGTCATATTCACTTAGTAGCCGACTCCCATCACCGAGAATTCCACAAAGCACAACGCAAGCAACATTCGGGCATTGAATAGTCCCTTATCAACACGTATCACCACTCTAGGTTACAACTCCGCTTGCTACACTCGTAATCAAAGACGTCACCGAGCTCAAGCAACTCCACCCCTTGCGGGTATCCGACTACCTTCTCAGAAGGCTCCTCAAATTCTCATCTAGGTATCTCTCCTAGATTACTCCTCTGCTCAAATCCTTCTCTAAATAGGATTCCTGCTGGATACTCATAATCTGCACATACACAAAAGCAATTCAAAGATAACAGTAAATCCTAAGCTAAGGCATCACAAATCAGGCCACACTAGCGCTAAAATATGAAATACCTAGCCTACTCTCTAGCATATATAACATTTCACATATTACTCATAACACACAATGTAAGGGTATTTTTGGGAAATCACCGTTCAGGCGCTGGCTGATTGTACACACTGCTCGTTGTCTCTTTCTCTTATAAATTCTCTTACTCATTTTTTGAAAACACATTTCTTTTGAAAACCTTTTTCTCAATCCTCAGTTTGAGTCCGGACATACCCGAAGGTGTATCCGAATCCCTCAAACCAAGGCTCTGATACCAACTTGTAACACCGAAAAATTTTAAATTTACTTTATTCATTTTTATTTCATAAAAATGCACATTTTCCTATATAAACACTTTTTATTTAAAAATCATCAACAAGGTTTTCAGAACATTATGAAATTCCAGGATCTGTATTCATCACTCTTTTCTCTTGTGTGTATACAATCGAGCTGCCGCCTTCTAGCGATTCTGGAGAACCTGAAACACATAACACATAACACGGTAAGCACAAAGCCTAGTGAGTTCCCCAAAATACCACATACAACACATACGCCACTCAAGGCTACAATATGACCCTCCGGTCGGTGTGTCTCAGCGGAACCCTCCAGTTCCGTATCGTTGGACCCTACGGTCCGGTCTGTATCGTTGGACCCTCCGGTCCGGTCTATATCGTTGGACCCTCCGGTCCGGTCTATAAACTCCGCATAGCATAAATCACAAAGACATGATGCATAACATATCACATATAACATAATACTCAATGTAAGCACATAAGACCCTCCGGTCACATATAACTACCACTCAAGGTAACGTATAGTGAGAATACTCACCTCGGGTAATTCTCGAAAAGTCTCGAACTCAAAATACCGATCTAGCCGCCGCCTAATCACATAAGTAAATAAATCTAAATCAGCAGTGGCTCTCAAAGGCTAGACAAGTCTAGTACTATGCTTCCCAGAAGGGTAAAAGACCATTCTACCCCTCCCCTGGCCCAATAGTCCACTGGTTGACTAAACCCTAAAAGTCAACGGAAGTCAACGGTCCAACTTTGACCAGACTCGTCGAGTTAGGAAACGACTCGGCGAGTCCACACGCATAATCAGATTCCTCACAAGGTCTCACTCGACTCACTGAGTCACCCACCTAACTCGTCGGGTCTCAACTGATCACGAAACTCGGGTAAACTCGATCCGACTCGTCGAGTCCTCCTATGGACTCGACGAGTCTCCTCCATGACCAAACTCATCTGGCCTTCTGAGGTCAGATCTGCTTCACCAACGTGTAGATCTATCCTTCTAGCACCCACAAATCACGTAAAGGTCCAAACTTTACGTCCATGCATCATGATTAGAGCCATAAATGAAGAAATAGCCATCTAAATGGAAACCTAGGCTCAAACTCTCTATGTGACTGCATAAAGCTAAACATAAGGGACTCTTTGGACCTCCCATGGTCCAGATCTAAGGCTTATTCCACATTGGGACCTCAAACATTCCATAAACCTCTAAAGAGAATGGTTAAGAAACCTTAGATTCATGAAATCAACATCAAACAGGAGAAATGGTCCGATTTGTTACCTCAAAGTGAAGCTCCAGGCTTCATAACCTCAGTACATCAACCCCCTCTGGTCCCTCTTGCTAGAATCTCATCTTCTCTTTAGAAATGACACATCAAATGCTCAAGATGGCTCTTCTTTACTCTCTAAGCTCTCAAGGATGATTTAGGGTTTCTCCAGGGTAAGGATAGACGTAATTGAAGACCCTAAGGCTCTTTAAATAGGTCCCAAACCCGGACAATTAGGGGTTTCCTCCACAGCACCGACTCGGTGAGTCCAATGCTCGACTCGTCGAGTCCATTCATTTAAACACGTCACCTGATCGCGCCCTTACTCGACGAGTTAATCCACCAACTCGCTGAGTCCCTTCGATTAAATCAAAATATATAAATAATATAATACATACCCAAGAATCTGGATGTTACACATACTGTTATTCGGTTGATGCTTCGTTTTCGGCGACGTGACGTTTCGACGTGTGTGCGGTGATTACGTCAGCGGTGTCAGGGATTTTCGTAGATCCCACTTTTTTTCCCTTTTTATTACTCTGAATGGTTTCACCTTTTAGTTTTTATCTTACCTTTTCGTTCTCCTGTTTCTTCTCTCTTTTTGTTTTGCTATGGCTTCTACTCCAAGCTTGATCCCTATTGCTGCTGAATTCGACACTCTTCTGGAGGCTTATGGCTTCACCCCTGCTGATGGAGTGGAATTTCCTGTTCCAGGTTCGTTGATCACCCGTCCTCCTGCCGGGAAGGTGGGTGTTTATCTGAAAACCTTTGATGCTGGTCTCCATCTTCCATTGACCGAATTTCAGGAAGAAATACTTCGGCGTTGTGGGTGTAGCGTGCAGATGTTAACTCTCGGCACCATTCACAAAGTGGTCGCTTTTGAGATGCTATGTCGTGCCAACGGCATCATCCCCGATTACTTTGTTTTTAAGTATTTTGTCCGGTTTGCCGCCACTAATGACAAGTATACCTTCTCTGCTCGCCGCGGTGGGCATAACCTTGTTCTTGATAACAAGCCTCTAAAAAACTGGCAGGAAAAGTGGTTGTGGGTCAACCAAGAATTGCTCGGCTGTGACCGTCCTCGAGCGGTCATGCCCTCTGATACCATCCCTAAGTTGTTTCCTCATAACCAAGCAATTACAGATCTCCTGCGTTCTCTTCAAGTGGATGTTGACGTTATGTCGGAGGTTATCCTTGTCGGAGTCGGTATAAGACCCAGCTGGCGTTCCCGGGGAGAAATGTATGTGT
The DNA here is from genome assembly GCF_002870075.4 of Lactuca sativa. NCBI lineage: Eukaryota > Viridiplantae > Streptophyta > Magnoliopsida > Asterales > Asteraceae > Lactuca > Lactuca sativa. The sequence continues at coordinate 254,533,094 of NC_056626.2, forward strand.
TCTGCTATGTTTTTTATGGTAAGGTATTATTATCTTCCCATCTATTTTTCCTCTGCTTTCTTCTTTTCCTTCCTCTCCCACCCCCCCCCCCTTTTCTCTTTAAAAGGGGAAGGAGGGAGGAGGTTACTCATTTATTCCTGCTTTTTTATGTGTTTGCCCTTTTCCTTTTGCCTGGAAGGTGTCGAGTATTCTATCTCCATGGATTTGCTTCGAGGTCATTATAAAGGTAAGCTGGAGCACCATGTGGTGCCATTGTACGAAACTCTTCCTCCCCCCCATCAATTGGTTTTTCTGTTCCGGTACCTCCACAACCCGCAGGGAGTTCCACCACGTCGGGGAGTCAGCCGAGCTCCCGTACTATCGTGAATCCTGTGGCCGCGTCTGCTGCTTTTGCTGGATCGACTATTGATAGTCCTGTGGATAGCAAGGTTGGGGTTTTGGCTGGTGCTTGTCAGGTTGCTGAGAAGAGGAAATATGTGCAAGCAATGAGTGGTCCGGCACCTGAGAGTAGCTTGGGACACATTGGGCGGCGTGTGATGCAGCGTCGTGGCCTCATGTGCTTGTTATCGGCTACTTCATCCGGCCCGGGGGATGTGTTGGTGATACCCGATGATGACACGCAACAGTCGGAGGGTGTTAAGGGGACGTTTCATCAGCCTTTTGTTCCTGTTTCTTCAGATGTTAATGCTAGTTCCCCGACTTCGGGGCTTAGTCCTACTGATGTGGCGCTTGTGTTTATGCCGGGATGGAGTCTGGGGCCGGACTCTCGCCTGTCTGTGCGATCTGTGGCATTGGATTTCATGCGCCATGCTCTTCCTCCAACCACCATGAAGGACATGGATGCTATGAGCAACACTATTCTGGCTCATAATCTTGCATATGCCGCTGCACAGGCCATGACATATCTTGCCGTTGGAACTCGTCGCGTGCAGCGGTTTGATGAATTAGAGCACCTTCATTCATCCCTTATTGAGAGTGAGGCTGATTTGAAAAGTAAAGTGTCAGATCTGAGTGCTACCGTTAGTCGGTTGGAATGCGAGAACAAGTCTTTGGTGTCATGGAAAATGATATTGGAGGATGTGTGTGGTGTTTTGGAGGGGCAGGTGGAGTCTCTAACTCAGGATAATTAAGGCTTGATGATTCAGAATGAGAGTTTGGAGCGGGATCCTGCTGACCGTGAACGGGAATTGGAGGTGTTGAGGGGAGATCGTAATTGGCTCCTTCAATTTGGTTTTGTGCGCATAATGGATAAACTTCTTGAGTATTCCGGATTTACAGGTATCATCAGTTGAATCCACCATGTTGCCTTTGTCGATGGGGAGGAGTCTGGTTGGGCGAATTTGAAGGCTCAAGTTGATGCTGGGACGTATGATCCTTCGGCCAGCGATTCCCGATCTAGTCATTCTTTAGCGTTGGAGGACGCTTTATTAGCTTTCGCAACTCTTGACTTTACAGGTTTGCTTGGGCTAGGTCATTTGGGTATGGATGAAGTAAGGGCATTGTGTGCTTTTGATGAGGATAAAGAGGTTGCAGGTGTGTTGGGTGTGGGGGCAGGTGGTGTTGTTGAAGGCGGTGGTGATGTTGGCGGTGTTGGTGGTGGTGATGTTGGCGGTGGATGTGATGTTGGCGGTGTTGTATAAGGTTGTTTGTGGCTGCTCCTCTGGAGCATGAAAAGTGTTATTAAGACTTTTGTTTCAGTTGTATTATGGCCTTTAGGGCTCCTGTGTTATTTTATGGCCTTTGAGGCTTTTGGTGTACCAAACAATGTGACTTGTTTTAGGATGCTTTTGTGTTTAATGCTTTTATGTCGATTATTGCAAACCTGCTATGTAGGTTGACTTTCTTTTCATTTTTCATATATATATATACATATATATATATATATATATATATATATATATATATATATATATATATATGTTCGTGCATGTGTGTGTATTGTGCATCTTGGATTCACTAAGTATCCTTTATGCCATGCATTTCATACTAAAGACAATGCGTGTTTTCATATATTTGCAACTTTAATTCATAGTTGTTTCATACAACGATTCCTTATTGGACTGCTCTAAAGGTCCATCTATTAACCCGGGTGATCAGCCCGTCCACAAGATATCTTTCACTTCCTCCCTGCTGTTTAGGGTGGTTCGAGTTTGCTCGTGGTGTGCCTCTGTCTTCCCTTCTTCATAGGGACTCTTTCCTTCTTCAGATGTGGAACTTCCTCAAATTTCTTGTGTTCCATGTCCTGGGAATCTGCCTTCCTTCTGTAGTTTCGAGGGAGTATGATCCGTTGCAGTGTGCTTCGATTATTTTGTATGGGCCTTCCCATGTTGGCCTAATTTCCCCTAGGTTGCGCATGGCTGACTTCGTTCCTTCGCAGGATGTAATCTCCAACCCGAACGCCTTATTTTTCACGTGTTAGTTGTAATATCTTTCTGTTACCTTTTTGTAGGCGGCATGGCTCATACTCGAGCGCTCGCTCCGCTCTTCTAAGAGATCCAAATTTTCCCTTAGTCCTTCGCTATTTTCTTGTTCATGGCAGCACTCCATCTGTATCGATCCTATCATCATTTCTGTCGGTAGCATTGCTTCTTCTCCGTAAGCCAAGCAGAACGGCGTCTCTTTTGTACTAGTCCTTGGTGTGGTCCGGTATGACCAGAGGAATTCCGGTAATTCATCTACCTAGTTGTCTTTCGTTGTGCCTAGCCGTTTTTTGATTCCTTGGAGTAAGGTTCTGTTGGATACTTCTCTTTGTCCGTTGGCCTGCAGGTGTGCCACGGATGTGAATCTCTGCTTTATTCCCCTTTCTCGGCACCAATCTTTAAAGGGATTCTCTGCAAACTATATGTCGTTATCGATAATTAGGACCCTAGGCGTCCCGAATCTCATTAAGATGTTCTTCCAGACGAACTTTATTATCTGCCTCGCTGTGATACGGGCCAACGATTCTACTTCTATTCACTTGGTGAAGTAGTCAACTGCCATGACTAGAAATTTTACTTTCCCAGGTGCTTCTGGGAACCCACTATGTCGATTCCCCATTGATAGAAAGGCCAAGGGCTAAGTATTCTAGTCATCTTGGATGGTGGCGCCTCTTGTGTTGGTTTGAAGGTCTGGCATTCTACACAGGATCTTGAGCTCCAGCCGACCCTGCATGGGATTCCTTCAGCGCTGGTTTCCCCGTTTTTCCGTAGATGCATTCGAGCCATGGGGTTGTGTAGCCTTTCTTATACAATGTTCCCTTGAGCATCGCGTACTATGGGGACCGCACTCTTGTCTTCCGAGCTTCTCTGTGGTCATCTGGGAGTATGACGTGCTGGAGATAGTCTATAATGGGCGTCATCCAATTTGGTTGGGCCACTGATAGGGAATCAACTTGCCGCTCGTCAATGCTCCTCTCTTTTAGCACTTCCACCAGCACCTCCTTTGATACGTGCCCAAAGCATGTTGACGCCAACTTGCTGAGAACGTGTGCTTGCCTATTGTTTCCTCTTGAGATTTGCTTTATCGTGAAGCTTTTTAGAGTACCAGTGACTGTTGTACCGCTTTGAGATACCTCTCCATTCGTTTGTCTTTTGCTTCAAACTCTCCTGATACTTGGTTGGCCGCTAAGCGCGAGTCGGTCAAGGCCACGACTCTTTCTGCTCCCATCTTTACTGCTAGCCTGAGACCGACCAGCAGGGCTTCATATTCTGCCTCGTTGTTAGATGTGTGGAAGTCGAAACGCAAGGCATACGTGACTTCCTCTCATGTGGGGCTGGTTAAGATTAGTCTGGCGCACGGCCCCTCTTTGCTGGAGGCCCCATCCGTATAGAGGGTCCATTGTTGGTCGATCGCTCCTACTGAGTGTTCCTTCCTGTCCGAGTCAACCATTTCTTGATGAAGTTCTCCTGGGATATCGGGTAAGAAATCCACTAAGGCTTGTCCTTTAATGCTTACCCTGGGGTGGTATGTGATATCGTGTTCTCCTAGCTCTATGGCCCATTTCATGAGTCGCCCCGACGTCTCCGGCTTTAGGAGTACTTGTTTGATCAGGCAGTTGGTCAAGACTTGTATTTGGTGGGCCTGGAAGTATCGGCGGAGCCTTCGCGCTACATATACTAGGGCGAGTACCAGTTTTTCAATGGTAGAGTAATTCATCTCTGGACCCTGCAGGGCCCGACTCACAAAGTAGACTGGTAGTTAGCGCCCCTCTCTGTCGACTACTAGTGCTGACAAGATTGTGTCTCTTGACGTGGACAAATAAACTTGCAGCACCTCCCCAGGTACCGGGCTAGCCAGGGTTGGTAATGTATGGAGTACCTTTTTTATTCTTTGTAGCGCCTCCTCGGCCTTTGTCGTCCACCTGAAGTTGTTTTTCTCTATGCAACCTTCGAGCATGTTGAACAGTGACATGGATTTTTTGGCTGACTTGGAAATGAATCGACTGAGTGTCGTTAGCTTCCCGTTTAGACCCTGCACGTCTCTCATCGTGCAGGGTGAGGGTGTTTCTTCGATCTCGTTCACCTTGGTTGGGCTCATTTGGATGCCTTACTTCGTGACATAGTACCCCAAAAACTGACCTTCTTCGACCCCGAAAGTGCATTTGGCAGGATTCAATTTCATCTTGGCCTTTTCCAATGTTTATAGTGTTTCCTCGATATCTCGCAACAACATATTCTCGTCTGGGCTTTTTATAACCATATCGTCAACATAAACCTCGATATTTCGTCTGATTTGGTTAGCGAATAGGGAATCGACAAGCCGCTGGTAAGTTGCCCCAACGTTCTTCAATCCGAATGGAATTTTGGTGTAACAGAAAGTGGCATGGTCCATGTAAAAGTCTGTTTTCTCCTCTTCGTTTGCGCTCATCAGGATCTGGTGATATCCTTTGTATGCATCGAGGAAGCACTTCCACCGGAATCCTTGCATGGATTCTACTTTCTGATCTATTTTGGGTAGTGGATAGCAATCTTTTGGGCACGCCTTATTTAGGTCTGAGTAGTTGATGCACATTCGCCAACTACCATCGTGTTTCCTCACCATTACCGGGTTGGCGATCCATGTTGGGAAAATCGCTTATCTAAGGATTCCGGCGCTGGTCAGTTTCGCTACCTCCACATTGATCGCTTTGTTTCAATCCCCACCTTGGACCCGCTTCTTCTGCTTTATTTCCTTGGTCCCCTGCTTTATCATCAGCTTGTGTTCTATGATCTCTCTATCGACCCCTACCATGTCTGTGGGTCTCCATGTGAACACGTGCTTGTATTTTCGTAGTAGTTGGACCAGTGCCTCCCTTGTTTTTGCAGGGAGGGCCACTCCTACCATCACTCGCTGGTTTGGATGCTCCCTGTTGACCACTTCCCTTCCGTCTGACGGGTCTGGCTTTGGTCTTTTGGCTTCAGCTGAGATGTCTCTTGGTTGCATAATCTCGTAACATTTAAGGTCCTTCGGGGGTGTGGCCAAGATCATTCCTGGTCCTTGGCTGGTGCTAAACTTAACCACCCCATGGATTGTTGATGGGACTTCTCCAAATCTTAATAGGGTTGGTCGCCCCAGTATGATGTTGTGTTCCGACGGGTGTCGTATGACTACAAAGTCTACCAAGGCGGTTCGTTTCCTAGTTTTGTCCTTGCTAACTAGTGTGAATGGTAAATGGATCGTACATAATGGCCATAGGCTGTGCCCCGTGAACACTGTGAGTTAGCCTGTGGCGGGTTTTAGTCCTTCTTTCCACTCGCCCAACAGGCGTCGGAAATAGTGTTCGTAAATGATGTCTGTCGAGCTCCCGGTGTCGATGTATACCCAGTGAACTATCACGTTCCGGATAGACCATTGAATGACGAGGGGTTTGATCCCATTCCATCCATCTGGGATTGTCGTTCCTGGAGAATGTTAACCCTTGTGCCGTTTTTGCGATGTCGCGCGTTTGTTCCCAGTGCTCCACTCTCCCCCTTTTGTGGTGGATTGCCAATATCTCCAACTTGGGTTCTGGTTTCCTGGCAACGTCTTTGGGGTTATCTGCGTCGAACTTAGCTCTCAAGCTTTTGGCAATCTCTATTACGTTGGCTTTTAACTGTTTCTCTTTGATTTCCCGTTTTAAGACCGCGCAATTGATCGTATCGTGTGTCCTACTCTTGTGGTACTCGGAGTATCGTGTTTTAGTACCTTTTGCTACTGGCTTTTTGTCAACTGCGTAGACTTCTATCTGTTTCCCTCGCCTATCGTCTCTAGTGAAGGGTCTGAAGCGTCCTGTCGGTCGTCTGTCTCTTCCCGTAAACCTATTGTTTCCCCAAAAATCGGGGTGGGTTGTGTTGAAGTTATTCTTCCTCCCCGCAGAGGCTGTCATGGCATTGAGGTACGCCTGCTTCGATGCTTCACCTTCCTCCTGGCGTAAGAAGCGCTCCACCCTTTCTTTCAACTCAGCCCTTGTCTTGGGTTGCTTGCCCATGAGTTTTTGGGGCAACGATCCTGGTAGCAGGCCCCAGGTGAATTCCCCTGCGATTAGGACTTCATCGTGCCCTGGAACATCTAGTGTTGCCTTTGTGAATCTAGCGAAGTAATCTTTAATTGTCTCTCCTTCTCGTTGTTTGCACCCAATGATGGTGTGGCAGTCACCTTTGTATTTCCGAAGTTGCATGAAGTTTGTTAGGAATAGGTATTTCAACTGGTTAAAATTGTTGATGTTGCCCGGTTTCAACGTTTTGAACCTTGTTCTTGCATTACCGTCCAAGGTAGTGGGAAAATATGTGCACCAGAATCGCTCATCTAGTTTCAGGGACGTCATCGTCCATTCATACGTGTCGATATGGCTGTCCGGGTCAGTAGTTTCGTTGTATGTCTTAAGGTGAGGTAATTTAGCGGTGTTAGGGATTTCATATTCCAGGAGTTCTTTGACAAACGGTGACATGACACTTCGTGATGAGCAGTCTTGGGTTGGGATACGTTGGCTAAGGTAGTACCCTAGTTGTTGTGCTGTCAGAAATGGTTGTATCAGCATGTTGTTGTAGGCAGTTAGATCTAGTATTTGTATGTCGTAAGGTTTGAACAGTTGGGTTATAGCAGGGGAATTGTATGGTGTGGGTTGAACGGTTTGGACAGAATAGGGGTTGTACAGCGTAGGTGTTAGTTGCTGAGTCGGGGGGTTCTATTGGTGGGCTACGGTTGGCTGTTGGTAGAACAGGAGTGACGGAGCTGGTATGGAACCTGCCATCGACAGTTGGTGGCTCTGTGGCTGTGATGCGATGTCTGTGCCGATCACGGTGCCGTTGAGATGTGCACTACTTGCGAAAGGCGTGACAATTTTTGTTTGGGTATTATGAGGATTGACAATAGCGGGGAGAGGATGTAGTATGGTGTATATTGTTCGGTTCTGGGGTGGGGTTAAGTGCGTCACGGTTGGTATTGGTCGGGGTTGAGCCGGTACGGTTTGCACAGTCATGGTGATGGGGTTTAGTAGCGAGTCTGGCAATATAGTCACCGGAGCTTGCGGCAGCGGACCACTTGGAGCTGGTGTTGCGTTGAAATTTGGCCTCGGATTCCCGATTATCGGTGGTGCACTGTAGATTGGTGTTTGGTCGCTTGGAAATGGGGTTGTCGGAGTGTCCTCCGTCCCCAAAGGTCCCATCGGGCGTATGGGGTTGTGCGGTTGTTCTAACGGCTCGCCCGTCGCTTTCTCCGCTATGCGTGGTTGTGGAAGGTAGTAAAATGGGAGAGGATTTGTGTATCTGTTGTCACACAAACGGATGGCGCCAAATGATGCTACCAGGTCTCGAGCCACCAGCTATGTGAAATGCGTGATGTCTTTGTGATTCATGCAGGTTATATGATATGTGCTATGTGTTCCAGACTTCGGTCCGATCTCAGGGCAAGCCCGATGTTTGTTAATTTACATGTTATGTGTTATGTGTTTCGGGGTAAGCCCGATGTCGGGCAAGCCCGGTGTATGTTAGTTATTATTCCATGTGTTATGTGTTCCGGGGCAAGCCCGAAGTATGCTAGTTATATGTTATATGTTATATGTTATATGTTCCTTGCTTTGGTCCGATGCTGGGGCAAGCCTGATGCAGATTATGTGGTTATGTTATGTGATATATGTTGTGTTGTGTATGTTTTGGGGTAAGCCCGATGCCGAGGCAAGCCTGATGATCTATGCATTCGGATGCCGGGGTGAGCCCGATTTCGGGTAATCCGATGTCGGGATTCGTCCCGATGCAGTTGGGAGTAGTCCCATAGTTATATTTACGTTATGTGTTTATGTTATATGCATTGTGGATATGTTTATATGTGTACCGAATTACGGTCCGTTGCCGGGTAGGGCCCGATGTAATGGGCTAGGCCCAAGTTATGTGATTATGTGTATGGTATGTGGTAGTTTGGGGAGACTCGCTAAGCTTTGTGCTTACAATTTTTAGTTTTGGGTTCAGGTACTCAGTTTTCAGAAGAGGAGTTTGGAAAGATTATAGTGCACACACCATTTGTTCAGCCCGGGATGTTTATACTCTGATATACATGACGGTTGTAATAGTATTCTAAGATACATTGTTTATGATTTTTCTATGACGTATGATGTTTATGGTTTTTGTTATTAAATTAAAACGAAAATTTTGGCTTGTATTTTTGGGATGTTTCAAGTTGGTATCAGAGCCTTGGTTTGAGGGATTCTGGCACACTTCCGAGTGTGTCTGAACTCAAACTAAGGAAGTAGTATAAAGTTTTCAAAAGAAAAGAGTTTTAGAAAAGCGAAAAGAATTTTTAAAAAGGAAAGAACTTTGAAAAGAGAAAAAGGTTGTAGTGCATGCAATCAACCGAGCTCAAGTAAGTACTCCGAAATTACCCATACAGGTTTATGATATGATATGATTATCAGCTTTATTAGAACAGCATGTTAGATTAGGACTAAGGATCTAGGAAGGATGCCTTATGTGTCTATTATATGTGTTTTAGCTTTATGAGAACTGCATTCTAAGTATAGAATTGACAGTATGATAGCCTGAGTAGTATATGCTAGATTATGTGTACTCAATGTCCGAATGTTGCTTGCTTTGTGCTTTTAGGAGTTTTAGTTGTCTTTCACTAACTAGTAAATGAATATGTTACGTTACATATTGCGAGGATTAAATAATTTCAGAAGATTAGGTCTAGCTCTATTTCACAACTCTTGTTTGAGTCCAACCATTGTAGGGTAGGATCTCTCATTCGAAGAATTATCTAGTCTGAGTAATATGTAATAGTATTCACAAGCTAGTTAGGGGAAGAAAACAGGGACTTATTATGCAGCTAATGGCGGATAGTGGGTTGGTGATTTCCCTAGGGCAAGCCTAGGATGAGAGTAGCAGAGAGCAGTAGCAGTAGAAGGGTCTTGGTGGAGTCAACGCAGTTCTTGAGGAAAGTATGGATAGATGTTGAAGGTAGTATGGGCCCGTACTACTGAAATCAGAGGATCCGTACTCGAATCAAGGAAGGCTGAGATAAGACCAGGGGACTTGTAGTGTGTGAGATCCCTCGAGTTTTGATGAGTATTGTGATGTTAGTGATGGTATATTACCGAGTATAGTGACGCTACGTGGTAGACCAGATGGTAGTTCTGGTGTCGACAAGGGATCAGGCTCGGAATCTGTAGTCAGGCAGCTCGATGATCAGATGAGGGAGTTCATTCCATCCGAGTTACATGTAGTATCATTGACCATATTCTTGTGATCCTCAGTATGATCAAGGAGGGCATTATAGAGATTTGTGATGAGAGGCCGAGTGCAATCTACACTGAGATAGCAGTCATGATAGGGACCTGTACGTTGATGTTCGGGAATTCAGAGTTTGTGAGGCTTCAGATTGTCATGGGGGTTAGGGACCCCATTGTTAGAAGCAGATGGTTGGTAGATGTCACCAACACTTTTCGTACCATACGTTGTCTCGAAAGGAGACAAGATCCAACTTACTTCCTGTCTCCTGTAGGACAGAGCATGTGATTGATGAAAAGAGGTTAGTAGTGAGTTGGGTGATATTGTAGTTGATGTTATGTCGTGGGATGACTTTTTGACCAGATAAATGGGCAGAGTGTGCCCAGGCAATTGAGACACAACAGTTGGCACAAGAGTTGTTAGATCTTCACCAGACAATTGAGACTGTGGCATAAATCACTGCCAAGTCTCGGGGAAAGAGCTTATATGGTACCACAGTATGCAGCAGATGAGGAAAAGAATAAGGTAAGTTATCAGAACATATTGTAGAATGATAGCAGGGAGATCGTGAGTATCTCGGGGTGCAAGACCCTGAATGATATGACTTCTTGAGCTTGAGAACGAGATATGGACTTGGAGCACATTGGTAAGAGGGAACCAGATCAGTTGCTTATATTGAAGGGTCTCGGGAGGAGACCCTAGATTTAAGATTAGCTTTCAAGAGACCAGAAGGACCAGGTTCAGTGTAGCACTTGCGGGAAACTGCACAATGGAGCCTTCCGTTCCAAGGGTTTGAGTAAGTGTGACTCTGGGTTATCCTCTGTTTGTGTTTGAATTATACTTCCAAGAAATGGCATCTGCCAATTGCATACCAATAAATTATTAGCGGATAACGAAAGATCATTTCCCAAATTGCAGATTGGGAGAGTACAGCGTTATCTTGGTTTATTCAAAGACCGAGGAGCAGCACGAGAAGCACCTGAGGGAGGTGCTAGAAACTTTGAGGAGGGAGAGACTTTTTCAAGGTACTCCAAATGTGAGTTATGGTCACGCGAGGTGCATTTTCTTGTGCACCTTGTCAATCAGAAGGGTATTCTAGTCGATCCGGCTAAGATAGAGGTCGTGATGCAGTGGAAGATTCTGAGGTCTCCAATTGAGATTCGGAGCTTCCTGGGTCTAGCGGGTTATTACCGAAGATTTATTCGAGTTCTTGGAGGTGGTGTGATCTTTTGGACTGGCTAGTATTGAAGCACTAGCAATAGTAAGTATTGGTTGTCAGCAGATCGAACATTAGATGGAGAAAATGATTGAGAATCCTTTTCAAGCTGTAAGCTTTAAGGAGCTAGTGGAATCAAAGTGGGGGAGAACCACCCGAGTGGTCAGAAGCAGAAGTAAGTGCGAGAATGGATTAGGTTTGCATCATTGTTGAGGAGGAAAGCAGCCCAAGTGGCTATTTGGACGGAGGAGCACATGAGCGGGGAGTTGGGGAAAACTTCCCGAAGTTGAGTTTGTGTATGCACGATTAGCTGATGACTGGTTGGGAAACCAGGCTAGAGATCTTTCTTTCAGAACAGGAGACGATTGAGTGGTTGTCTTGATTGAGGATTGGATGAGATGGGAGTTCAGAAAACGTTCCAACAATTGGTTTACGCTTTTCCTTGGCTTTGGGAAGCATGTTTCAGGAACCAGGTTAGAGCCCCAATTAAGACGCAAGTGCAGTTGAGTGTTAGGTTGAGTGTGTGTTCGACACAGTGTTAGAGTGTTGTAAGTCTGCGGGTGTAGCCGTAGCATTCCCTAGCAGCCAGATAGTATTAAAGTGTTGTAAGTCTGCGGGTGTAGCCGTAGCATTCACCAGTAGGTAGACAGTGTGGGAAGTCTAAAGAGGCAACAGGATGACCTTAGTATTCACATTAGTTGAAGGTTGGTTTGGAAAACCACGGTAGAGGATCGCCAGTAGGACTCGAGTGAGTCAGGATGCAGATTAAGTGAATGTCCGGCATGGGATGTTTCCGGATTAGTAGTCAGTGTAGAGAAATCATGGGGAGTGTGGTAAGACTGCGGGATAGTTGCAACATTTGTTAGTAGCTAGTTAGAGGAGTACGGTCGGGGGCCCATATCTCCTAGATAGAGGAGTGTGGGCGAGGGCCCGTATCTCCTAGTTAGCGGAGTGTGGGCGAGGCCCGTATCTCCTAGTCAGCCTGATAGAGATCAAGAAAAGATAGTTCGTTGAGGATTCAGGATGGTTTAGGACACGCGTAGCCCTAGATAGGTGAGACAGGGGGCAGGGTCACTCAATAGTATGGTTTGGGTAAGGCCCGTGGGCGAGCCCCTTGCGATAGTAGCAAGACAAGTGAGACTTGAGGAAGAGACCGCTCTGAGATATAGATTGGGTGAGACCCGTGGGCGAGGCCCGTGAGAATTTAGCAGTGTAGGTGGGACCTGCTAGAGACCTTAGAGTCAAGATATGGGATCAAGGATCCCAGTACTTATGGAGCCAGAGTGATAAGGCATATAGAGCGGTTTTAGTTAGCCGAAGTTTTCTTTGGAAGTCGCTGAGAGCGACTGAGCGATTGAGCTTAGGTGCAGTAACTAGTGGGAGTCCTGTAACCCAGATTATGGCATATTAGTTGGGACCAGGGTGGTCCCGGTTCGTCCGGAAATCGGACAGGAGATAGTAGGTCCTTCGGTCGGGGACAGCGATAAGAGAATTCTTGGTGGAGCAGCTAGTTGACCAAGAGGTGCTACGTCACTCACAGTAGGGTTGAATAGTCTCAGAGGGAAAGGTTTAACCTTGTTTCGCATCTCTCGTAAGAGTCTAACCATTGCAGGGATGAATCTTTTACTCGAAGGATTATCTGATCCATTCGCTGGGTAGGGTGTTCAGCACTGAGATATAGTAGGAGGAAGCATTCGGTGGGTATCAGTGAAGTGACCAGCACTATGAGTGGCTGGAAATGTAGATACAACGAAGAGTATGTCCTTCACAGAGATAGAAAAAGGATTTGATTGGGTATCGTTGCCTTGGGAAGGTCGTAGCGGCGCAGAGTAAAGGGGTGAGCCCCTTGGATGCCAAGTGAAAGTACTCGGGGAGTACTGGAGGGGATGTCGGCTGGATGAGAGCCATGTTCTCAGGATTGCTGGTGATTAGAGTGCTCTCGAGGTTTTTTTATCTTCAAGGATTAGTTTTGGCTGAATGACCGGGCAGAAGGTCAATGGAAGTGATCCCTCAAGGATCGGACTCAGTAAGAGATGTATTCACCGGGAAGAAATGTTGTGAGCAGATTGCAGGATAGTTGGCCTTAGCGGACTTCGAGGACAAAGTTTAGTTTAAGTAGGGGAGAGTTGTAACACCCCTAATCCAGAAGACCAAGAAAGGAAAGGAAAACCCTAAGTCAAGGAGTCAGCTCGTCAAGTCCAAGGAAGAACTCGATGAGTAGGAGCGAGTTCTGTGTCGGGGATTAAGTGGCCGACTCGACGAGTTGGGGGACTGACTCGATGAGTCTGGTCTGGGTTGGGAAACCCTAATTTTTAGGACTTGGTCTCCTATTTAAGCCTCATATTCTCATCCCATCAGCCTCATCTTCAGCCTCAAACCCCAAACTCTCACCCACGAAACCCTAGTACCTTTCTTGTGATTGTGAGCGATTTTTGGAGTGTGTGTGGTCTACTTGGAAGCTTGAAGAAGGAGAAAATCTTGGAGGAATCAAGAAGGGGATTGTAGATCTAGAAGTAGCATCTCAATCTCATCACTTTCTGGTGATCAAGTCTTGACCTTGCTCATCAACCTCTTAGATCTCCTCATGTCCCTTTTGTTTGAGTTTTTGGTTCAAAGCTAGATCTTTGGGGACAAGAACATCCCAAGCTTAGATCCATTCAGATCTGGAGCCCCTAGGTGTGGATAAGGCATAAAGGTGCAAGTTTTATGCCATTAGGATGTCCCATGCAAGCTTAAAGAGATTATCATGGCCTTTTGGAGCCCTAAAGGCCATGCAAGGAAGTAAACTCCAGGACTTTATGTGGTTATTGGATGTCTAGAGCCTAGATCTTGATTTCCCTGTTTTGGTTTGGAGTAGTAAGGGTTTTGGACCATGGAGTTATGTCTTAATGAGCTAGGGTTTTGTCTAAACCCATTAAGAAGAACTTAGGATGGGTAAAGCTAGAAACTTTACCCTTAATAAGTCATTTCCATAGTGCTTATGAAGATTGGAGTTCAGATCTGAAGTATAAGGGCTTAATCCTTTAAGATTCTCCAACAGACCGAGGAACTCGACGAGTCCAGGTTATGGGTGAACTCGGCGGGTTGACTCGGTTTGTCACGAGTCTGGTTAGCCAGGGAACTCGGCGAGTCAGGGGATGACTCGACGAGTTGGTTCGCAATTGTAGGATTCTTAGCTTTTGAACTCGGCGAGTTGATGGAGCAACTCGGCGAGTCAATTCAACCTGGAAGTGTTGACTTTGACCATGGACCGTTGAAGTTGACTTTGACCAGAGTTGACTTAGTTTGACTCCTGGAGAGCATTTTGGGACTAAGTGTTATGTTGGTATTGGTAGCTCGGGGAGCTAGTGGAGCAACAGTTCGGGGAATTGCCGAATAGCAGCCAAAGATTTTAGCCAGTCTTCAGTTGTGTGAGGTGAGTCCTCTTCCAGTAGGAACGGGTATAAGGCCACAACGTCGGCCCGTTTAACTAGATGTAGTATGTCGGGGTAAGTCTGATGCAGTTTATATGTTTCCGGACTTCGGTCCGATACCGGGGCGGTCCCGAGAAGTAGTTAAGTATGCGTGATGTCTTTGTGATTCATACAGGTTATATGATATGTGTTATGTGTTCTGGACTTCGGTCCGATGCCGGGGCAAGCCCGATGTATGTTAATTTACATGTTGTGTGTTGTGTGTTCCGGGGTAAGCCCGATATCGTGCAAGCCCGATGTATGTTAGTTATTATGCCATGTGTTATGTGTTCTGGGGGAAGCCCGAAGTATGCTAGTTATATGTTATATGTTATATGTTCCGGGCTTTGGTCCGATGTCGGGGCAAGCCCGATGTAGATTATGTGGTTAAGTTATGTGATATATGTTGTGTTATGTATGTGTCGAGGTAAGCCCGATGCGGTCGGATGCCGGGGTGAGCCTGATGCCGGGCAGGAGTCCGATGTCGGCTAAGCCGATGTCGGGATTCGTCCCGATGCAGTTGGGAGTAGTCCCATAGTTATATTTACGTTATGTGTTTATGTTATATGCATTGTGGATATGTTTATATGTGTACCGGATTATGGTCCGATGTCGGGTAGGGCCCAATGCAGTGGGCTAGGCCCAAGTTATGTGATTATGTGTATGGTATGTTGTATTTTGGGGAGACTCACTAAGCTTCGTGCTTACCGTTTTTAGTTTTGGGTTCCGATACACAGTTTTCAAAACAGGGGCTCGGGAATATTGCAGTGCACACACCATTTGTTCAGCCTGGGATGTTTATACTCTGATATACATGACAGTTGTTATAGTATTCTGAGATACATTGTTTATAATTTTTCTATGACGTATGATGTTTATGGTTTTTGTTATTAAATTAAAACGAAATTTTTAGCTTGTATTTTTGGGATGTTTCATATACACATGAGTGATGGAAGTATTATATATAGAAATTTAAAATCGTATTTCAAAATAAATTTAAAAAGAATTACAAACCTGGAGGAGGAAACGGAAAGCCTGAAGTCGAGTTAAATGCAACTTCTTTCAAAACTTGTGAATCATGTGTTATGCCCTCCCAACCGGCCCATACGAATGTGAATATCATATCAAAATCACAAATTCCTAAAACATTTTAAAAGCATTCATCTTTTCCTCTTCCCTTGTAGCCAGTTTTTTGATCAGCAGACACGACTGCATGTACAAGAGTTCCATCTAACGCACCTATTGCTCAAGGAAATATTTCTTTTAGCCTACGATGTCGTTCTGATGAATTCACGGTTGCATTAGAATGCATTGGCACTATAACTTCTTTTGCAAAAATGATCATTGCATTTAGCACCTCATAAAGGCATCTATGAACAGTTTTTGTGGAGTGTTGAAACCTTCAGTTGATAATCCTGAACCGTTTATTATGTGTTATAGTTGTCAAGAACATAACCATTTTTTCTTCAACTCTTATATGCCTACTAATTTGCAACCAATTTTTTCGTCTAAAATGATTGCATAAAAGTACATACTCTTCAGGTGAAAGACGCATCAGCTCATGACATTGTGTAGAAGTTTCGTGTAACAATTCTTGTGTATATTAATGACCGCTCATTTCCAAATCGTTATCAATTTCCCTTCCATTTCTATTGGATGCTATATTCAACCAATAGCAACATAGTAAAATGAAAAATGTGATTTCTTCATCCGAATCCATAAATAATCTGTTAATTTGAAAATACATAACAATTATTTTAACAACATATAAGATATAAAAATTCATCCAAAACATCAAGTCATCCATGCAATATAAAAATATAGTTTAAACCAAAGACCAAGTAATCCAGAACATCAAGTCATTTATGCCATATAAAAGTCTAGTTCAAACCAAAGATCAAGTAATTCAAAACATGAAGTCATTCAAAACATCTAGTTGTCTACAAAAACCCATCAAATCATTCAAAACATCTACTTAATGAAACATTCCATAATGTTCTCCAACGGTCTTGACCTAATTCTCACAAATAGTTGGATCAATGGTTAACTACGTGTGCCTCTTATCTGCACCTTCACCAAAAAGAGCAACAACAGTAGTGTATCTTGGATCAAATATTCCCATCCTAACTTCTCCAACTTTTCCATACACACACCCAAATTTGAAGAAACATGATTTTCCACAAATATCTTAGCAACTGTACCAATATCTTTCCCGATTTCAAGCAATATTGAATTCGATGCATCTTTACCCTTATCTTTACTCTTATTTTGACTCTTTGTTGTTTCTATAGTCTTTTGTTTTTTTATTGAGCGGAGGACTCCTCACTGAGACCTACAGTTTCTTGTTGAGTGCAATCGATGTCATCAAAGTCATGCAAACTATAGTGGATTGAATCTTGGATAGGAAAGAGAAGGGTAGAACTTGGCCCCCAACCATGAATGCATGTCTCAGTTGCGCCTTCAAACAACTGTGTGCAAAGTTCTGGGTACAGTAGTGGCGTTTATCTCAAAGAATCCACATGTTTGTTTGACTGTTTGGAAAAAATATTTTATTACTTAAACATGATAATATATTTTTTATAAGTAACCAAAATACCTTCGATTCTATTTTTCATTCTTCTTTGGAAGGATTCAAAGTGTTGGTTGTTGGATTGTACACAATGTCGGTTTTGTTTTTCAACTTCAAAAAAGCACCAAACTTTGACTTTAGGTAGTCATCTTCATTTGTTTTTGGTCGGAAATAAAGTTATGTTCAATTTTTAATTTTTCAGCTACATTTGTCACACCCCCGGCCAAGGCGGAACATGCCGAGAGCGGGACTAAGTTCATGGATCACAGATAAACTGAATATATAGAACAAGTACAACGATAAACAAAATAGCATTTGTATTCCATCATTAAGTTTGAATATAGGGTTCTTACAGATAATAATAGTATAGTAGTTGCCTTAAACAAAGAAGCAAATACCAGAAACAAGGTAGCTAGGTCGTCTGCAATCCACGACTAATCTTCTGCCTGAAAGCCTGTCTGATGATCCCCTAAGAATACATGTAAGTTTGAGGGTCAACACAAAGGTTGGTGAGTGTCACAAGTTTTCTGCTTAACCGCATTATAATACTTTTAAAAAGTCTAAAAAGTATTTCCTTTGTGAGAAAACTGTGTTTAAAAGAATGTTTGATAAAGATAGAAATATAAACCATGATTACTAGATAACAAAAGTCTAGTCTAGTTTATAGTAATGAATTTGTACAGATACACATATAAACTATGGTTTCTAGGTAATAAACATCTAGTTAAGTTTATAGCAACGGAATGGTGCAGATAACATATGAAAAAACATACGGATAAGGTTACCTGTCAAGGTTGTATTTAACAACCACATATATGGATAAATAGACATACAGATATACAGATAAAGTTATCTGCCAAGGTTGTACTTAACAACCACAGATACGGATAAACAAATAGTTGACAAGTATATTTGATAAGCGTACACATTGAAGAGTACGATACTTTTTTAAACAGTTGGTAAAACTTTGAGTACAAGCACATAAACGAGCCTAAGATACGAGCTCTATAACTTGCATAAATATATAAACTTATATATTTTTGTTTATGTATGAGGTATAATTAGACTACCAAGTTGATAACCGGCTATACAGTCATAGCACAATTTTTTTCGGAACGTATATGTTATTTTTATTAGTTGTAATATCTTAACAACATAACATATAAAGCTATTGAGGTTTAAAACGATTTTGTTTACTTAACATGTAAGCGTTTAAACAATTATTTCTAAAACTGGTAAAGTATTTACACAAAACAATGATATTTTTTGTGTATTTTGTATGATAAATATTACTTTGTACATGTACTACCATATACAGACGAGGGCCAGACATGAAACACCGAGGGCAGAACCATTTTGGCATTATAGCACTTCTGAAATCCAACAACCCATGCGGCCCTTCAAACCAGATTCCTCGTACCGTAAGTAGTAGCGTAATAAATAATATTTTTGTGTGAGTTATATTGCATAAAAACGGTGGTGTTGTTTGTTTAAACAAAGTATTTAGAAAATAGAGATATACTAGATATACAAGTACTACATGTATTCCCCAATCCCCCCCCCCCTGAAAATATGTAAAAGTGGGGCCGTAACACTCATCTTAACGTGTGGTTGATGATTTGTTTCGAGTATTTGACACGAGAAACCGAGAACTGTCGCTTTGATAACGAATCATCGAGATTTATTTAGTTTCATTAGAAGGGGGTGGCTGGAGGTGGTGGCTGGTGATTTAAATCAACGGCAACAGTGAAGGTGACGGGGTGGCAGGAGGCTACTCCGGTGGTCCTTCTGCCGTCTTTTTGTTGCATATCTTGACTGGTTCCGATGAAGGGAGTGGGGAGGGACCTTTGGGGATCAAAAACAGCATCAATCAAAGCTTGGAGATGGTATTTTCCGGTGGGGGCATTGAGTGGTAGGGTGGTGGCAGTGGGTGGCGATCTTGGCTCTTCTTCACTTCTTCTTGACAGAAACAGTGAGAGGGAGAGAGGGGAGATGTGAGGGACGTGTTGGGTGATTAAGAGGGAGATATAAGGTGGTGGAAGTGGTGGATTAATGGTGGTGTAAGTGAGAGGTTGAAGGTATTTTAGAGAGATGTAGTGCTCTTTAGAGAAGAGAGAAGAGAGTTGGAGATTGGTGTGTTGAAGGAGGAACCCACGCCTCCTATTTATAGTAGGAGAGGGTCACACACACACCCTGTGTGGCCATACTTCCAACCTAGCAATGTACTAGTTTGGTGAAATTTGTACACAAAGGAGAGGAGAAGGAGAAGTAGTCCCACGTGAGAAAGGTAAGAAAAATCTGATTTTTGAAGTCTATCATCCCATCTGGGCCCCACATGGGGTTATTCCTCCATTATATGTCCAAAACACACAAAACCGGGTGTATCGGGATCCGTGCATCGAGAATTTTCTTTGAGAATACCGTTAGAAAGAGTTTAATTCAGGGATTTTGAAACATCAAACAGATTAATTTTTGGAGTTACGGATCTCCGAGAAATTGCAATCGAAGTTTTACGTCTAAACGGCTCGCAGTTTCCGTTTTCGCGACTTTTGTGAATATTTTCGTAAAAATTATTTCTAGTGTGAAATTAAATAATATACTATAACCTAAGACCAAAAACGATCTCGAAAATCCCGTCGGCAAAGCGTAAGTGCCTTAACGGATCAATTCGGTTTTACGCGATTAAATAAAAAAACAGTGTTTTACTGTCCGTTTTCTTAAAATTGCGTATCTTTTGCATACGAACTCCGTTTTGGATGTTCTTTATATTTTCGGAAACAGGTAAACACATAATATGAGACTAGAATAACTATTTCACTTAAAATAACTTTTTACTACTTTTCAGTTTTTCATACGTATTCCTAAGGTTATAGTTTGTGCGATTTGATTCGTTATGCATTTGAAAGCATGATATCATCTGGTATTGAATAATAGTTGGAATGAACTTACTTGTCCTTATTAAGATGCACTAAAACTCAGTAATTCGGATAAACAAGAGATTCACGGATAGATTGACGGTTAAAATAATAGCCCAAATTCCGGGTTGTCACAACATTCCTCCAACATAGTGCTTTCAAACTACTCCCTTCCCGTCCATTGACCGTAACTTCATGTAAACAAGCTTCTAGAAACGTTTTCTCTACACCTTCAACCTTCCAACTAATCCTATCATTCTTTTCTCCCATTTATTTGATCAATTCAACAAACAAATGCATGTTTTAGCAACAATTTAAGCATTGCAAATGCATATTTTCAGCAAAAATTTAAGCAACACAAAGGCACATTTTCAGCAACAATTTATACAAAAAAAAAATGCACAATTCAGCAAAACTAATGCATATTTCATGATAAAGAGCAAGAACATATATGATTTCAGCATAACATCAAACACAAATCTGATTTCAACTTCAATATTTCAGCATAACATTAACAACAAATCTGATTTCAACATTTCAGCATAACAAAAATATGATTTCAGCAAATCATACCAATTATTTACATATATCATATCCATTGAGCACATAATAATTGGGCATAAAAACAATAAACAGATTTGAACATAAAAACTCGACAAAATCAGAAAAAAAAAATTGATTTGAACATTAAAACAGAAAAACTTATCGATTTGAACTTGAGTTTGAAGAGAATTCGATTTTCAGATGAACAAGAGAAAGTTGATTCCGTTTATTTCAGACCAACCCATTCATAAAAACAGAAAAAAAAATGAGTTCAAGGGGGGAAGAAGAAAGAAACGAACCTGGTTTGTCGGAGTCGGAGGAGGCACTATTATAGGAGGCGTCGTCAGAGGCAGCGGTGTTGGGGTGCGGGAGCGTCGTTGCAGGCGGCGGTGTCGGAGGATAGATGGTGAAGGGAAGTAGAACGCACAAGGAAGATGGAGGAGAAGAGGAAGCGATGTTTTGGTGATGGCTCAATCCTTTAGCGCATAATAGGAAACGCATGTCTTTTTTTCAAAATTCAGACGTTGTTTAATATCTGAAAAATTAAGAGGCATTTACAACTTTAAGAGGTAAAAAATAAGATGTAAACAAACAATCTAAATCTGAATATTTAAGACACTTTCTCTTAATTTTGAAATTAAGAGGTAAACAAACAGGGCCTAAACATAAATTTTGATTCATTAGAATATGAGAGGGGGTATATTACAAAAACTCCTTAGAAATTCAGCTCAACTTTAGAGAAAGCTTCCCCCTTTTCAACTTCCTCTCGAAAATTCTACATAAGAATTTAAGATTAGAAACAATAAATGACATCAGATTAAAAGTAAAATTTTATATATTCCAAAGAAAACTAGTTGTGATCATGAAAGATGTAAACTTATTAAACTTACATTTTTAACAATGAAAATTTTATAAGCAAAAAAGGACTCAAGCCTAGCATGAAACTAGACAAGGACAGCAAGAAATGTACATATTGTTATAAACATCAAAAAGAAATGCAACACCAACTTAGCACAATTACAATATCATTTTTACCCAACCAACACCAAAGCAATAACATCACCCGTAATTTTTGGAGGGGAGGAATGAACTCTTCAAAAATATTGTCATTTCTTGCCTCCAAATTTACCAGATCATCCTGTAGAAAATTGCCAATAAAAACTTGTGTTTTTTCTTCGGGAGTGGCCTCAATTTGTTGCAAAGTCAAGAACGCCCTTAACACTTGGATAAAATTGGTGAAAAATACAATACCCCTTAAAAATCCATTCTCTTACAGTGTGAGTAAAGAAAAAAGACGCCAACAGGTGACTAGCTGACTCCTCGCCATTAAAGCATATGTTATAGGTTATAGTGACAATGTTGACACCACGAAGACTAATACTGAAACATTCCAAAAATCAAGGGTAAAAATTTCGTTTTTATTATGCCCAAAACATTCATTAACCTTTAATCCAACATCTAAAAGTGTTTCAAAATAAAACAAATATCAGAGTTAAAATCCCAAAATCACATATTGCGGAAAACACGGGTGTATGCGTTGCGATCAATCCGGGCCCTTCCCTTTTGAACCGAAGATACCTAAAACCAAAAACCACAAACTGTAAGCACGAAGCTTAGTGAGTTCCCCAAATACCACATACCATACATACAATAAACATAAAGTAAACACATAGTGGGCCCCGCTCGACATCGAGCTGAGCTCGGTAAAACGGGCTCTGCTTAACATACAATAACATATATCAAATAAACACATACACATGAAATAATCACATAGATACATAGCATACAAATATTCATCATGCCCCGCCCGACATCGGACCTTAGCCCAGAAAACATATAAACACCGGCATATGCAAGAGTCACAAAGACAGCTAGCATACTAACAACACAACATAAACATAGGCCAGAATTGGTGCCTTCGACCCGCTAAACCCGGTAAGGAAACTCACCTCGAATGCAGAAGCTCACTGAAAGAATGCACTAGCTGCTGCCCTGATGGCACCTCCGAACTATCAGATCAAAAATAACACCTAATTAGCAATTGGGTTCCAATCCATAACCACAACTTCATACGTAGGGTAAAAAGACCATTTTACCCCTAACCCAGCCTTGTCCAAATCCATGACCCAAACTACAATCTGAAAGGCCCAAAGGCCCACTAATCAACCAATCGCCCAATTTTCTAAATTGGGCCCAACCCCACATGGGCCTTATCATAAGCCTATAATTCCCTTAATTACAATTCATATTACCTCAAGTACCCCTTGGGAGAAACTTGATCAAATACATAAATCGAAAGTCAAAATCAACGGTCCAAGATGACCCAACTCGTCGAGTTGTCCTTCTACTCGTCGAGTTTCTCCATCAACTGCACAGATCGGGAAAAACCAAGTCAACTCGCCAAGTTGACCAACAAAATCGTCGAGTTCTCCCATTAACCAACAGCTTAAAGCATTAAGTTGCCTTCATCGAATCCAAGAGCTCCAAAGCTCAAATCTCGCCCAAAATGAGATCAAGAAGGGTAAAGTTTCCAACTTTACCCCTAGGAACCACCTAAATGTGTCCAAACCCAAATCCTAGACTTAAAAGAGGCTGGGCCCATTTGCATGTTGGGTTGGGCCTATTTGTATGTTCGGTTGGTCCGATTTGATTGTTGAGTTGGGTCTATTTTCATGTTGGGTTGGGCCCATTTGTATGTTGGGTTGGGCCTATTTGCATGTTGGACTGGGCCTAATTGTATGTTGGGTCGGGGATATTTGTATGTTAGGTTGGGCCCATTTCCATGTTACATTGGGCTCATTTGCATTTTGGGTTGGGCCCATTTATATGTTGGGGTGGGCTAATTTATTTGGTATGTGGTATTTTAGAGAACTCACTAAGCTTTCTGTTTATGGTTTTGTGGTTTAACATTTTCTAGTACTTCCAGTACTAAAGGGAAGGGCTCGGTTTGACTGCACAATATTCCCTTATGATTTTTCGCATTTATGAATATTATTTTACTTTGATATTTGAGATACATTTATATCATGTTTGGTTTTGGAGCAATTGATGCATGGATTTGATGGTTTTAAAAATCAAAATTTTTATCAGTATTTTTGGGACGTTATAGTATCACTTCCCTTTTATGCTTACATACACTTAAGATGGACGATACCATATTTAAATGAAAAATATATATTTCCCAAGCAAAACATCACACTCCTTCATGGATTTCACGAAAATCACGAAAAGGAGGTGGTGATGGGATGATTTAATTGTCTTTCACACAAGCTAATAACTAGCATATGCAACTTCACATTAAAATGAACTACAAAGAGTACATAAAGTTGTATATAACTTATATATGCATACCATATATATATATATATATATATATATATATATATATATATATATATATATATATATATATATATATATATATATAACTAGTTTTGTTCTTTTTTTATTATCATTTCTTAAAAATAACAATTTCCCAATTAGTTGTTAAAATATTATTTTAGTAAAATAATAATTCTCCAATCAAATAAGTGTTGATAATATTTATTAATAATCAAATTACTCTAATAAATAATCAGTTAGTAGCAACTTGATATAAGGTGTAACCATATATGATCATATGTTATTAACAAATATCATTTTATAATGACTTTGGGCATAAAGATCTTTTGGTAGTAAGTTGGTATAGCTGATAGAGTATGTTATGGTGGTGTTATATTGTAAGCTGATATAACTACTCATAAATTATAGTTGTTTACTGTTAAATAGTATGGTAAAAGTATAGCTGATTATAGTTGTATGATATATTGAATTGTATAACTACAAACTATATGTGATTCTAGTTGTAAGATATGTTGATTTGTGTAGTTGAAGCATTAAGCCTTAGTTGATTATAGTGACATAATATCTATTGAACTTGTATAGTTAAAGACCTAAATGTTGAATATCAGATCTAGTAGACACGTGAGGAAACTGACAAATAATATTGAGAATTATATGTCGATTAATTGCAAAAAATAAATCCAATTATTATTAATATAATTACCAAGTTTCGTCCAAAAACCAGATCAATCCTTCTCGATTAGATATGATTTTAAGAAAGGATTAAAAGCAGACTATCATGTTGTTGGACGAAATTAAAAATAAGACAATAATGTAAAACCGACATGTTGACCACTGATCTTGATCATGAAATAACTGCACGGATCGAACTCCTATCCTTAAAGGTTTTTACTCCGCTTCTATTGGTTGTAAGCAACATAGTAAAACCCTAGGATTTAATGCAGAATTACCGAGTTTCCAACAGTAATGGAAAACGATAAACGCAAAGTGAATACTGTCACACCCCAAAACCTAGAACGGCGGAATACGTTCTGGGGTGGAGGACGTCATGTACAGTATCATAACAATGCATAATAGTAAAAACAAGGAACAACATCCATTGCATTAATATAGTAATTGTAATACAAGCGTGTTCTGTACAGTTTGTTAGACACCAAAAAGTATAATAAAAAATAAAGAGGAGTCTTGTATGTGCTCCGTCTTCTCAACAGTTGCATTTGTACCTGTCTACTGACGATCTGAGAATACAAGTTATTTTGAAAACGAATATCAGCATAAAAGCTGGTAAGTTCATAAGAATTTAATGTCATTGCTTGTATAAAGTGTTTACAATTGTGTAACATGAAAGTTGTTATCAAGTTTGAAAATAGTGTGAATCTCTAGAAAATCCTATATTTTCTAATAAAAGTAGTCTTCTGCCAAGACTTGGTTATTTGTAGGTTTGATCCTTTGTGTATGTATAAGATTTCCCAATTTGACTCTCAATTATAAAAATATAGTTTGGACTTCATTTGAACAAAGTAAATGCTAAAATAATGTATTATTCCAGCAGTGTTACTGCTGACTGAATGGTAAATAACCGCAGACTCTAGGTAGTGATAAGTATTTAATACACCTCGGGAAGTCTACTTTACCTTTAATTCATAATTTGTTAATTTAGGGATCCGAATGTGAATTTTATGTAACCATGCGGATAGGCGATCGAATGTATCATGACCCTCCATGTCATATGTAGTGTGGTAGCAGGTTATCATCCCTGGGCCTAGTTGGCTCAGACTGTAGCTAGCAGTCGGGATGTGAGAGTGTCCGCCCTGTATAGATCTATTCACATAGAGCCCGCTCTCCCTCTAGGAGACTAAGGTTACACGGTGAAGGCGCAGTTAAGTGTCGTATAGAGGAATAGTGTATCACATTCTGTTTTAGTATGTTCTCTTGTATTAGTGTATAGTGTGCTTCTCGGTATAATGTATTTAGGGTTCTTTTGTATAGTATATAGTATTCTTCTTGTATAGCACTTAACATGTATAGACTCATAATAGTGCTAACCGTGGTAAGTATCATGGTGATGGTAATGAAGAGTGGTAAACCTTAACTATACCTATTATAGTTAACTAGCATGTTGCAGTCTTTCTTGGATACCCAAAGTATTGAACTGATTGAAGATATTCATATCCAACACAAATACATGCAATATATAACTAAGAATTCAACGACAGTCGGACAGATAACAATATACCCTAAGACCCCAATCAAACAAGAACACGAAATAAGGCGAGCTATCAGTCCTAAGTCCTTCAAGTCTTACTTATATAAATATATTGGTGTGGATATATTTTAGAAACATAAGAAGTTTTTTAAAAGAGTTTGAAAATAGTTTTTATAACAAATTAACTTGAAAATGAGTTTGATAATATTGAAAGCAGTTTTGATGGCAGAACGGCTAAAAGTATAGAAATCCTTTATGATTGTAAGTTGCAAATCACATGTGATTGATACTATAAATTGTTGTATTCAACTTGTATCCCCCCCCACACACACACACACACACATAAAATCATTTAAAAAAAACATTTGGAAGGTTAATTAAGGGGTATGAACTCACCAGACGAAGATGTGCCGGGTAAGACTCTAGGTGTCAATTTAGGGATTGAACACACGCGAGGGTCCTATGTAACATGAAGTGATACATAATTTTATCTAATTAGTCAATGAACCACTAATTAAGTAATTTAATACACCCCGATGCGCGAAAACACCTTATCTCAAGTGTTGGAAGTGATACGGGTTGCATCTAAGGAGTGTATGACCTCGATAAGGAATTTACTCTTCAAGAGTAAACCCTTAGGGGTGTTTACAGCCCAAAGACCATATCCCCCATGAGTTTATGGCCGTAAACTCTTGGGTGGGGTGTTTTTGGGTGTTCAATGGTCTTATATTGCACAAGGGAAGGTTCTAAGGTTGATTCAAGGGCTTAGGAGGTGACTAGGGCTCCATATGGATCTTAGGGGGAGTTCACAGCTGTAAACATAGAGTTTACCACCGTAAACTCATACTAGCCTCTTCATTTCATGCTTTGGTGGTTCTAGGTTAAGCATACAAGTTGCTAGTCATTTACACAAGCCATAGAGGGAAATTAGGGCACCATTTGACCCCTTTAGGGAGTTTACGGCCAAAGGACCAATTCCTTGGGGGTTTACGGCCGTAAACTCTATAAGGACTTGGTTTCTTTGATGTTTAAGGTCCCTACTTCAATGGTGGTTGGTTCTAGACATTAATCCAAGCCATAGGAGGTGTTTAAGGGCAATTTAACACCTTAAAAAGGTGTTTACGGTCTATGAAAAGGTGTTTACAGTCCATGAATGTTCATGGGCCGTAAACTCATGTTTACCCCTCTTATGATAAGTTTTTGAGGTTCTAAGCTCATTCATGTAAGTCCCTAAGTCATAGCTAAGCACTAGAAGGGTTTTGGAGGGGTTTTGGGGCTTCAAAAACCCACTTATGGGTGTTTATAGTTTTGAGGGTGTTCCTCAACCGTAAACACATGATTTTGAGGTATTTGGGTGATTTAATCACGAATTTGCATGGATACTAAGCTACACAACAAGCTAGGAAGGATTACTTACGATTTTTGGAGCTTGAATGAGGTGTTTTTTGATCAAAACCCGAGTTGTAGAGAGAGAGTAGAGAGAGAGCTTAAGGAGTGGGAAAAGCTCCAATGGTGACCACTCAACCCTTATATAGGGTTTGAGTTTGTGGCCAGGTGGGGATCCACCCAATACCGACGTTAAACGGAGTTTATGGTCGTACCCGATTAAATGGTCGTAAACTAAAACTTTTCCAAATGAATTCGAGGGTGTTTCACGTGTTTTTATTTATTTCATTTCTACACTGATAAGATAAAATACAACATTAATTGATTTGTCTAACCCAAATTTTAACGGAAATTTCAATAAGAATATATTTTATTAACGGAAATGGGTTACAGCGACGGAATAAATTTTAGGTTGTCACAAATACTGAGAAAGCAGGAAGAAATCGCAGAGAGTAGGAGGGAGCTTTGATTTTTTGTGTTTTTAATACGGCTCCCAGAGGGTTGTATTTATAGGTATCGAAACCCTAGAAGGTAATAAAGGGGCCCCTCATGGGTCGGCCCTATAGAAACCCTAGGACGACGCCTTGCTCTCCAAGCAAGCTATTTTCTGGACCTTCCATAAGATTTTGTTACCATATTCACAAATTCAACCGTTTGACCAGATCGGTCAAACTGACTTGACCAGAACTTCGCCAAAAATAAAAGCTACCAGTGACCGATGTGTCGTGCGAAGTGCCAATTGTGCCTAAATCACGACATTTCGTGCACTCGTGTCGTCGGCTAGTGCTAGGCTAGGCAAGGCGCACGTGTGGGCTTGGCCCATTCCTTTGATCCACTAAAGTCATTGAAGGCCTATCAAGATAAATGGTATATAAACCCACTAAAGGTTTCTTGCCCCACCAATGTGGGATAAAGGAAAATAGTCAACTTGCTATTATACCTTCATAATTTCCAATAATCCCCCACTAAGTTGGAAAAGTTTCCTTTCACTCAGAAAGATGATGTCACTTGGGTGTCACGAAGATTAAACCCTAGTTTAATGAGAATAAACAAGAAGAGACCAATTCTGTCACACCCCCAAACCGGAACGGCGGAAACGTTCGGGGGCGGAGGACGTTATGTACAGTATCACAACAATTGCATAATAGTAATCAAAGCAAACACACCTACTACATTGATAAAGTATAGTTTTTACATCTATTCATAACATAGTTTGTATGACATCAAAAAGTGTATAGCAAAAGTATAAAAGACGTGACTCTATAAAGCTCTGTCTTCTCAAAATCCTGCGGGTGTACCTATCTACTGGTTCCCTAAGAATACAATTGATTTTGAAAGTGTATCAACATTTAAGTTGGTGAGTTCATAAGTATATTTTTAAGATAGAAAAACTTGTCTCTGTTCTTTGAAAATGTTATAGTGTACTTCCAGAGAATCCAATATTTTCTTTAGTAAATGAAATATAGTCTTAAGCCTTAAGACCAAAGTGTATGTTTGTTACTGTACTCTGAAATAGTAATCCGTAGTCTTATTAATAAATAAAACTATATCATGAATGTTCTTGAAATTGTATATCTTACTAGTATACTTTGTAATAGAAAAGTAGTGTAGTGTAGTAGTGTTTGTATGAAAACCTTCTTGTATGAATGCCTGGAATCCACCAGTTGTAGTGTAAAATAGTGTACTGTAGTTTTATTATTTAAAATAAAACCTTTGAAGTAGTGTAAATCACGTAAACAAATGTTTTAGTTGAGACTATTGTGAGTTTAATATAACCATGCTAAAATGACTAGTGGCCTCTACGACGTTCTTTAGGCGTCGGAATGTTATGACATTTGTCACCCCAGGCCTGTCGGCCTAACTATTGTAAGCAGCTCAGGTGCAGGATTGTCAGTCCAGTATAAATCTACACGCAAATTCACGCTCTCCCTCCAGGAAACTCTGGTTATAATTTATAGGACTTAGACCTGTACTTTGTTGGTTACAACGAAGTAGTGCCTCACAACCCTTTATTAACTAGTTTACGTGTAGTGTAGTAGTGTTCTCTTGTACTTGAAACTGTATGTATTACATTGTAGTAGTGTACTTTGTAATGTAAAATAATTATACTTAAATAATTATTTTAGTTGTGTATCATTGAATTAGTGAACTAGAGTAGTGTTCCATAAACTATACCTATTATACCTTCATAATTTCTGGAACACTAAACCGATACTTGTTATTTAACATCATAACTTTATGAGATTGGAAATTATTTTTGGTTATTGTTAAATATTATGACAAGATTTATTACTAAAAATCATAGTTCGTTATTATGGTAAAAAGAGATAAGCTTATATAGTTGAAAATCATAGTCGTTGACAGCTAATAATTTAGTTGGTGAACCTTTGTGCAATACTTAATTACTTATTGTTGATAGTTGATAACCTATTTAGTGAACTTTTGTGGCAATACCATTGATAGTTGATAATGTAATTGCTACGCCGGTGTAGCAATACCCTTTGCTGATAGTTGATGATTTAATATATAGCTGGTTGTTAATTGAAATGGTAACTTTATGGTCGTAAAACCATAGTTGCTTGTTGTTAATTGAAGTAGTACTTGTGGTCGTAAAACCATACCTATGTCATTGATTAGTTATTGGGTAGACCTTTATGGTGAGATCTATTATTGATAATTGTTTAATTATTTGAATAAATTATAACACGGTATTGTGGATATATCATGTTAAGACCATGGCTGGTAATTCTTGAATATAGTAGTAGATAGTTGTTGGAAACCACGCAAGTAGTATTGATCAAAAGGGTCAGACAAATGAAATTATCAAAAGGGTTTATATTCATATATGTTATACATGTTGTGAATTTCAATCGTTACGACTATTGATGTTATAAGTGTACGCAAACTAGGTTACTCACTAATTTTTCATCGTTTAACCTTTATTTGTTGTTGTGTCCGATAAGGATATAAAACTAGTAGTTGAGAGATAGAATGATCGTTGGATGATTGGTAATGCTCAGATCGGATCTTCATATATGATTGTGGTATATGAACCATTTGATAACTAAACACATTATTTCGATATTAACAAAAAATCACCACTATTTTTATACCATAAAATGCGTCGAGTCATGATTCTATGAGTGATCGAGCTTTCTTACAGTTAGACATCGTAAATCTAAATTCCATGTCTGATTAATTATCAAAAATACATCAATTATTCGGATCACAAAACTTTCACTAGTCCAATACAACAAAAATAATATATAAGTATATAATTAAATCTGACATGTTTAAAATTTTAATTTCATCAATCTTCTTCGGGGACTTGGAATTCCAGATCTAATTTTCTCTTCAGATGGCTTCTGTCAGCACTGAAGGAAAAAAAATCAATCATTGTACTTTTTATTGATTTGCTTACTTTTAGTCCTCATTACAACATTATAATTGTATAGATTTTTTGAAGTAAAATGTCTATAATAAAAAGGAATGAAAGTAGGTTGCTATTTACCTGTTAATTGTCGGTCTAGCTGGCGGCCTTGCGGCGAAGACGGAAAAATCTAGTGACATTGGTGCGGGTCCACTTCTTTCATTTCCATGGTCATGCTGATGTGGCATTACTCTTCTTGATTTTCTTGTAGGTGATAACACTGTGGGACCACCACCACCATCTGAGGGCGGCTTTGAGTCTATAGACTCCCTCTTTGGTGGAGGCCGTGGAAGCAAAGCCGGTTCCGTAGGGGGAGGTCCCGAAGTGAAGTACCTACCACATTTCCAAATTTAATCCCAAAAACTTTCTGTAAAAAAATTGTTCTTCCAGCAACCCCTGAGCTGAGCTGGCCCACACTGTCCTGCCCAGGAGATTTAGGGTGCGTTTGGTTGTGGAAAATTTTCCAGTTTTCTACGGAAATTTTCCAAGAAAAACGGAAATTTTGAAAACGCGTTTGGTTCGTTCGGTTTTCCAAAATTTTCCAAGAAAAAGAAAATTTTCAGTTTTCCAAATTGTATGTAGATTAGAAAAGTGATTTTTATAGTTTTCCAAAATTTTCCAAATTTCTAAGATAGAAAATGAAAACTCCCCTGGTTTCAACCAAACGCGTTTTCTAAAATTTTCATTGAAAATTGAAAGCGAAAACTCAATCCTATTTTCGGAAAACATTTTCTTAGAAATTGAAAACAGTTTTCTACAACCAAACGCACCCTTAGGATGCGTTTGGTTGTGGAAAACTGTTTTCATTTTCTAAGAAAATGTTTTTAGAAAATAGAGTTGAGTTTTCGTTTTCAAATTTCAATGAAAATTTTAGAAAACGCGTTTGGTTGAAACCAGGGGAGTTTTCATTTTCCATCTTAAAAATTTGGAAAACTTTGGAAAACTGTAAAAATCACTCTTCTAATTTACATACAATTTGGAAAACTGAAAATTTTCATTTTCTTGGAAAATTTTGGAAAACTGAACGAACCAAACACGTTTTCAAAATTTTCGTTTTTCTTGAAAATTTTTCCTACAAAACTGGAAAATTTTTCACAACCAAACGCACCCTTAGATTCTCCAATGGAAGCTTATTTATAGCTTTTTACTATCGACAAGTGTATAACTCATAGGAGAAGAATTTTTTTGTTAAATAGAAGGAAGATATAAGATGTAAAATAAAAAAATTACCTATGTTCTAATGCCATTTGAGCTGAAATTCTAGCTTTTGGATCATAAGCAAACATCTTGGACAACAGATCCAAGGCATCATCATTCGCCATTGGAAACAGTGCCCGAAGTGGCTGCCCGGGAACATACTGATATTCAACATGATCGGGCAGATAAATCATATCTGGCCATTGAGAAGCTTTTGGAGTCCCAAATGCAGCAAAGATTTTACCCAATTGGTCGATATCACTGCTACCCTAATTAAAAATAAAAATAAAAATAAAAATTAATCATTAAATATGTTTTGCTTTTTAATATCAATAACTGACCTGTAGAAACGGGCGGCGTAGAAGAAGCTCAGCAAATATACAAGCTGCTGCCCAAACATCAACCCCCGGACCATATTGTTTTGCTCCGAATAATAGCTCTGGTGCTCTATACCATCGAGCAAATACCTAATCATAATTATTTATTATTTATTATTTCTTAAGAAATTAAATGGTTTCCAAAGATACTCTAACTGTTAATTGTTAGAGTAAATTACATGAATGGTCCCTATGGTTTGGGGTAATTTTCACGTTTGGTCCCTAACTTATTTTTTTAACTCAGAAGGTCCCTACTGTTTGTTTTTGTTGTGCACTTGGTCCCTGTCTTACCTAAAAAGACTATTTTCACTTGATTTTTTAATTTATTTAAATAAACACACCCCCAACCCCACTTCCACCTTACCTTAGCTACCCCGCCTTATTTAAATAAATTAAAAAATCAAGGTCAAAATAGTCTTTTTAGGTAAGACAAGGACCAAGCACGCAACAAAAACAAACAGTAGGGACCTTCCAAGTTAAAAAAATAAATTAGGGACCAAACATGCAAATTACCCCAAACCATAGGGACCATTCGTGTAATTTACTCTAATTGTTAATTGTTACTGTTATTCTTTCTAGGACTATTTTCAATGATGAGGATTAGGAGGGCATTTACGTCTTTTACACAGACGATAGATAGTCTTTGTCAAACCTTTTGGGGTGGGACGAAAAGTGGCAAATTTTTCCTATTGACACCTGAGTCTCAGTCCAATACATATCAAACACAGTATAGACATGCCATGCAAATATCTGACAAACATCATTTGATTGTTTCTTTAACTTGATGATAACCCAAAAATATGGGAAAGAAAAAAAAAACATTATATCGAAAATCTTTTTACTCCTTCACCTTTGGTAAAACATAAAAATTTGAAAAAACGATTTCTAGAAAAAGAATTTGAAAAAATCTTTTAGATTAAGTGTTGCTTGGATAAATGATTTCTAGAAAATATTAGAAAAACAAGGCACAGTTGGAGAAATGGAAGAAAAAGAAATAAGGGGTAATTTGTGAAAACTAAAAAGTTAAGTCTTGTATTCGTTGAGTGAAAAAAGAAATGAAGCTTAGTATCAGAAATTATTTTTAAAAAAAAAATGTTTTTTTAATTTAGTATTTTTATAAAATTGAATGAAAAAGAATACCTGGTGAGTGAACCTTCTGTCAGGACTACCAAATATACGCGCCAAACCAAAATCTGCAAGTTTTAGTTGTCCACGAGGTCCTATCAACAGATTATTTGGTTTCATATCCCTAAAAATAATAACGAAAATAAAAAAGTAAATTATTATCAATTACATTTATAACATCATGTTTCATACTTTATATAAAAGTATGTTTTGCTATTTCTTAGTACAATGGTTATAGATGTTCATGTTTTGCAAGTTCCAACTATGAAGGTAGTTTTGGTATGAAGTGTAAAGTACAAGGGTTAGAAAGGTAATTTTACACCCACAAAAATAAAAAAAATAAAAAGTGATTCTTGGATAAACTTACCTATGCAAAACCCATTTCTTGTGGCAAAAAGCAAGTCCTTTCAATGTCATTTGAAGGTATGATTTAATATCAGTGGGAGAAAGAACAATGTTCCTATCCCGAATAACAGCTTCAAGATCAGTCTCCATGAATTCAAAAACAAGATGCAAGTTGCCTTTATGAGGAAAAGCATCAATAAGTTCTATTATATTTGGATCCTTGAGCTCTTTCAGTAACTTTATTTCTCTAAGAGCTGTAAAATTCACCCCTTCTTTCTGCTTTCCAAGCCGGATTTTCTTTATTGCAACAGTTTGTCCACTCTGTCACAAAATCCATAACTTATTATTATAATATTATATGCAAGAGATAAGATAACAATAATATGGTAGATTTGTCAAAGTAGTGAAGTACAATGTTGTTATTGTAATAAGAAGAAATAGAAGTTGAATGTTGTAATAAAGAAATAATTTACTGAAAATGTCACTTGTGAGACAAAAAATAGAGTTCATGTACATCGATTATCTTCATGGATACTTTTAGGTTAAATTGAACATATAATATCATATCACTAAACCTAATCTCAAATTCTCAATCACCATCTTTATGATCTACAGCATCTAAATTTACAGATTTCAAAAGTTGTATACAGAAGATACATCAAATGGTAAGAATAGTGTAGGAATACCTTAGTATCAATGGCTTTGTAGACGACACCATAGGTACCTTCTCCAAGAACTTCACGTTTCAGGTATCGATCAGCTACTTTCTTGGCTATCAAGTGGTCCACATCCGACATCTCTTTTTTTCTGAATTCTGATTCCTTTCGGCTAACGAACAGGTCTGTGATTTGTGCCGACAATCGTATTATGAACTAATTAGTAACCCTAGTAGGACAATTTCTTCATAAGTATACCTAAAACCCTTGTGAAAGGGATGCTAAAAAGGGGGCGGGAGGCTTATATAGTTATATGCTTTGGGATATGAAAAATAATAACCCTTGGAAGCAATTTGAGCATAGAGGAAATTATAGATAAAAGTGGAAAGGCGTACACAGACCTCTTCAAGCAGATGTCGTGAAGGAATCCATGGCCGATTCACCGGCGAAGAATGAATTTATGCTGGATAACACAGTCTTTGGTTAGTATCAACCGAATGGAACCCCAACACAAATGTATATGT
Organism: Lactuca sativa; assembly: GCF_002870075.4. NCBI lineage: Eukaryota > Viridiplantae > Streptophyta > Magnoliopsida > Asterales > Asteraceae > Lactuca > Lactuca sativa. The sequence goes on from NC_056626.2 coordinate 254,568,033, forward strand.
ATCTGCAAATTGAGCAGATAGCTGAAGCAACGTCGGTTTGATGAGCAGAGAGAGAGAGAGAGAGAGAGGTAAAGGCTTAAAGCCTAGTTTTTCAGTGACGGAAATTTAGAGAAAACTACAAATTTGGTCCCTGTAGTTTTCCTTTTTTATAGATTTGGTCTTTTTTTTCTTTTTTTTTGTAGTTTTGGTCGGTTCTAACATTTCAAATTTCATAAGTTTTATTATAGATTTGGGCCTTTGTTTTAAAACCTATTTAACTAGTATTTTAAATTTTACGAAATGATAATTTTATCCTCTTTTAATATGTAAAATAATTTATTTATCTATTATAAAAACAAAAAAAACTCATCCACTCATTCATACTCTCTCTCACTGTGAAGGTGCTTCAAAAAGAAAAAGAAAAACATATTATCGCAAGTTCCATATTAGGATTCTTTATTATATTTCTTCAATCGATCATTGTTCATCAGACGATGCTCCGTGTATTATATGGAGGCTTACCTTCCCTATCATCTACAAATGAATATTCCATAACATAATCACTAAACTTTCCTTAAGATTGATCTTCATCATCATCTACAAATGAAGATTCTCATAACCCAATCACTAATCTTCCCTACAATGTTTGGTCTAGCAATGTCAAAATGACACCAGCAACTCTTCACAAATCATCTTTTTTGTCACTCGTCCCACCCCTAACAACCCTTTTTGAAACTCTAATAAACCAAACCTGGAATCATTAATTCAACCTTAGTTACCCCACTTCCATATGTGATCACCATAAGCTCATCGTCATGCCACCCAGATCTTTTGGTTGTTATTGTTGGGTTTTCTATGCAGCTTTATACTAGATTTAGGCAACTGAAGCATTCAAAAGAATCCTAATTGTATATGCACCCTGATATCTAGGTTTTTACTATTATGGTAACATACTTTCAAAACTATGAAAACAAACTAACAAAATAATAGAATACCAACCTTACAAATATAATAGTATATAATTAAGTCCACTTTGAGATCATAAACACTTGTGTTGCTCCTTGGAAGTTCTAGCGCCCAAAATATGAATGTCTCTAGTGGTTCACACCCAAAAGACTAAAACTATAAACTTTTGGAGAGAAAGGGAGAGAGGTGAGAATCAAAATCTTCAACCTTTTAAGAGGTTGAGATGCATGAAAGTATAAAGACTTAGATGGGTCTTTATATAGTTATGGTGTTTAGCAGATAAACCTAATTTGAATCAATTAAATATTAAGATTTAATCCTAATTTAAAATCTTACCTTGTTTGTTAATTGGATTGATTTTGGAACTCTCCTAAGAGTCCATCAACCATCACGGGTCGAATAATCTTTGAATAACCAATAAAGCATGTCTTCCGCAAAAACTGTCAAACTCTGGTCTCAACAAGAATTAGCCCTTATATAAGTGATCACTTGTTCCTTTGTTTCTTCAAGATATCATTGTGAAATGATTCATGGATATTGAATCAAAATAACAACTCAACATTATGTTTCTTGATGATTGATTTATTATGAGCAAATCAGATTACTAATTGAACACATTAGTTTAGTTCAGGCTAGGCCTATCACTTTAATGTCATCGTCAAATCACCCAGGGGGCCACAAACGGTTCATAGATCTAGGAGTCAGAGGGGCCACACATGTGAGAAGTGCATCAAGGTGAATGATGGAGCTTGTCGATCTTCTTCGAGATGCCACAAATGTGGCAAGCAGGGACACATTGCGAGGGACTGCCAGCAGCAGGCTCCAACTTCTGGCATCAGACTTTGGTATCATTGTGATCAGGCGGGCCATATGAAGGCCCAGTTCCCTGTTACTTGCAGTTAGGCCGGCGCAGGCCCTAGCGCCGGCTACTTTAAGGATCACATATGGGAGTCAGGGCAGGGTGGAGCTCCCGAGGGCTCGAGGTCGTGCTTTTCAACTCACTGTCGCGGAGGCCAGAGCAGCTCCAGATGTTGTGACTGGTATGTTTCTATTTATTATTCTGTTGATTATGTTTTATGTTATGCTTATTATATGCCCCTGATAGGTACGTTCCTAGTGAACTCTTTGCCTGCTCTTGTGCTATTTGACTCGGATGCGAGTCGGTCATTTGTATCTCGATCATTCAGTAGGGCGTTTGATATGTCTATTGGGGAGTTAGAGTGTCCGTTGCGTGTCTTTATCGTCAACGAACATGGGGTTTCTGCATCTGCGGTATATCAGGGTTGTGTGCTAGAGATCTCTGGGGTGCCTTATCGGATTGATTTGATCCCTATTCCCATCGAGGATGTGTGTGTGATAGTGGGTATAGACTGGTTGAGTAGGTTTGGTGCAATGATTGATTGTGAGGGCCAACGAGTGGTAGTTCGAACCCCGAGTGGGGGAGAACTGGTTATTTATGGAGAGGGCACCAAGGTCGGTTTAGGGTTTTGTTCGACAGTCAGGGCTCGTCAGTATATTCAGCACGAGTGTGCAGGTTATTTGGCTTATGTGGTTGACACTCGAGTTGGAGATCAAGTTTCAGTTTCAGAGGTTCCAGTTGTCAGGGAGTTTACTTATGTATTTCCGGAGGAGTTACTCTTGGATTAGTGTCTAAGTCCATAACTATAATTGGTATGTACTTGACTCGAGAGTAGCATGGTCCATTTGGGTTGCACTTCACCGGAATAATTTGAACTTTTGAGAAGAGGCTAATTATGATTTATTAATATATTACAAGTTATAATATATTAATATGAAATCATATTATTTAATTAGTATTGATCAAGAATTAATTTGAAATTAATTTTGTGATCAAAAGAGACTAATTAAATATATAGCAATTGATTGTGTAAATCATTCATTCTTATAATGTGGGCTAATGATTTATGATTCCTTATGTTGGGCTTAACCCATATGGTGACCCATGGATACTCCATGTAGGCTAAAACCCATGGATCATTAGGAATGTGGAAAGTCATGCACATTAGGGTTTACATGGTGTAACCCTAATGTAACCAATTAAATAACTCTGATTTGAATCAATTAAATATTTCAAGATGTGAGAATCGAATTCTTCTATGGAAACCTTTAAATATTAGAAGTCAATCTATACATGAGCAATGTAACTGTAACATCCGGATCCCGAGGTAATTCATTTTCCAAAAATCTTTAAGCATGGCAAGGTTCCCACAACGTGAGATGGGTGCCACAACATGGCGATTCGAGAAAACGCGGGTTTATTTAAGTCCGCCACTACGTGGCACTATATAGGCACGACGTCGCAGCTGGCAGATGACAAAACTCTATTTCTGGGTTTTGCTTCCTATTTAAAGGAATGAGGAGGCTAGGTTTTGCTCACCCTCAACCTCCATTAACCCCTTGAGATTTTGAAAACCTTAATACTTTCCTCCTTTGTTTGAACCTTGTTTTGGGTGTTCCTATGAAGCCATTGAAGAAGAAGAAGGGAGCTAAGTTCCAGCAAGTAACTCTTCCCATTTACCTTGAGCACATTCATGGACTCTTTTAAGTCCTCAAAAACAAATCTTTATGCTTTATATGACTAGATCTAGCTATTGTGTCCCTTAATCTTCATGTTCTTGATTATTGGGTCGTGAGATCTCATAAAGTTTGCAACTTTATGAATCTCCATGCCATTTAGGGTATATGGTGCTTTAAATCTAAAGTATTAGTGAGTTGTGATGCCATGCATGGATCTTTGGGTCAAAAACCATCATTTTGACCTAATAAGCACCCAAGACATGCATTGGACATACATGTTTGGAAAGTAAGGATTTTTATGTTGTTATAGGATGTTAGAAATGTTTTTGGAAATGGGATCTAGTAGTCTTCAAGAGGATGTACTATCCCAAAAATACAGGCCAAAAATTTCATTTTTAAATATATGATTATAAAACCAACAGTATAAGAAAACATCCATAATATCATGTCATGTCAAAACCAAAGTAGAAATGATCAAAACATGTTATCATAAAACAATATCAAAGTGTAATCCCAAAGATCTCGTGTGTGGAAAACCATAGTGTGATGTGTTGTGATCAAGCCGGCTCCTTTCCTTTAAACACGAAGTACCTGAAACCAAAACTAAAAACCATAAGCACGAAGCTTAGTGAGTTCCCCCATCATACCACATACCATACAATCACATAACATACATACTGCCGGGCAATTCTGGGGTGCCCGACCGACCCGGAACGACTATTCTGGGGTGCCGACCTACCTGTGTCAAGCCATTATGGGGTGCTGACCTACCCATGTCAAGCCATTATGGGGTGCTGACATACCCATGTCACACCATTCTGGGGTGCTGACCTACCTGTCGGTCCTAACAACCGACCCTTGGGGACTATTCCACCCCTACTACTACTATCACATATATCATAACATAAACATATTATCAGACATGTCTGGGGTGTCCGAACTACCCTTCGATCCTAACAACCAAACTTGGGGACTATTCCCCTCCTACTACCGCTATCACATATAACATATCATGCCAGCATATAAACATATAATCACATATTGTCAGACATATCTGGGGTGCCTGACCTACCCTTCGGTCCTAACAACCGAACTCTACTACTATGACATATAACATATCATGCCAGCATATAACATATCAGGTAGTAGCAAACCTAGATGATATCACAAAGACAATCATCTAATCATACAACTCTTACTGGTGGGCCGGCATTGTGGCCGTAGACCCACCGCTACTGGAAGGTAACTCACCTTACACTGTTGAAGTCCCGCAGACTCAACCCCAACTGTTGGATGACAGATTCCCGAACTGTCAACACCAAAACAACACCCAATTAATAATTGGGTCCCAACACATAACCATAACACATACTTGGGTAATTACTACATTACCCCAGGCTTGGCTTATTTAAGCCCAACAAGGCCCAAATGAAAGGTCTAATAATAACTCCAAGTGAAATTAGGGTTTCACATAAAATGATGATTAGGGTTAAGTTTCCTACTTAACCCATTAAGGACTTAATCCTCTAAGGACTTAATCCATTAAGTCCATCATTCTTCTAAATAAGTCGTATGGTGTGATTGGGCTTAATCACACAATTCCATTCCAATGGCCCAGAAGTGGGTCCCGATAAGTCCAAGGCCCACATATCCAAATTTAGGGTCTTCTAACCCAATTGCATGCCAATTAGTTCATTGGCTAAGTTTTCACGTAATTCAATCCATATATATATATATATATATATATATATATATATATATATATATATATATATATATATATATATATATGCAAATTGTCATTTCATTAAATTACAAGTGGATTTCATGGCCATAAGTTATCATCCCTTTTAGATAAATTATGGTCTAAAATAAGCCCAATTCATAAAATCAATTACATGCCACCAGCCCATTAGCTAACTTGATCACCAACCCATTAAAGGCCCAACAAAGTTCAAATAGCGTACCTAGCTTCCAGGCGGCGCACAAGAGAAGTTCATCAATTGTGGTTGAATCCTCGTTCATCAGAACCGGAACCTCCACAACCAAGTTAAGAATCGCACAAACCCACACCCTGACCGCTATTGATTCCTCACCTTCTTTCTGGCCATCGAAGAATTGAAGACTAGCACCTTGCCTCTCCCTTACTATGTTGCTGGAGGTCCCAAGACAGTCGCCAGAAAGTCAGTAGGCCACGAAAATAGGATTAAACCCATCAATTAATCTCTCTCTAATCGAATTCACCAATGGGAGATAAGAAATCAAAGGATGAATTGAGTCTTACCTACCTCCACTGCTTTGGAGAACATACGGGATTTGTCGGAGGTTCACGCAAAGGTGGAGAATAACGCAAACAACAATCCTACCAGGTTCACGGTATCGAGCAGATTTTGAGCTGAAGGAATCATCCCGTTCTCGCTAAATAAACACCCACCTCTCTCTCTCTCTCTCTCTCAACTAACGCTTCAGTGAGAGTTTCGACTGGCGAAGAAACCCAACGATGGCAGTTCCTTCCTCACAGTTCTTCTTCTTTCACCTAATTCCTTCACAGCTTCGATGTCTCTCACCCTCTCTCGCCGCCAGTGAATATACATCTTCCTCATTCTATCTAAGGGTTTGTTCCTTATATAACTCGATGATGCAGGTGAAGCAACAAGAGCAGGAGACAGCTCCCTCCCTCACGCTCTGTTGCTTACAGGGGGACCAGATGCTTAATTTTCGAAGATCGACATAAATAGTCCTTGATGTTTGGTCACCTTACACATATAACCCCCTTTACCCAAAATTCCATTCAAACTAAGTTTCTAAAATGTATCAAAGGACCCTCTTATTTCATAATTCTTTCAAATTATCTCCAAATTTACCATATAGCCCCTCCTTTACGAAATATTTCCAATATAAGTTGGAAAATAATTACAAAACGAGCCCAATTGATTATCCCTTAGCCATATGTTCAAATATTCTCCCCACTACGAACCCTGGAAGCACTCTTTAGACCTCCAAACAAATTATAATGCCAATTACACACTTTTTACTAAACTCGTATTAAAATATATACATATATAGGAATAAAATAATGCTTAACACCCATCTTCAGATTTTTGGGTTTATCTTGGAAATGGGGTGTTACAGAGGAAGTGCTTAATGGGTTAATCCAAGTTATGTTTTTGCCCTGTTTAGACTTAGAAGTGAGATATCGATCTCTTGGAGGTTCTAAAGGGAAAAAGTTGGAAACTTTATCAACTTGGACCTTAGAAAGGACCAGATCTGAGCTTTGGAGCCTTTGGATCAAAGAAAAACGACTTAAATTATTAAGCTGTTGGGAGCCCAGTGCCCATGACGTGGCAATTGGTCTAAGCCTCGTCTACTTTGTCATTTAGTGGCCACATCGTGGCCAAGGATGGCCACGACGGAGCGACCAGCTGAAGTTGACTTTGATGTTGACCGTTTACTTTGACCAAGTTTGACTTTAGGCCATTTTGGGTATTATGGGTAGTAGATTAAAGTTTAAGTCGCCGTTATTGTATAGGTGATCAGTAGAGACAGTATTTAGAGTAATGATTTGTTCAACTATTAGTTCAGACTGTGAGGTGAGTTTCCTCACTGTATGTCATACCCCAAAACCGGAACGGAGGAAACGTTCGGGGGTGAAGGACGTCATGTTTAGTATCACAAGACATGCATCATAGTAATCAAAGTAATGAACAACAATTTCATTAGAAAGAAAGTGTTTACAAAGTATGTGTTCACATAACATAGACTACAAAGCAAGTAACAAAATAAGACATGAAGCTATACTGCTCCATCTTCTGAATCCCAGTGCGCGTACCTGTCTACTGGTTTCCTGAGAATACAAGTTATTTTGAAAGCGTAGATCAGCATTTAAGCTGGTGAGTTCATAAGATTTTAGTGATGTAAGTAAGTTGTTCAAAGTTGTAGTAAGTTGTAAGTTTTGTTTAGAAAAGTTCGCATGTTCCTCCAGAAAATCCTATATTTCCTGCTTTGATGAAAGATAAGTAAAAATGACTCTACAATCCTTTCTATGAGTACTAAATGGATACAAATTATATAAAACCCAGAGTAAACAAACAATCGGTTGTGTGTATCTGCCCTAAGCCCACAACCAAACAAGGAATAGGAAATGATGCGGAAAGCACACATCCCATTGTTTGTTAGATCTTCGTTGTATATAACCCTGGTGTATTCACTTGGTACTTACGGAGTTAACTGTAATATTTCCTTTATATTTAATGAAAAGATTCCTTAAGAAAACCCTTATTTCTTTTATGTAAAAATGGTAAACACAGTGGTTCCTTCTATAATCACTTAGTTTATACTAGCTATATATAATCTAATATCGAATAGATAGTTAATTGTGTGAATCCGCCCTAAGCCCATAACCAAACAAGGAACAGGAAATGAGGCGGAAAGCACGCATCCAACTACCTATCGGGTATTAATTATATGTAACCATGATGTATAAACTAAGGTATTATAGAGTTAACCACCTAAGGTCCTTTAAGTTTATACTAGTTTAATATAATGGATTAAACCCTTTACTGGTAAGTTTCTAGTTTTGTATATCAAATGTTCTAATTGAAAAGTATGCTTTGTACTAGAAAACGGTCCATTGAATTAGTGTCCTATGACCTGGCCCATACCCGATACTCCTTATGATTACTTGGTGTATACGGAATATATATAAAGCAAAACTCGAATAAATAGTAGGCTGGGTGAATATGCTCTAAGCCCACAACCAAACAAGGAACAGGAAATGAAGCGGAAAGCACACATCCTACTACCTGTCAGATCCGATTAATATATATCCCCGATGTATACACTAAGGAATCATAAAGTTAGCATTATAGGCCCCCTTTCTACTGAATGTACTAGACTCGACTGTTTTGTTTTTCGTTTGTAAAATGCAAGTTTTCCCTAGTTTATAACAATCTTAACTCGAAAATAGTTTGCATTAACTTTCAAGTGGAACTGTCACAATATGAAAGTAATGGGAAAATGTAAGTACACAGTTGTCTTTTGAATTGACATCCTGACGTACTGATTACCTTAAAACATGATTGTTTTATGTGACAACCCGAAATTTCTATCTTGTACAACCATTCAATTCAATTAAATTCAGACTTATTTCTGCTAACTTCTAGCACTGTTTAGGGTTTGTTTGAGAATCCTAAGCCAAGTACCACCAAGATCGAGTGTCAGGAAGAATCTGCTTGAGTCCGTTGTGCACCAAACAAGCCATAAACTTTATATTGTGGAGTTTACGGCCACACCATATGAGTTTACGGCCGTAAACTCAAGGTGGCCATAAACTCATGCTATAAACATGATATTCCACCCTTATTTCTCATTATTCATCATTTCAACCTCAAGAACTTGAATTCTCTCTCAACTATCATCTGATTTTACTCTTAGATCTTCAATCTAGCAAGTAATCTTTCCATTTTCAAGTTGATATCCTTCTATATCTAGTGAAGATACATGATTTCATCCATGAAATCTCTTCTTTTGATTAGATCTTCAAGTGTTCTTCATTTCACCAAGAACACACACTAAGTGTTTTGGTCCAAAATCAACCTTCTTAGCTTCTATATCGTAAGTATTACTTCCCTATACTCTATATTTAGTTTCAACACATGTAAAACACCTTGAAATCATCAATTCCCCAATAACAAGAGGTGTTTACGGCCAAGAGCACCTCTCTTGGCCGTAAACCCTAGTTAGTGGTGCATATGAGCCCTAAACTCTTCCTAAGGCTTGGACATGAGGATAAAACACTTCCTTGTTGTTTGTAAGACCTTAAAACACCATTTGGCACAAATCATCATGAGTTTACGGCTGTAAACTCATGAGGTCGTAAACTATATGGCCGTGAATTCCTAAGACCATGAACTCATTGGCTGTAAACACCATTGTGTGGCCTTAAACTTCTTAGATGCAACCCTTTGTACTTCTAACACTTCAATATAAGTGTTCCCTAAGTTCTCGGGTGTCTTTCCTTACATGATTAGTTGTTTATACACTAATTGTATACATATATGTGTCATTATATGCTAAATAGGATCCGTGTGTGTGCTCAAGTCTTCACTTGACACTTAGCATCCTATACCACTCGTTCATCCAGACCACTCACTACAGGTGCGTTCATACCCCTTAACTTATCTTTTAAATGATTTTAAATGCTTTTATGGGGGGGGGGATACAAGTTGTTACCTTATAGTTATTATATCAATCACATGTGATTAATAACTATCAAACAGATGGATTTACTATACTTTAAACTGTGTTATCAAACAAACTACTTCAACTCGTTTTACAAACTTTTTATATGAAAAACTCCTTATTAAACTCTTTAAAACTTATATATTGTCAAAATCATGTCTATATAGATATAGTTATATAAGTAGGATTGAAAGGACTTAGGACTGATAACTCGCCTTACTTCCTGTTCCTTGTTTGGTTGTGGACTTAGGGTATTCGGTTGTTTGTCCGACGGTCGTTTGAATCTTAGTTATATATTATGTGTATGTATATGGATATTAAAGTTCTACTTTCAGTTCAACACCTTTGGGTAGAAAAGGTGTACAAACATGATGATTCATACAAACAACATTTCTAGTAAACTATAATAGGTATAGTTTAGGAAGTCTTTAATACTATTACTAGAACAATGAAACATAGAAGAGTCAGTTCATTCATGAGTCAATACAAATATACTATTATGAGAATTATAGAGAATATACTAGTATGAGAAACAAAGAGAACATACACTACACTACGCTCTCCGGGAGGGAGAGCGTGAGTTGGTGTATAGATCTATACGGGATTGACTATCCTACGCCTTGCTGCTAGCTATAGTGGGATCTGTAGGTCTACAGGTGACTAATTTCACACCATTTCGATGCCTTAGAGCATCATGCTATACTAGTCTATCAGGTATGGTTACAATCATATCACATTTTACCTTAATTAACAAACTGGTTTAAGGTAGTTAGTACATTGGTAGTTACTTACATACAATACTACCGTACACTGTTATTTTCCCATTGCATTCCCGTTGTGATCTTCTCACATAAACGGTAATGTAAACTATATTTTGGTAATGATAGTAATACTTGGGAAAGATGCACTTTTACAAACAACACAACACACAGAACATTTGGACCTTGGTAGAAGGCTGCTATTTAGTAGAAAATATAGGATTTTCTAGGAGATACAAACATTTACAAACACTTACAAACATTTACATCAAACATTTACAAACACTTTCATACAAGCAACGACACTAAAATACTTATGAACTCACCAACTTTAATGCTAATCGACGCTTTCAAAATAACTTGTATTCTGGGGTCACCAGTAGACATGTACTGATGACCAGGTTTTGAGAAGATGGAGCACGTTCAAGACTCATCTCTTATTTTGATTCATATTTTTGGTGTCTTATAAATTATACAGAACACACTTTTATTAAAATTATATTATTAATGCAATGGATGATGTTGTTGCTTGTTTACTATTATGCATTGTTGTGATACTATACATGACGTCCTCCGCCCCCGAACGTTTCCGCCGTTCAGGTTTTGGGGTGTGACAGATTGGTATCAGAGCTTTGTTTATAGTGAATCGAGTATATCAACCCATAAAAGATATACAAACTATAAACACAACGAGATTAAAATACTCTGACCAAAAGTTTATACTTTTAAATAATAAAATATTAACGAAGTATACATACCTGCATTCATACTAAAATCAGTGTTACTAGGACTGAACAAACGTATTACGGTTGTTGGACAACACAAGTAGGCTTGGGGACATATAATCAGATCTGGGAGTGATATAGCCTGATCAACTATATCTTTCCGAGAAGTGATTTGCATGTGCCTAGGAATGGTTGTAGTGTTGCAGCAAGTCTAAAAACTTACCAACACTACTACAATGAAAACATTAGAACATAACCTAAGCTTACAATACTATAGGAGTATTTTTTGTTACTATAATTACGTGAACTAAAGGTCTTTATTAGTAGGTCTATAGTTGCTAAGTGGATAAGCTAAGGTTATATGTAACTAGGATGTCATAGACTTAGAATATTCTTTGCTTTACTTCCCGTTCCTTGTTTGGTTGTGGATTTGGAGTTAGGGTCACTTATTCGAAGGTCTATCTTGTTTTGATTTCATGTAACTGGTATGCATTGTGCAAGTATTGAAGTAACCGATAAAGATCATTCTATAATTATCTAAATTAGTACGTCTATTAACTATTCCTTTTACCCCTTTTCTCGTGTAGATAAACATGGCTGGATTCCATCTCCCTAGCGACCCGTACTTCCCCAACCAAAATAACGGAGGATGGCTCGATGAAGAGCCAGAAGAGAATCATCCAATCCTTTTGGATGATGACTTCGCATAGAACTTCCAGGAAGATTCTGACTCTGATCCAGAAGTCAATGACCAACCCCTGGTAGCTCCAAACCCAAATCCAAACCCTCGTCCGGCTTTTCAAGGCCCGACGCCTTTGTGGGTGGAAATTCTGGAGACGTGGATTCAGGAACAGGGACAGCCATTTCAGGATGTGAGAATCGAATTCTTCTATGGAAACATTTGAATATTAAAAGTGAATCTATACATGAGCAATGTAACTGTAACATCTGGATCCCGAGGTAACTCATTTTCCAAAAATCTTTAAGCATAACAAGGTTGCCACGGCGTGGGATGGGTGCCACAACATGAAGATTCGAGAAAACGCGGGTTTATTTAAGTCCGCCACTACGTGACAGTATATAGGCACGACGTCACAATTGGCAGATGATAAAACCCTATTTCCGGGTTTTGCTCCCTATTTAAAGGAATGAGGAGGCTAGGGTTTACTCACCCTCAGCCTCCATTAACCCCTTGAGATTTTGAAAACCTTAATACTTTCCTCCTTTGTTTGAACCTTGTTTTGGGTGTTCCTGTGAAGCCATTGAAGAAGAATAAGGGAGCTAAGTTCCAGCAAGTAACTCTTCCTATTTACCTTGAGCACATTCGCGGACTCTTGTAAGTCCTCAAAAACAAATCTTTATGCTTTATATGACTAGATCTAGCTATTATGTCCCTTAATCTTCATGTTCTTGATTATTGGGTGGAGAGATCTCATAAAGTTTGTAACTTTATGAATCTACATGCCATTTAGGGCATATGGTGCTTTGGATCTAAAGTATTAGTGAGTTGCGATGCCATGCATGGATCTTTGGGTCAAAAACCCCCATTTTGACCTAATAAGCGCCCAAGACATGCATTGGACATACATGTTTGGTAAGTAAGGATTTTTATGTTGTTATAGGATGCTAGAAATGTTTTTGGAAATGGGATCTAGTAGTCTTCAAGAGGAAGTGCTTAATGGGTTAATCCAAGTTATGTTTTTGCCTTATTTAGACTTAGAAGTGAGATATCTATCTCTTGGAGGGTCTAAAGGGATAAAATTGGAAACTTTATCCACTTGGACCTTAGAAATGACTAGATCTGAGCTTTGGAGCCTTTGGATCAAAGAAAAACGACTTAAACTATTAAGCTGTTGGGAGCCCAGTGCCCATGACGTGGCAATTGGGCTAAGCCTCGTCTACTTTGTCATTTAGTGGCCACATCGTGGCCAAGGATGGCCATGACGTGGCGACTAGCTGAAGTTGACTTTGATGTTGACCGTTTACTTTGACCAAGTTTGACTTTAGGTTATTTTGGGTATTATGAGTAGTAGAGAAGTTTGATACTTGTTTTAGGCAGATAAATTCGAGTTCAAAATATTTTGTATTTGATACTTGTTTTACTGTGACTTTTGGGACGTTATAGTAACTAGATAATTTTGAACAAAATATTTTAGGCAGATAAATTCGAGTTTAATGGTCTCACAATATTTTAAAAACCGGATTTTAGTTGAACTGGTCTAATGAGCGAGTTCTAGTTCAACCGCTGAACTGCTTTGATTGTTGCTTTAACTGTCGGGCTACATCTGATAGTGGTTTGCGCCAACTTTCGAGTTGTGTACACTCCGGATAATCTGATCGATTGAGCTATTTAAATTTTTTTAGTAATGAACTGTTTTTTTAATGAGTTAAGTGAAATTCATCTATCCAAGTCTAATAAATCGGTTCAAACGGTATTTTATTGGTTTTATCAGACCAGTTCAATGCAATTTTTGAGGATCGACATGGTTTAAAAATTGATATAAAATCAATCGTTGTTGAACCGCTTTCGTTTCCGGTTCAACTGACCCATTCGAATAGATTTTAAAAAAAAAAAGTTGTGGTGTAACTTTTTAAAAAAAGAAAGAGTTAAATAGTCATTTTAAAAGCCAAACGAAGCGATATGACACCGAGGATTCGCGAATTTGAACCATGAAGAAAGGCTAGCCGCAGAACTGGCGTAGCTAAAACAAAACCCCCACTGATGCTCGTCTGGTCCCGACCATGGCAGCAGCACCACTACTCGGCAGAGCCATCATCCCTCACCTCCGCCTCCACCTCCACCTCCACCTCCACCTTAATACAACGCTTCCGGCTGCCGTCTGTTTCCTGATACGGAGACCCTGCTACACGACAACGGCCTCAGAGTCTCCCCGGCCGATAAGGAAGGTACCTTCCACTACTACTTACGATGATAAAGCCTCCTTATTAAGCACAAAACGTCATCCACCGAAGGACTCCAGATGGGAGAATGATCCTGATTATCGCAAGTGGAAGGATAAAGAAGCGGAGATTCTCCTAGAAGTCGACCCTATCACTCTCCTAATCAAAAATATCCTCCACTCCGACAGGTTTCAGTCTATGTTTTCACTATTCGTCTTATTTCATACACTTTTTTACAAATCCATGCTTCATATGTTCCACGATTATGGTCCTCTTTCGAATTTGCGAGTATTTTTACAAATTGCTAGCTGAAGGTTTATAAGGACCAAATTGTTACTATCATAAGAGAGCAAAGTAAAGAATTTTCACAATTTCACCAGAGAATTTACTTTCAAGCTTTAGGTTTCTTATTCCTTGTTTATACTCGAATAGTTGAATCTGTAAGTCTGTAACACACATAGATTAGAGGAGCATCTGCATATCATGATGTTATGAAATAGCACAAACCCTTAATCGTGATGCCAAGTTTAAGTATGTTATTGTAGCATATGAACTTATAGGGTTTTCTACTTGTATAACTATGCGATATACTTTAAGTTATAAGACTGAATCATATCCACCCCAAGATTCTAACTCTGAGATGCTTGCTTAAATCTATAAATGGATCTTTGTAGCTTGCAACCTTTCAAGCATCTTTAGGAGTGATCTGAGTTGTCATATATACATCCTCCTGAAGTTCTTCGATTAGGAAAGCAGTTTTAACATCTATTTGACATCTCATTATCATGGTATACATCTATGATGAGTAGTATCTGAATGATTTGAAAATTGCAACTAGTGAAAAGTTTCATCAATAGACCCACTCCCAATAATTTGCTTGAAACCTTTAGTATCTAATTGCATTTTATAGGTGTGTTAGTTTATATAATTGTCTATCTCCATTCATGTTAGTTTTTCTTTTTGGTGACCCATTTACACCCTATGAACATTACTCATTTTCGTGGATAACTGGATATCAAATTTTCAATCAATTTTGGATTTTATGACTCCTAAACATTTCTTTCTATCAAACAGTTAACAAGAAGTCAAGAATCATAACTTATAAAAGTCAAAATTCACTTAACAAGTCAACAAGCCATCGAAAGGCAGAAAATTTTGTAATTAATAAAAAGTTAGAATTCAGAATTCCTGTGAAAGATAGAAAGTGAACGAATAAAAGTAGAAAATCTGAATGAAAGATAGAAAGAAGAAGAAAAGTTCTTTTATTTTGGAAGAAAACATATCAGATTAATCTATCTAGGAAGGCTGTCAATTAGGTTATATTTTATAAACATAAGGTTGACATAGGATGGGCTTTTAAATTAATTATTATAATTTATAAAACTTTTTAACTGGTCAGTAACTTTAAAATAACCATAATTTTTTTTCATGGCTATACAATTAACAATTCTTATTAATATTTTCCTCGATATTATTTCACAATGATATATGGATTAATTTGGGCTTAGCTTATTGCTTGATGTGGGCTAAGATTTTGTTTTGAGACTGTTTTTTTTTTTATTTATTTTTTTTTATTTTAAATCTTGCTGATATAATAAGAGTAAATTACACGAATGGTCCCTAACTTATTTTTTTAACTCGGAAGGTCCCTACTGTTTGTTTTTGTTGCGCATTTGGTCCCTGTTTGACCTAAAAAGACTATTTTGCATTGATTTTTGAATTTATTTAAATAAACACACCCCAACCCCAACCCCAACCCCATTTCCACCTCACATTATCTTACCTTACATACCCTATCTTATTTAAATAAATTAAAAAAAATAAAGGGCAAAATAGTCTTTTTAGGTAAGACAGCGACCAAGCACGCAACAAAACCAAACTGTAGGGACCTTTCGAGTTAAAAAAAATAAGTTAGGGACCATTCGTGTAATTTACTCATATAATAATTTGATACGGCCTAATCATTTCATGGGTTAGTAATAGTCTGACTGGCTGTGCTGACTGTTGAAAATGACCATTTTACCCTTCTATTCTATTTTTTTAGTGGTATGACAAACGAACAAAAAAAGTACATTGCCATTTAGTATAGGTGTTAAAATTTAAAAAGAAACTAACCAACAAACTAAAGTACATTGCTATGTAGTGCATGTATGAAAAAGAAAAAAAAATTGCATTTCATTTTTAATAGCTTTTTTTACAAATTTCTTTGCAATAACCTTCTCCACCACATCCTTCACTTTCAATGCCAATTCCTCCACAAAAATCAAAACCCAATGAATATGTTTGCATATTCAATGTCTTATAAAATATAAATATACAAAATGATCAATTTTTTAAATAACCATAATAAATTCAAAATGTACATCATCATATTATATAACTTAAATTAAAAGTAAGATAAAAGATATTGTAACTCACAATGAATAATTATTTTACATAAATAATTAGATTGTTCTAGAAGACAGTTAGCAAAAGAAAAAAACAAAGTACAAGTACAAGAATTGCAACACAGGAAACTTGATTTGTTGTGAGGGTATTTCTGGAAAAATGGATATGGAACTACCACTTAATACTAAGGATATAATTGTCTTTTTATTTATTTATTAGGTATATGGATGGGGAAAGACTTACACCAACAGACGAGAAAATGGTGGTTGAGAAAATTCTTGCTTATCATCCTCACTCGGAAGATAAGATTGGTTGTGGCCTTGATTCTATTATGGTAAAACTTGTCTAAATTCTTCAATACATTTTTGATTTTTGATTAAATAATAAATATCATTTTAATATTAACATTTCTTGTGTTGTCTATTTCACATAACCTACACCAACAAATCTCATCCTCTAGTATGCCATTTTGTCAATTTTATTAATGACTTATCTACCCTCATGTGAGTAGAAAAAATGTCGGTTTAATTTATACAACGTGCTTGATTTTAGGAGAAAAGTAAAATCCCCTAAGTGATACATACCATTTAAGATTTAGCTGTCAGTCTAGGACATATTGTTGGTGGTTGGACCCTTAATCATGCCTGGTCCTGTTGACCAACAAATCATTAAAGTAAATCAACTGTTATCAGTCATGAGGGCATTTACGTCTTTTGCACATACAAAACATCAAAAGCGCGAGTCTTTGTCCCACTTAAAATTACAATTTTTGTCTCATCGACATCAGTTCCTGCTCCCTGTCCAATACATGCCAAACAAAGTACAATCTGTTGTGTTCTGTCGTGTCCCCTAAAAACACGACAGAACATAACAAATGCCTTGACATGTATTGGATTGGGACAGGGACTCACTCACTCTCAATTTCTCATATATATATATGCAAAAAGACGCAAATGCCCTCCTTGGTCCTCAGTCTCGTCATCGTAAATAGCCCTAAAAAACTATTTAACTCGTGTGTTACAGAGTAGTTTTGGAGATAAAAACAAGTAAATGAAGTAAAGTAATACATCATTGTCAATTTATGTCTTAAAAAATCTTGAAGTTTTGAATTTTCAAAATCAGAAGTGGACTTAAACTATGTGCAGAGGGACCATAATAAATACTTACATCAACCATGCTTCCAACAGTTATTGCTTTAAAAAAAATAGACATTTGATGTATATTTTATTGTTAATATTTCTGCTATAACATTCTTTATTGGTGATAATACCTAATAAAGTTGTTTTATTACATTGCCAATGAATTTTTGACTCTCTAATTAACTTAAAGTCTTTGTCTTTAGAAATCTAGAATTGTTATTGGCCCACAATAGTTGTCGTGTAGACCCCACATCCAATATTTTGTCTCCTAAAAACAATCTTTTATTAAATTTTCTTCATTTACTTGTTTCTTTATTATAGCATCTAACTTTCGTTTCTTTCTATAGCAAACATTATATTTTAAAAAAAATGTACCATATTATATAGCATTGTACTTTCTTTTTAAAATCTACTAAGTGAAAATTGTTTTGTATTTGAATGACATTGCTATAACTGAGTAGATATTTCAAAGAAAAATGTTGTATTTAATATTTTTAACTCCCATTTTTTAAAAAATTTTGAAGGTTGATCGACATCCACAATTTAGAAACTCAAGATGCCTATTTGTTGTGAGAACGGATGGTGTATGGATCGACTTCTCTTACCAAAAATGCATTCGAGCTTACATTCGACAAAAATACCCTTCGCATGCTGAAAAATTTATCAAAGAACATTACAAGCGAAGTAGTAGTTGACCACCACCACCACTAGCCGCCGCCGTTGCCGCCACCGATGGTGGTAGATTTCACATACATTTTGTCAATGGTAGTAGATAATAGTAGTTGAAATTGGAACAATATAGGGTGGAAAATGATTGAAGTTGAAAGATGTAATTTTGTTGACTTGTGTTGATTGATGTTTGTTTGTTTGTCTTTATGCCATAAGTATATGATTTCCTCATTTGGGTTTTTCTTTGTGTTAGTTGGAAGCTAAAAAGTAGCATTTGGACTTGGTCTTTTTGGCCCCAAGCCCCTATTTGTTATATAGTATTTGACATGACATATAGTATTTGCTGTGTTTGACGTATGTTAGACTGAAAAGACAAAAATTATAACATTTTATCATGAATCCACTCTTGATTTCTTGTCTGTATATAAAACATGAATGCGTTGCTCATCATCTAAAATATCACAAAGATTAGATAGGAAAAACTTGTACTGTGTTTGACATAGATTAACCAGTTAAATCCTTTGATCTTTTGTTTGTGCAAACGACATAAATAACCTAAATTTTTTGTAGATTTGGTTTAGTCCAATTAAATTCAATCGTAGTCTTATTAAATTTAGATTGGGATAATAAGGGAGCAAAAAATATATATTATAGTCGATGTGTAGGTGCTCATAAACCTACCCTATGAAATTATGAATGTTTGGTGATGTTGAAATGCTAGGGGTATGCTACAGTTGGGTCAACTGGTCATGAAATTAGGTGTTGTTTTGATATTCATACAATGATTGTACTCACCAAAACAAACAAAAAAGGAGGGAAATAAGTGGTCAAATTGTGGTGTGGTTTTGGCATTACCATGAATGGTTATAATTTCAACTCATCAATGATCAATAATAATTACGATTTGGTTCGAAATATCCTACCATTTGTTTGGTATGATTTGGTAATTCTTTTGTTCAAAATATATTACTATGTTTTATGTTACTTTAAAACTTACTATGTATATCTTACATCTTAAATAATAAATAATCGAAGAAAATTCCACTTATTAATTCGAACTTTTTTTTGTAAAATAAAGTTGGACCGAATATGATACCATCAATACAAAAAGTAGAATTATAATTAAAAAAAAAATATCCCTACCTACTTTTAGAAAATAACAAAAATGGTTCAAGGTATGAAAATTCGCATTTTTTTTAACATCATCCTATCAACTTATGCTTAAGACTTGTATGAAAATTCAAATGGATTGGGAAAATAAACAACAAAGAGTTTAGTATGATTATAGTGTGACAAAAGCCAAGAACATCGATCTTGCATATTGTGATTTGAGTGGGTCTCTATGACATGGTTACCAAAGATAATATAATCTCATCATATTCATCATTGTTTACTTGAGTCATACCTCCATCCAGTATCGTTATGGTCCCACACACTGGTATTTCAACAATGCCATTAAAATTTACCACATGGAATATGGAAGTGATGAAAGAAGGTGAAGGAGCTATATTTACTAGAGTCAACAGCCATTTATTAGCAACATGTTAAACTTATTGC